>NC_081167.1:12647709-13247709 GCF_012432095.1 Onychostoma macrolepis | reverse complement strand
TATATCATCACACAGGGCTGGTCCTTCAAAATAATCAGATGTCTTAAATTCACTTTTCAAAATTTGAGGCTGTAAAAAGTCTCAAATATTGTTTTTGGAGGTATTAAATTTGAAAAATAGATTTTTTTCATACTGGTTGCCCAACCCTAATCACCATTCACAGTTGAAGTAATCACACCGATGTTGTTTAAAGGTTTTAGTCCCTGTTAAAACCATATTTAATTTAATTTAATATATTTATTATAAAAGTATTAAGGTCTTAAATTTAATTTCTTTATACACAGAACCTTATCAGTGTAGATTTGGTGTAAGTACTTCATTTCTGGAGCTGTTTGGATTGTTTGGTAATTAGATGAATTTCGGGTCTGTCTTGTTGATGTTGATTTTGGGTGGCAGTTTTATTGTAATTAACTAAGCATCAGTAATTAGGCATGACCGAGAGTCATCCACTCATATTTTGACACCGCTGAAATGGATAAGCTCTCCAAGAGATTATATCAACTGACCGCATTTAGTGCTTGTTTTCACCTTGACAGCAGAAAGTGTGAATTTGTCAGACACTTCATGAGCAAATGTTTCTAAATTGCCATTTCCTCAATATCACTGTGAAATCAGACGCAGACACTTCTCATGTCAACACATAATTGCTCTGCTTGAGAGAACTGAGGCTTGAGCATTTAGAGCATCACTTTTAATAAAAGCTTGTTTATAAAGTAAGCATTAAATAATATGTTTATTTCAATCTTGTCTCCTAAAATATTTTGCTCCAAAGAATTAGAATTTTTTTTTTCGCTAGTTTTCTTTGGAGTCCCAGAATTATTGGCCCAGCTACTACTGTATGTAGCATTATTGCTTATCCAGGTATACATTGTGCAGTGTTTAAATCAACATATTGGCATGTTTCACATTGGAAATTTTACAATATCAAATTATAGGTCAAAAGAAGCAAACAATTTATTTACTTCAGAGAACAGTTTGAATTCCCAGCATGTTATTGGCAATAAAAAAAAGTAGAGATATAACAACATTTAAGAATCATATGTCATGTATTATTCCTCACGTCTAGGAACCTGAACATCTGCAGACGAATATGGCGGCCTACAGCAATCTCTCTTTTGCAGAAGTTGTGCAAGAGCTCATCAAGCAGAAAGAGGTGGTGAGAAAGAAAGATGCTCATATTCGGGAGCTGGAAGACTACATTGATAACCTGCTGGTCAGGGTAATGGAAGAGACACCCAGTATCCTGAGAACACCCTACGAGCCCAAGAGAAAAGCTGGGAAGATCTCAAAGAAGTAAAGAATCTTCAAAGAATATTATAACAGTTTTCTGGCAAAATGTGTATTGCTTGTAAAAGGACACTGGAATGTCATTTCTGACAGGTCAAGTGTATTTGTTCACACACGGACAGATTTCTTGCCGTAAAGTTACTCTAGGTTTGCAAGAACAACCGGATATATTGTGAAAAAAGATAGGCACTAAATGTGGCGATGCCAAACCCCTTTTTAGATTTTTCCATTATTTAGATTTTTTTTTAAAAGAATGTTTTGAGCTGTTGACTAATACTTTGAGTAAAACGTTTTTGAAAATCTTCACAAGCAGCCATTCATAGTTTAGAGCGCGTTTTTGCGCGAGGAGACCAATGTTATGTTTTTACCGACAATAACTGTGTTTAAGTTGACTTTTATTTTGGATTCAGTCAGTATAACAGAATTGAGCACTTAATACTCTCACTGTGTTTTGCGATGATCGCTGGGCTGGACTGTCCATATGAGGCCTTTAATTTGCTCTGACTGAATTCATACTTCAAAAGCCGTACCAGATCAATTGACGTACGTTTGTCCACAAATATGTGGTGAAGCAAGGAAACACTTGGATGGCACCACAGGACATAGAAGTGATTGTTTACTGCATGTTTAGCACCAGGGCATATTGGGTTTGACCGGGTAACTCTCCTGTCACTTTTGAGGGTGTTTTCACTGTAGATGAAGAGTGATCAGACTCATGATATTGGCATGTGTTTGGTGCCATATTGATACATTACAAGACGTCGGTACTGAAAACTTGGTACTTTTTTTCAAAGCATACGTCTATAAAATAATACACTGGTACAGAATTACACTACTAATATTTATTTTGAGCTTGATTGCAATGAGCAAATGTGTATGTGAATAACACTGTTCACTTTTTAAGTCTAAAAAAACAAACTGCCTGTTATATACAGTGATGACAGAAGTGTAGAAATGAGCATCCAGTCTCCAAAGACTTCATTCTGAATATCCTTCAGTTGAACTGGAATGTACTGATGTTGAATATCTTTAGTGTACCGCAGGACTGTCAAAATGTGTGGGCTGCCTACAGTTGACTACACCAAAGTGTTGACGGTTTTTGATTAAACTTAAGCTAGACGGTCAGTCAATCAAGCACATAAGTATTATATTGCCCCTTTTTAATTTCTAATTTTACCAGAGCAAATCTAGCCCATGCGTATTTAAAACCACAGCAAATAACTGATTAATTTGGCACGTCTGGATGCCTCATTATGGAAACATTTCAGTCGGTTTGATTCATTACAATGTATAGCATGTTTCGTGATGAGCGACGTAGACAAAAACTAACTGAAGAACAATTGTTTACAGATTGCTTTATAGTTTCAAGGCAGTACTCTTTGACATTGTACTGCTTTCCCAATGCGTTTCTTGTAGGACGCTTCTTATAGTGTTTTCTGCGTCTTGTGTCATCTCTAGCGCATATCTGGTGAGAAAATGATTTTGGCTATCATTCTTGGTAACTCAGCATATACTTTGCACCTTGGGCTGTTACACTGGAGCATCTGTGTAGTGAAATACTGTACAGCAGTGGTGCATGTGCGCCCCGCATACTTAAAAATGTGCATTTGAGAAAACTAGAACTGATTGTAGTTTGTAAAATAACCCATTTTAATATGTTAGCCCTTCATGTGAAGAACGAAACAATTCTTTAGGCCATAATACCCCTTTTTGATATTTTTAAGACACAATAGTATGTATGTTCTCTGTGTATATAGCTCTGCAGAAAGCTTCCCAGAAGTAGTTTTTCTTAACAACATGGTAAAACACTGTGCTGGAAAGGAAGTCTAAAATTATCTGTAAATTATTATTTTGTTCACTTAAAGTTTTATATACTTACATTTTATGTATTTGGAGAGGTTTACATGTGTGTAATTGACTATTCACGTTAAAATCATTCAGTGCCATGTGCAGTGTTACACAGTGCTGACATTAGTTAAACACTCTATTTTAACGTCAGTTTTCTAAAAATGAGACCATTACATTTTGTGTGAGCAGACAACAGCGAGTTTTTCCATATAGTTCTGTTTACTTGTCAAAATTGTTTATCCTTTGTAATATGGATAAACGTGTTAAAGATTTTATTTACAAATCATTTACAAATGTTGTATGCCAGGCTCACGTTATTTAAACCAGGAGCATGTTATTTATTAATGATTTTTTTTTCTGCTTTATATTTGTCACTGGCCAAAAATGTTTCATTGAATGAATTCAATTCAGAAAAATTATACGATGGAGAGTAAAGTTAGCTATAGTACATATAGTTAGCAAGTTTTTTTTTTCTCTCTCTCTCTCTATTTTTCATATCAGGACTTCTGTCTTTTTTTTTTTTTTCTTCAAGAGCTTTTGATCAAATAAGGTTAAAAATTGCTTAAGATTTGCTGTATATCCTACTGTCGGATGGATAAGAAGTGTTGACTCGCATTGATCATATTCAGCTGAGCACTTTGCTTCTCCTGTCTGTTTTGTCTCATTGAACTGGAACTGCTATGCATCTCTCTCCAGAGCAATTCTGTGTGGTACGCTGAATGTATTTTGACCAATCAGCAATGTCTGTAATCACAAATACAGTGTTGATTATCCTGTGTAGATATTACCTAGCACTTCTTTTATCACTTTTTACAGCTAAAATGATGCTTTGTTTGCTTTCACTAATATTAACTGTATAATGATCGTCATGGTTTTAAGTTGATTATCAAGAAGACATATCATTTTTATATCCATTGTTTAATGGTCCCAGTGTTTAGACTACCTATTATTTTTGCATTTTCTTTCTTTTTTCTACTTGCTTGGCTGTTGATATTTTATTTTCAATATTTTATTGTTGTATATTTAGAGGTTAGCTATTTAATTCCAGATATGTTACAGTGATCATATTTGTTTGTATGCTGCTATTTTCCTGCTATTTCCCCAGCAGATGGTTTAGATAAATTCACATAGCTTCATTATGACTTGAAAAAAATTTTCCTCCATAAAGGATACATTCTAAAAAATGCTGGGTTAAAAACAACCCAACTTGGGTTGAGACAAATTGAATTTATTTGGGTGAATACAGCATAGTTTACAATATTACATACATTTAAACTCATTTAACAAGCATTTTAGATATAAAAAAAAGTCTTATAGAAATAGCATTTTAATTTAAGTGTATTCAACCGCTAAACCGTAATCGCTTTTTACTGAAATGGAGCTAATTCTCGTGCCGGTGTGTCGCCGAAATCTGAGCCGGTGAAGGGCTGCTGTTTGCGGGGGAACTGTGAACTTTAGACCGCGGCCTCGTGTTTCACTCGTAGCTGAGAGATGGTGTGACTGACTCCAAAACCTGCCCAAAAACAAACAGTACTGAAATTAGAGAACATATTTTAACATCAAATGAAATGACATTCAGTATTATAATGAATAAAATCCATTTATGTTATGCAAGGCAAAGGCGATTCCAGCGCGAAACTACCGCTGCTGACACATCTCGTCCTTATGTTGCGTTGCGTGAAATAATTCAGTAGCCCCTCACTGCAGAACAAAGATCCAGGGGGCGGAGTTGGATCCACATCTAGGGGGTGGAGATGGTAGGTTTAGGGGTGGGGATGGGTGGGTTTAGGGATCGGGGGTGGAGACGGGTAGGTTTAGGTAAATGTAAGGTGGGAAGAGTTGGATCTAGATCCAACCACGCCTCCTGGATCTTGTGTTCTGCAGTGAGGACCATCTCAAATAATTTACACCGCATTAAAGACTTTATAAATGAAATAAAATGTATATAAACCTTTATTTCTCTGAAAGAGTGCACCAAATCCACGGCAGCAGCGCTGAGAACCGCTCTCTCCTGTAGACTTAAAAAGCCCGTGCTCTCAGTAGCTGCGTTGTTGAGAAGTTTCACCGGAGACAAGCTCAACCCAGCGGTTAGGTAGAAAAAAAAAAAACCCAGCACCTGGGTAAAAATATTAAAAAATAACCTAATAAAATGAGCCAACAAGCTGAACCCAGCGTTTTTTAGAGTGTAGTAGCAGGGAAAAAGTAAAAAGAAAACATATGAAAGCCACAGTATCAACACAAAGTTAAATTAGAAAATAATAATTGAATATCTTTTTTTCATTTTCCATTAGGTGTCTTCTATACATTAATCTCTGGTGCTGCAAAATCATATCATATATATACATTTGTACCAGTTTTTCAGTATTCTGTATCATTATGGGTTTCCACTGAGGTAACGACTTTATACTCAGACACTCTTTCCATTAAAATACTTCTTCCTCTATTTCCTCCAAAAACTTGAATTTCCAATAGTGTGTAAATAACACTACTTAGAATATAGAATTTTACCCTCAGAATTTGATTACGATATTAGAAAAATCATAGCTATGATGAGGACTTTTCTTAACATGACACTTTCCTGTAGGGTGGTTAAATATTTTGTGTAGATGTAGTTATTGATGATTCATCTGGAAGTGATACGTCTGTCTTTGCATTCTTGGCATGCGGCATGAATGAGTGTAGAAGAGAGATCTGAGTGTATTTGTCTATGTGACTACCATATAAAGGGTGAGAATGATGGTACAGCCCATTTCAATAAATCTCCTGTACTTCATTACTTGTGTCTTGTATTGCTTTCATATACTGTACATGTAAAAGCAAGACAAAAGGCTTGTAGAGCAAAATATTTTCATGTTCCAAGCTGGGAGAATTCAAATGTTATTTGACAGTTGCTCTTCATCTCAAAACACCAAAATCAGTTTGGTTTTTTTTTCTTTCTTTTTTCAGTTGCGAGTTGCTAATGCCCACATCAATACGTTCATTAAATCAAAATTCATTAGACCCTGCATTTATCTCCCCAAGCTTTGGGATTTTAGCTTTGTATTTGCATTACACTGCGAACCTCACGGATGTCGTTTCTTTCAGGGAAATTAATGGGAAGGAAATTCTCATGCCCACCCAAACAAATAAAATAGCCTCTTTAACGACAAGGTAGCTTGTTAAACTTCTCACCTCATTTGTATATGAGTAACAGGAGTGTGTGTGTGTGTGTGTGTGTGTGTGTGTGTGTGTGCGAACCGCTGCATGTACAAGTGCCACTCAAGCTGTTTACCATCTCCTCCTTCTGAGGAGCAGTATCATTGCTCTTCATTCACAAGACCGGCCCCTTCACAATCCACACAGAGATACTTTCTCACTGCAACATTTGGATGAAAATGGAGCTTTTTCAGAAGCAATGATATGTAGATTAACAGAATTCCCTTTTGAAACAGAACACTTCTCAAAGCAAGGATTTCCAGTAGTTCCTTTAATAAGACAGTGTGTCTAAGGAAGCTTGAGACAATGCACCGTGCAAGACGGATGCTGTCTTTATACTAGAGGGTGCTTAAAAGTATTCAGAGTTTTTTGTTTAGTAGCTGTGATTTATTTTTAAGGGGGAAGGGAAACCATTAAAGTACAGTTAATAAGGCTGAAATGAAATATATTTGTTCTTTCATTTAAGTTATTTTTTTCTTTAAATGTGATGACCTTTGCAGACTGTTTAAACAGGTTAAAAAGAGGTTAAAAAGTCTTGTACAGCTAAAATATAACATACGCCATGTTTAAATGTGTGTAATTTTCCATGACTGTAGTAATGGATAGTCAGTCATTTGTGGGGTCTTGCTTTATAAGTGAAATATAAAGCAAGAAATGGAAGATTCTCCATTCTGTTTTTCCATTCTTGCTTAATAATTTCCTCATTTTGTCCTTTGGGCAAACTAGGTTTCATTTTACTGTAGTGTTTTAAAGCAGAGCCTGAATTGTCAATAAATACTCACTGACAGATATTAATACTGTTTATACATTTTAAATGTTATTATGAAACAACTGATGAAAAGTTTTTAAGCCTTTTTTTACATGCATATGAATTCATTTAGCATTCAGCCAATGCGACTTCTGAGGAAAGAAGTACATGCATAAATTCACATATATTCTTTGCAACTAGAATTATTATTTTTATCATAATAATAAATACATAGTATATATATATATATATATATATATATATATATATATATATAAATTAGGGAAAAGTTGACATTTCTATTGTTTAATTATTAATATTAATCATAATTATATTATTATATTTTATGTATGTGTCTGTGTATTATATATATATATAATACACACACACACACATATATACATATGTATTATATATTCAGTTATTCTATTGTTTAATTATTATTCATTTGTCTAATTTTATCTAATTTTATATGTGTGTGTGTGTATATATATTGAATATATATATATTTACATATATTCTTTGCAACTAGAATATATATATTTTATGTCTTAATTATTTTTGTCTTAATAATATATGTAAATATATATGTAAATTAGGATAAAAGACATTTCTATTGTTTAATTATTATTATTTATTTGTATCTTATACTGTATTGTATGTATACAGCCATACAATTTGATGCCATTTGAATATGTCTAAGTGTGAATTAAGTGTCCAAATACTTTCTAGGGTCACTGTAAATGTTCCACTTTGTACCACTGCTGTTAATGATTATGCAGCATTAGACAGAGAGGGAGGAAGGTGTAATGTTTAATGAGGTGCACTGTGGATCATTTTAGACTGGTAATACATTAATTACCCTTTTTGAAGGACGTCTAAAAGCCAGTAGTTACATTCATTACAGCATAATGTTTTCCCCTTTGGATCAGAAATGCGATCTTCTTTTGGTCAAGTCAAGTGCATATTGTATTTTGATATTGGCCCACAATATGCGACATAATCCTAAAAAATAAATGAGGAGCACCTTTTTTTGCTCACTTTTCATGAATTAGCAATGACCGACGCTGTAAATGTTCTGGCGTAGGTTTACGTCTCATTTTCATCTGCTCTAATTGGAACAATAACTTGAACACATTCATCGCGAGATACTGTTTCGTTTTGTCTAGTGTCCAGTGGATGTGGCATACGTCACGTCCCTTCCGCTGGACTTTATATGATACATGATAGCGCCTGCTTTTGATCGTAAATTACAGGATGGACAGCCGTGGTTCGAGTCCACCGGACGGCGCGTGTGTTTACAGGGACACGCGTGCAGGTGGAGGCCACCCACAGTTCATCTGTGCTGCTGTTAAAAATGGATGGGCGTCATGGCACAGAGATTGGTGACACCCGGCACGCGTTCATTCAGAGAAAAACACCCCAAGCAATTTCTTTGACAAGATGTTCGACAAGTGAAATTCAACACATGGATGAGCTATTCGGGTATGACAGGCATTGGTGGTCGTCGGCCCCTCCTTACGGCCCCAGCTCAGGCTGAACCTGACCTAACATAAGCCAGATGTCAAGGTTAGCTTCCACTGGGGCTTCCACCCTGCTCTGAAGCTTTAGTAGAGAACAGTAAGTTAATCTGGAAAAGCACTTGGTTTATAGGGGAAACCTGCACGCGGCTAGGTGTCAAATGAGCCTCTCAGCACGAGGATGGGCCCCCATCAGGCCCTATTGTGTGCACCATTGTGTGCTTGATTGGTGCCACGCGTCCTGGATCAGGTGAACAAAGGCCAGATGACACCCTGAGGTGCAAGACGAGGGGAAATCAGACACATGAACAGGGCAATTAAAAGAAAAGGAGGTGAAAGGAGCTGAGCCCAAGCTAAGAGAAAGCCATGAGAAATTCAAAGGTAACTGATAAAGTTTAAAAACTAGAAAGAGACTGACAAGATAGGAACATCAGTACAAGTGGGAAAAACAAGGAACATTTTCAAGGACACTCTCAGGGTATAACAGGAGTGCACAGAAGTTTAAAAATAAATAAATAACCGCTTTATATGCTGCAAAAAGGGATAAAATATAATTTATGCTGTTTTGTGTAGGCTTATGTGCATCTCTTTTGCTTTAGTCCTGCCCTTTCACACATTGTTTTACCCTAAAAAAAGAATCAAAATACATAATATATATTTTACAATTATATTGACCGTTTGACTGTTAGTTATTTTTCTTGCTTTCTTTCTTTCTTTCTTTTTTTTTTTTTGTGCAGGATCCGGTTGATTTAGGTTTCAGAAATACAAGTTATATGACTCTTTACAAAGATTTTATAAAGACCTTTTGGGTTCACAAACCCCTGGTGGCTCTTTAAGGGAATTGCAGGTGGTTTGTTAGTTGATGAAAAGCTAATAATTAAATAAATTATAAAAATGTAAATTAAAATAAAGGTTTTTATAAAAATGTCAAATTAAATTATTATTATTATTATGATTATAAAAAAAAAAAAAATGCTATGTTGACCATTAACCATAATTAGAGAACTGTGAACATGCAAAAGTATTGCAATTTTTTTTTTTTTTTTTTAATATTAATTCTTTAAAATCTCAGTGGGTACATCAAGTAAATATCAATCAAATAGGTTTAGCTGACAGAAACCTTTAGGAATACCTGCTTTCCAACCTGGTCAAGCTGGTCCATTTTTTGTTTATCATTTGTTTAAAATGTGGTATTTGTGCCAGCCTGCATTACTCAGAGCATTTTATCTGAACTTTTCCCGTCTTAAAATATCTCTGTTTCAATGAGAAGTGACTCGATATAATTACCAACAAAAGCACTTGTTCAGATCTGTTGAAATGCGCGACAAATTGAACTTTCGAATGTTTGGTAAAGACGACTTGCACGAGTCAGTGTGTGTATATGTTGATCTGTAAATGCCTCATTAGTCAGTCTTTACATTCTTCATAGTCTACCCATCTGGTGGTACCAGATTTTCTGGTTTAAACTGATACGACTCTCCCTCAGGCCCGCAGGGGAGCAGGTTTCTCTCTTGCTCTCCTGAGCACTTTTACTCTCAAATATGCTGCTAAACATGGAGTAATACAGTCAATCAGTCGGTTGTCTGCCTGCCTTTCCTCTAACATAAAAGCCCAGTCGGAGCACCGCTGGACCCTGTACCAGCCAAATTACTCCGGGGAATTACCAGCTCATAAATTCTAATGTGTCAGAGGGGTGGCGGGATTTCAGAGGCTGAATGTTTTCGCCATGTTTTACTGGTTCCTGTGTAAGAGCTTGTCATTTTGCAGGCCAGGCAAACAGTATCACAAACTGACAAAATGTAATGGTGTTTACACCTAAACAGCCCAAAATCACAGCAATCTGGGCGGAGGGAGGCGATGGAAGCTGGGAGGCTGAGTGGCTCCCCACCATGCCTTAACAGGTCTCTTCAAAAGCAACATCTGTGATGTGTCAACTCTCAGAGACTCAAATCACCATCCTAAACCATGATAATCCACTTTGTAAATGTGGGGCAAGTTGCAGCCTGCCTTTTTCTATTTCCTGTTTTGCTGTCTCTCTCTCACTTTCTCTCTGTTTTCTTCACCGTCATAAATGTTTATTCTTCCGGCACCTTGCTGACTCTTTAGTATGAGAATGTGGTATTTAAATGCGCATCTTCCTCCTCTATGCTGTTTCTGATCATTGAACATACGGTGAAGAATTGAAGTGGATGGATTTAGATGCACATTAGGAAAAGCTGTTCTGTGCTTAATGTGGTTAATGAAATTTCAGCAGAAAGATCTTCAGTGAAGAGAATATTAACATCATTTTCCTTCCAAAGGACTTGTGTGAGATTACATTTCCAGCTCTCTCAAATACATTTCAGGCTTTCCTCTAAGGTTTTTTAAAATTACTCCAAACACAATGTGTTGTGAAAAATACACTTGGGTTGGTACGTTTGTTTTTGAAAGAGGTCTCTGTATGCTCACCATGGGAAAAAATGGCAAAGCAAAAATGGCAATATTGTGAAATATTATTACAATTTAAAACAGCTGTTTTCTATTTGAATATGTTTTAAAATTTCATTTATTCCTGTGATGGCAAAGCTAAATTTTCAGCAGTCAGGATTGAAGTCTTTAGTGTCACATGATCCTTCAGAAATCATTCTAATATGCAGAATTAATTTTATTTATTTTTTTGCATGAGAAACATTTCTTCTTAACTATACTGAAAACTGTGAACTATGCTAAATAGTTGTGTAAACAGTGATTTATTTATTCATTTATTTTTTATTAATAAAAGTTTTACTTAAAATCACACAAAACATGTTGATGTGTGTTATAAATAATGTGATATATTATTGGTAGATGTATTGTCGTTGCAAGGTCTTTTTACTTCACCCTTCTTTATATATATTTGTGTGTGTGCGTGCGTGCGTGCGTGCGTGCGTGCGTGCGTGTGTGTGTGTGTGTGTGTTTCCAGGTCCTCTAGAATATTTACTAGAATTAAGCTCTAGGATTTGGTTCTGAAGTTTTTTTTGTTTGTTTGTTTGTTTGTTTGTTTTTAATCGTTCATATATCCAGCTTCTCTCATTGGCTAGATTAAGTCACCTGATCAACACCCTCCATATTCTTTTTACAACTGCTCTCTGTTATTTTCTTAATTAATAAACTGTTCAGCACAAAGAACATGGAGACCAAATGGTCGGATATAAAAACATGGAAGGTGCTGTATTCTTTCCTATACTTCAATACACAGGCATGTGTCAAGTTATCCCATGAGGAAGATTGAGGTGTCATTACAGCAGCTAGCACCAGTCACATGTTTCAATTTGAGAATGCATTTGTAAAAATACTATGATGCTTGGTGAATTTTGAAGGAGTGCTGGTGAATTGTGAATGTGTTTTTTTGTTTATGAACAGCAGATGTCTATCACTGAGCCTCAGGTGGGCTGAGAGTGCCAGCGCCAGCTAACTAGGCAACAGTTTGTTTGTTTATTTATTTATTTTTTAACTCTGAGAATCTTTGTTTGTTATTCTGTTAACTAGCCAGTTTGCAGATGTCTGGCATGCTAGTTTTGTCATGTCAATGCTAACAGAGGGCACATTCAGATGCCTGATCATGCCAGATGGGCACAGAGAGAAATACAGGACGCCTGTGACTAGACTAGTCTATATTGCTTACAGTATATTAAAGAATATGACTTTGTTTTATTTTATTTTGTTTTATTTTGTTTTATATTATTTTATTTGATCTCTTTTTACTTTATCTATTAAAATCTAAAAAAAAAAAAGAAAAAGAAAAATTTGACGTTTTTTGTGATGATATCTATGATTCAAACTGCTGTGATATAAAAAAAAAGTTTTAACACATTCACACATGTATTCAAGGTGCAATGAAAATATTTCATATTTTATGTGATGTTTTTAATATTATATGTTTAGGAATTTAGCACTTGCATTTTGAAAAAAAAGATTAGCCCAAACTGTGTATCTATATTATTATATAAATATATTAATATAATAACACAATACAATGTAATATCATAATATAATACAATAGATAATTAAAAAAATATATATAGATTTTTTTATTGTTTATTTTTATTTAAATATTCCAATATCTTTTCATTCATTCTTGTAGTTAATGATGATGGTTTCATGCACTTCATCACAAAGTGAAGCAGTATGATCTTCTCAATGGGATGGAACATATTGCTTTGGAAAGCTGCGGGCGTAATAATGTAAGATTGGTTTTGATAGATCATGATGGCGGCACCCAATCCCTCTAACACCTGCCACCTCAGTTTTACAGGTGCCTAAAATCAAACCGGCTTCCTCCAGTGTGAATGTCACTTCACTTTTATTGCATCTCACTACGTCTGAAATCTTCATAAAGCTTTAACAGTCAGTCTCATGTGAATACTCTAATTTCTCTGCCTGCATTAGAGGTGTCAAGGTACTTAGTGTAATTTCACTCTAATCCTCTCTGCTAGCCGCTAACAACAGGTGATATGATTTCCCAGCCGTATTTTTTCCCATTCTTCCCATTTTTCGAACCTCAATAGAATCATTCTTTGGGACGTTTTATGTTTGGATATTCTGTAGCCTATAGCTGAGCGTGGACCCAATATACTGGCGGAATAAAATTGGCAATGTCTCCGACTTCAAAAAGGTCACCGCGCGAGAGGAGACATCCGTCTCTCGGTGGTCCCTCATTAAGAAACAGGACAATTAGCCAATTGCCCAATTAATTACAATCCTCTAATCTACAGAAAATGACTGGCTGGAAAGATGCACTGCTGCTTTCCGCCGCTCACAAAGAAAAGCTCCATGGGCGCTCCACAGAAGAGACTTAAAAGCTCTTTAATCAAATTAATCTGAGATAAACAATCATTTACCCCACTATAAAACTGCTACCAGTGAGGATTACAGTGATGTTTAAGAAATGAATTAGCTTGAGTCATTCACGTTCGCCTCTTTCCTTGCTATCAAGAGACTTTCTCATTTTCTCTCTCGCTCTCTCTTCCCTCTGTATGCCAGAGCGTTTATATTACAGTCAAATACTCTGCTGATTTGACACCATTTCAACAAACCGTGGACTGAAAACCCATCTCCTAGTAATCCCAGAGGTCAGGAGGTCGCCCCGGTTGTAATGATAAACAGCGATGCCAAATCATGCCGAATGAATTTTTTGGTGCAGAAATGAAGCATTGCTGAATATGAGTCAGCACAGATGTTTTACCTTCTTCCTTTGACGCTATAATTATCCTGGAGAGCCAACACGGCCTCACAATGTTTCATTTATTTTTCGGCCTTTGTGGCAAACTTTCTAAATGATTGTGGTGTTGACATGAAGAATGATCGTTCAGTTCCCAGTCACGGCCAACAACCCCAGGCTCTCACAATCCCCTCTTAGCGGCGTGCTTGCAAACATGCCAAGGTTTATTTTATAAACACGAGAACATGGCAGATAATCGCGCAGTACTTCTCAAAACAGGCCCACAGCGTCATTCCGGCCGGTTTTCGCCCATATGTCCTCATTAGGGTCTCTCGCGCTCCGTTTCCATAGTGCAAACAAGGTGGAAACTCTCCAATGTTTTGCAAGTGTCACATAGCTGGGTGATGAGCCATCAAGCACTGGTTGGCTGGAATATCACTGACCCTCAGTCACCCCTCTTTTTTTCCCATCCGTGTTTTTCTCCGAAACGTTCTTGATTTGCAAGTAAAATGAGCACAAGAGTCGGCCTTGTAAACTACTCGCAGGTGGTTCGATTTGAAGGGCTGTTTTGATACAATTAGGCAACAGATAGAGGGAGGGGGGTTCAAAGGGGGTCTCTGACTGTGAGAGTTGGGAAAATATGAGTAATTAATTGTGAGGCTTCGGTTTTGACGGGCCAAGAATTAAGCTGTCAGACTGTAAGAATGGAGATTCTTATCCTCATCCAAATGTAATAATTGCTGGCTGTCACATGATGAATTGAAAGAGCACAAGGATACACCTGTATAGTAGAAGGAAAAGAAACATGGTAAAGAAACATGCATCGTGTTTTGAGAAACTAGATATCTAAACAATACAGTATTTTGTTGCTGAATGCTGCAATTTTTTCGGAATGCAAAGACCTAACATAATACAATCCTTATGCATATATATATATACTTTTAATTCTGCTTTTTGAACACAGTCATAACTTGTTTATGATACCAGTTTATTTCTGCAATGTTGTTCTTTATATATATATATATATATATATATATATATATATATATATATATAAATTACTTTTATCTATATTTTTTATCCTTGTGTCAGAGCTTTGATCTTGAATTAGAAAAAAATCATTTTAGAAATATTAATTATAACAAATAAAAATAAGAAAATGATAATCTAAACAAATACCATATACCATTTCATGTTTTGTGTTAAAATTATTTTTATACATTTTTCAAAAATCACTACTGTCTTTCATCTGTGGTGTCATTTTCAGTGTCCCAATAACATTTATTCAAGATGTTAAGTATATATAAGATTTTTATTGTGCAGATTTGTATTGTTCCAATCAAGCTGTAATTTTGCCAAATTATGCAAAAAAAGTATGAAACTATTATTTTCATGGGTGTATTTTGGGATACATAATGCTATCAATGAAATTAAACTTATTATTTTTATTTTTTATTTATTTTTTTATACCTATTATTATTTCTTTTTACATAACAATATAGGCTAGTCTTAGATAAATAAACATAATTTAATTTTAATTTTAAAACTTTAATCTAAAATTAAATAGTGACATCATGAAAAGTGTTTTTTTTTTTGGAAACAAAGTTGAAGAAACACCCATAAATGTATAAAATGTCCTGCAGCCTTTGGCGGTGGTATTTTCCGTTCCTTGACAGAGAATGTCCATTAGGACTGAAACTCTGCATCAGTTTCCATTGCTTATCAGCACACACACAGACGTGATATACTGTATATCCTGAAAGAGCAGGAAGGGGCTGAATTGAATGAGAAGAGAGACAGGGATGAGCATAGATACTGAGGGAGAAAGCAGATAGCAAGACGGATGGACAGATGCATAGATGTGGATGAGTTTAAGGCCGGAGAATGGAGTAGCCTCTGACTCACTGGACCAGAACCAAGTGGGGCTGACGGAGCCATCCACAAGAGCACTATTGTTCTCTTCATTAATCAAACTCCACTAGGGCAGGTAACATTCCCCTTATACACACATACACATGCACACATACTTAAACACAGACTGCCAGGAGGCATGAATGGGCTGCTTTTTTAGCTGGCAGCGATTGGCGTTTGAGCTGAGGAGAGGATGTGTTTCTGTTTCATTAGTGAGATGAGCTCAGCGCAGGCTCGGCACCGTGTTCAACAGCAGGTATTAACCTCCAGAGCTTGACCTCTGCTCGGATTCAGCTTCCATTTCGGAATCTTTCCCTCTTTCTCTCTCTCTGTTCTCTAAACTTTTTTCTAAGCACATGTTTTTCTCTATCAACTGTCATCTCTTTCTGATTTTATTTTAGGATGATGGTAATTGGTCATTTCCAGTGTTGTTTTAATCATGGTCAACATCATATTTTTAAAACACATTTAGTACTGATTACTGGTTTAAGATGATTCTGTTTCATGGTGACAAGAGTTTACAGATGTACAGTGGGATCCAAATATTTGAGATCTCTAGTGAGAAAAAATAAAAAATTAAAACATATATATATATATATATATATATATATATATATATATATATATATATAATGGATTAATAATAATAATGATGATATTTCATAAAACATATTTTTAAATAAAAATGAAAATATATATTTGTCAAATAAAATAAATACCAATTTCTATTATATCAAGATGTATTCCGTAATAATTTTACAACTTATCTTTGTTTTAAAATCCTAAAACATTCTATTTAGTTCCATTTCTATGGTATTTAAGTTTTGCCAACATATATATAATAACTATATATATATATATATATATATATATATTTACTATTTACATTTGTATGTGAATATACCTAACTATGATTTTCCATGCGCTTTCAGACTTTGACTACATAGTATAATTCAGTGCAGTTGGTCACAATCTTTACATTTTTGAGCTCTCAGTCTTTACTTTTTCCCTATATAGGTGTAAATAAGGACAGTCAAGTGCAGAGATTTGTCATAACCACCCTCAAGTGCTTCTCTCTCATTCCTTTCAACCATAACAATGTTCTGTTAACTACATTTGTTAACTAAGAGATAGCAAAAACCATGAAATCAACAGCATGAGTGTCTGTGCATAAATTCCCCAAAAGTAACACACACCTCTTCAGGCACAGTAAGGCTGTGAGCCTCGAACGCTCATTCATGATAAAGATCTAAATGGCACACTCATTAACCGATCAAAACAAACAAGAGGGGGCAATCTGCATGCTCAGACACATGAAAACAGCACTCTTTATGCACAAGACGCTTTTCTTTTTTTCTCTCTAAAGATAACATATTTACGTATTTTGTGTGTGGAAGAGCTGGGAAATGAGATGCGTAATGCTTAACTGCTGAGATACAGGGACAGTATTAAGTTACAGGTGCTATATCTTCGCTGGTCACAAATATTCCTCATAAACAGCTGCTCTTTTGTGGGCATTTATTTCCAGTGTCTTGTTAGGCTTGTGTTCTGACCACAGCGTGCGTGTTGGTCATGACCCCCCACCTGAAGCACTAACTAGCACTGTCATCCTTTTTCTGAGAATGCTTGTATGTGTTAATAAGTGTGACATTGTAACACGATGCCGTTCTGCACATGATCACATGGAGACTTTTAGGTTTCTTTCATTAATGAGAAATGAAATGAAAAGTTTATATGGTTAAAGTTCACCCAAAAATTGAATTGACCCCCATGTGGATTCACACCTGTTTGGCTTTCTATGACTGGAAAACCAAGAGCAAATTCAGAAAACTATGGAAAGAAACAAGCTTTTTTTAATTTATTTTTTATTATTATTTTTTTTTTTAAATAAAGATAATGTAGAATAAAAGTAGTCTATACAACCCATATGCTTTATTTCAATTCCTCGGAAGCCTTAGAGTAGCTTTGTATGAGAAACAGATTAAAATTAAAGGGATTGTTCACCTAAAACAAATTGCAAAATTTCACCTTCATGATTTTCCAAACTTGTATGACTTAAATATTCGGAGAAATGTCTCTTTTGTTGTTGTTTTGTCCATACAATGTTCAAAACAGTTTGGTTACCAAAATAAAAAAATAAAATAAACAAACAAACAAATAAATAAAAATAATTATGCATAATAATATTATTCTGTTAAATGTTACATAATAATATCATTGTTTGATTTATAACTTAATTCAGGGTAAATTACAAGTGTGGGTGATCATTTTTACCCATGAATAACAGATCTAACTGAAACTGGGCTTTCTTCATGCAGAAATTAGAATGTGCAGAGAACTATTTAAATCATGCAAAACACTAGTGATCAAAAAGAAGGTTAGGCTAGTCAGACCACTTAAACTTGACAAAGAGCAACCTAGAGCTGTTAAAACAAAGGGATGTATGGACAATTTGTTATTTATAACTCACCAAATTGCAATAGCACTGGATTGGCATACATATTTAGTATACAGTACATGCACAGCAGCAATGTTGTCTTCAGATTTGTCCCATTAATGAAATCAACTGTTTTGTTATTGTTATTGTTGTTTTCCTTTTTTCTATTGTTGTTGTTGCAGTCAGACAACATTCAGTCTTCATTACCCTTTTTTTATGAAAATTGATGTAGATGACATATTTGATATAAAATGTTCTATTTGTGTAATAAATATACATGTTGTATTGCATAGCTGTAGTAGATTTACTAGCAAAAAGTTCTTAGTTTTACACTAAAATGACTGTATTTTTGTATTTGCTGGAATTGTCAGTTGCTAATTTGCCCTGTGTCACCAGCTGTTAACTAAACAAGCTCTCTCACGACCTGTTCACACTCCCTTCTAACATAATCCCCCCCCACAGTGGTGCTTGTACTCTTGTCATATGAATTCATATGTCAATGTCAATTATTTATTTATTTATTTATTTAAAAAGCATTTTCAAAAATGCAAAAATGACAATATGGATGAACCATAAATTTCCATACAAAATTCAAAAGCCATTATTTAAGGCATGCAGTCATTGTTTAAGCATTTCTCTAATTAACTGTACTTCTGGTATTTCGCAGCAGCCGTGATTTGTTGCACCGGCAGTGAGTATGCACAGTATTTCACGGTTCTGTTATTCTGGACTACTAGAATCATTTTCAGACTAGTTAGGCCTATTTAATTGGCTTGTACTTAGACTGTGCTTATGAAAATCCAAAAAAAAAAAAAAATGTCTCTGGTATATATATATATATCTCTAAAATCCACAAAACAGATGCTCACTTATCTAATTACATGTTAATTCACTTAACCAGAGTGCTCCTTGACTCATGAATTCAAGGGTTCATGGATATCAAAAAGCTCTGCTTTTCTAAAGCACCATGGATTCTGGGGAAAGGCCTTTTCGGAGTCTGACGCATTAATTAAAAAGCTTGTGGAAAGTGAATGTCTTATTTTCCTGTAATGAGTGTGGCTTTCATCATCCTGTTTTCCCCAACATGACGCTCCAGGCTTAAGTTTGCTTTTTTCAGCCTTACGCGCAGTGCTGACGCTGAGGCGGGCAACAAAGGCCTGTGAGTCACAGCGTGTCAACTCTCTATAGCATACTGTTTTTCCTCACCTCCTTTGAAAACACATTATTAATTGGATTTAGATATTTGCAAAATGATCTATTTAATGGGATTACTAGTGCAATAATGATCTTATTTGAGAAGGAAGCCATCCAGGCTTTTGGGGGCGGATTTATAGTGTCTCACCAGTTCTTCGGTAGTTAATGTTATGTTTGGGGCAAAGATAAAGCCCAGTTTGTTGTTTTTGCGTGCATGTGTGAGTGAGAGAGCGAAAGTTGGGATGAGAGATGGGCAACCGAGTGAAAACGGAGCTGGTCTGGTCCGAGGGGACCTCTTGCTCACTTGCATCCAAGGGGCCCCTCAGACACTCAGCCACTGAACTCCTGACAAGTTCAAGGTTGGAAAGAGGGAACGAGAGAGGGACAAGTGAAATAAGGGAGAGGGATAGAGTCTCCTGTGGCTACATAATGGCCTTTTCGGGCGTCTTTATCCAGCCTGATATCTGGCTGAAGCTTTAACAGGCCCCATGTCAACTTAAGTGCTGGTATAGGTAATGTTCTTTTCACTATCACTCTCTCTCCCCATCTCTGTAATTTGTTCCCCCTTCACGTGTACACTCGTTTTATCCGGTAATGAATTTTGCAGAGAAAAAAAGTTGATAAAGAATGCAGAAAAAGTCAGACAGAGTTTACATTGTGTTTGAGCACGTGAGAGTGAGGTCTTAAAACAATCTGATGACACATTTAGGCAATTGGAAACTTTCCTCACGGACGTTCTGACCTAGAATTTGTGCGATTTGTCACACACATATATGAATCTACTAATACTCGAACACACTGCTCACTAATTCCTTCACAGTCCACACCACGTTTACATTAACATTTGAATATGTGTCTTTAATATACATGTATTTTAAAATGCGCTGTAATCTTTCACTTGGTTTATAAGGATGTAGTCAAATGTGATTATGCTAATGACTCATAATTTGCATAAAACGGGAGGATATATTAAACTAGATTAAAAATATTGAATATTTATGGCATTATTTATTGCTGTTAGTCAACAGACATTTGTATGAATCCTCAAGATAAATTCATTGCATTTTAAAATAGGAGCAAGTAAGAAATCTATTGTCTTTAAACACATTTTTCATCTCTATGTACCCATTCGGGGAGGTCCAACATTCAATTTGGGACATCTGTGAGTCCAAACATATTAATCTCTAAATTCTCACATAAAGACATTAAATTATTTTTAGTCTTTGAAGGAATAGTTCGCCTAAGAATGAAAATTTGCTGTAAATTTACTCACCCCCCAGGCCATCTCAGATGTACTGTAGATGAGTTTGTTTCTTCATCTGAACAGATTTGGAGACATTTAGCATTACCATTACTTGCTCATCATTGGATCCTCTGCAGTGAATGTTGAACGTTTAATGTGGGGGGGAAAAAAAATTAAGTTATTAAGATGGTTTTAAATACAAATCGTTGCTTCCAGTGAAAATGCAAGTCCTCACAATATTGTCTTGGCTAAAGCAGGACAGAAATATGCACAAATCAAGCACTGTTTACAAGTGAAAACAGTCCAAACCAAAAATATATTTTGGTGTGAGAGAACAACAGTGGAGGGACTTTTTCACTGAGGGAAGCATGGATTATGGACTCATATTTTTGATTTTTTTTCTTACAAACACAGCTTTTCGCTTCGCAAGGTGTTAATTGATGGACTGGAGTCATGCGGATTATTGTGATGTTTTTATCAGCTGTTTGGACACTTATTCTGATGGCACTCATTCACTGCAGAGGATCCATTAGTGATGGATTATAAGTGATGTAATGCTACATTTCTCCAAATCTGTTCTGATAAAGAAACAAATTAATCTACATTGGTTTTACTGCTGTTTATTGTACTAAAGTTAATCTTTTTAATGTGGCAATGAAAGCTCCAGTCAAAGTGTCACTGTCATATGCAATCAGATGGCAAACAAGATGTGTTCAAGCAAAAGTTCTTAAGTAAAACTTGGTAAAAGACTTGTTCTTTTATGGCATAGTCACTTTAAATCAGTTTAAGGGCTGTTAAAAATCTCATTTAAGTCTAAGTGTGATTTGCTGAAAATTTTATAGACTTGATGTATGGTAGCTATCTGTACGTGTGTGTGTGCAGTGTGTAACAGGAGCGAGTTGTAGGTAATCCTCAGACTTGGTCTTGAGGCCCACATGTGAAGCCATCCATAAAGGGCAGACGCACAGACCGCCATTCAGAACATTAATCTGCAAACAAGTGTTTTTTTGTGTCCCTCTTCTCCAATTTTCATCGCCATCAATTTGGTACACAGATTGAATGTGATTCAGCTCATGCTATCGAGTTCCAGTCTTCTTTTTACTACCACAGATACACTACCCCCCATCCACACACACACACACACACACACACACACTGCGTCTGTGCATGAATATACACACATCACCTCTCCCCACCTCACCCCTGACCTGCCCTGACTCCAGCCGTGGATTTAAATTGGGTCGGAGGATGAGTAAGACAACAGCATAGATTTATCATGCTCATAGCTGCACATACATCCACATGGATAAACATTATCATAATCATATACATGCATTCAGGGAGATTAAACCATATGCATGAAAAAAAATATGTGTTTACATACTACAAAGACTCGATAAAAAGCGTTTAAATGCATTCGCATGCACACACCTTCACCGATTTGCGGATGCAAGTTCAAGTAAATACAGACAGCAGTATATTGTGTTGTGTTTGATACATTTTAATGAGAAAAGTGCATTAATGCGTCAAATCTCATGTCCCTATCCACAAACAGGCAATGCCATGCACCTCTATCACAGCTCCTGTGTATTTAATTTCCTATGAAACAATCTAATCTAATGAATTAAATAAGCGAAGAGCAAAGCCTCCAGCAAATCACAATTATCAAATTGGCAATATGATTTTTTATATATATATATATATATATATATATATATATATATATATATATCCTTGCGGTCACATTTAATGGCATTTTTGGAAAATTAATAGAATCTAATTTAATGTAAATAAGCCTTGGGTGGCAATGGCAGGCATGTTCTTCTCATCATCATTTCCTTTGAGTGACTCGGGCCAAGACCTACATGTCACTCAAATCAAGTGGCTAATCGAGTTACACACCTTCATTTTTCTCGTAGCCATTCCCTTAATCTGCTCATCGCTGAATCATTTCCTCTCGCAGAACCTCCACTATGGTGCAATATGTTGCAATATTCCATTTAAATGGATGCATTCATTGTTCTATATGAACTATACTTCGCATGTGATTTCTGAAATTTACTTTTTTATTAATTGGCCAAAATTTGGCTTCGGAAAAGATTTTCATGGTCATTTTTTACTTGTATAAGGACATTTTTTAGTTCCATAGATGGTAAAGGTTCTTATGGATACCAATAAAGAACTTTTATTTTGAAGAGTGTAGCCTTGGTTAATTTCTCTGCCTATGTTTAAATATAATAAATGGCATTCTAAAATGTTCAAAACTAAGTCACATGCATGAAAAGCAGCATTTCACAGCAGTCACAGCAGGTACTGTGGTTGTCCGACATTGTGGTGTGGTAGTTTTCTCACTGAAAGCTAAGTGCTGTGATTGTCTGCAGAACATTAGCCATGTTTCAGTATCTTTGCCCCCCGAGCATCACAGCAGGTTTGAATATTAGTCTCCTCAACCAGCTTGTATTTCATATTAATAGTCCATCTGACATGGAGAATCCAGAGAAAGCTCTCCATGGGCTGCCTCAGTTCTGTGCTGCACAATAACACTTTGATGCAATGATTAAGACTGCGCTGCATATGACAGGCCGGCCTTCCCTCTCTCGTCTCCCTCATGTCTCTCGCTCTCTCTCTCTCTCTTTCTCTCTCCCGCTCTCAGAGATTATTAATGTAGTTGTAGATACTGCCGGAGTGAAATAACTTAGACATTAGGATTAATGGGGGCTGGTGAGTGCAAAGGATATTGAAGTGTAGGGATGCACAGCTGGGATGAATAACAGACCCATTCCTGTTTAAGGCATATTTTGATGAAAGTTTCCGTTAGGCCTTGAAATGCACCTTTAGATTCATATCACACTGTTACTGCAGAAGCGTCATGCACCTATTTTCTTTTTTATGGCAGTCCTGGCTCACATTGTGAACCAAGTAACATTTTTAGTTCTCGATTATTTTAACCTAAAATAATCATGTATTGAACTTTTTTCCTTCAGATTTTTAAAATGTTTTTTTTGTTTGTTTTTGTTTTTTTAAATTGCATGGAAAATCTACTTGAAAATGATGATTTATTTATTTGTTTGTTTGTGTGTCTGATTAAACCTGGCTTTCCAAAATAAATATTTGTTGTAATGTCCTGTTTATAACTTAAATGGTTAGTTCAGCAGAAAATTAAACTTCTGTCATCATTTAGTCAAGCTTAAGTCACTCCAAACCCATAAGACTTTGGTTAAATCTTTTAGGCCTGGTTTTACAGACAGGGTTTAGGATTAGGCCATAATTCAAATAGGACATTTAAGTAATTTTTATAAAATGCCTTAGAAAAAAACAGTACTGGTGTGCATCTTGAAACAAAACAAAAGCACTGATATATTTTAAGATCAGTCAGTGCAGGTTTTTTTCAGTTGAAACAGCTCAGATTTACATTTTAGTCTGGGACTAGGCTTAAACCATGTCTATGAACCCGGGGGATAATCACAAATTAACATTGTTCTTAAAAATAAAGCGATAGAATCTCTTCACAAGACTTGGATTAAACCACTTGATTCATATGGATTTGTTTTACGATACCTTCATGGATCTTTTAAGGTTTGGTTAACTGGAATTGTAATGGAAGAACAGAAATCTCTCAGGTTCTATTGGAAATTATTTAATTTGTGTTTGGAAGATTCACCAAAGTTTTATTGGTTTTGACATAATTTAAATTTTTGCATGAACCACCGATTTAGGAACCTTAGAAACTAAGAATAAAAAATGCATAACTTTTGTAGTGCCCCTACTGGTGAAGGACTGATCTACACACAGGCTTTGTTTACTGCCTTGAGGAAGAGGAAATAGTATGGTCTCATTCAATCTGATTTATCTGAACTAGCCATTTATGTACGTTAAACATGCTTATGAACTGCAATCCTGTTTAATAATTGTAATTTGTTCATACAGTGCAGGTTTAACATGGTCTGCTTAGAACCTCACGTTTAAAAGCCAAAGTATGCAGAGAATTCTTCTCCCCAGGTGCTACTGTTTTAGCCATGGAATCTGAATTTGGCAGTTTAAACAGAAATGGTGTGTATTAGCCCCCACCAACAGCTCTCAAACATTAACCACGCTTAAGTTTTATATCCTAAGCATAGAAAATTAAATGTTACATTTTTATGGCCTTTCACCCTTTTTATTATAGACGGCACATTAGAAACGCTACTTTAACAACAAATTTTCCGCTCTTAAGTAGACAATACAAAACCTTTTGGTATTTGATTTTTCTGTTCAGCAAGCAATCTTGCTCAGATGGGCGCACAAGCACTCATCCATATAAAGTCCTTCCAGGTACCAAGCAACATACTGACATTCACAAACAGGCCCCATACAAACAAACTGTTTTCAGGTAATTTAGCTCCTAGGTAACAGCATGTTGACCAGAATGCAAAACTGAGCACCTTAAATTAATCACACACCTTGTGCACAAGCGAAAGCAGAACTGAAACAACAGTAAGCCTTTTCTTTAATACTTGACATCAAACGCATCCTCCTCGTGGTTAATTTGTGTGATTGTAATCAGCAGCAGATGCCTGCCTAGGTTCTTCTTTATCAAGACTCACAATTTATTACTTCCTAAATGATTGTTCAACAGGTGGCTCCTTGTGCATCTGTGAACCTTGCCTTTGTGAACTTGAAGCATGCTTTAAATAGCTGCAAAGTTAGATTAAACATATTCCCTGCTGCATTTTCCCCTTTTTTCCCCTTCCATCGCTTCAATGTTGAATATGTTGATTTATGAAGTGTTTGGGACTGAGGTCAGCGGCCCATTGAAGATTTATGAAACGGCAACTGAGAACGATTACAGAAGCCCAATCTATCACGCCACGCTGTTCTAGCATTGTTGTGACTCCGCCGTTATAACCTCCATCAAATGCATCACTCTCTGTAAATTGTGGAAGTTTGTTTGAAGTCAAAAGGGGATTCAGAGATCAGTGTAGACGGCACACTTCAGTGGATCGAGCCCATCCCTCTTTCTCAGTATGAAAAAAGCTCCATCTAAACTTCCACTGTGTAATGCAGAACATGTTCCTGTATATGTCAAAGCAAGTGGATGAATAAGCCTAATTGTTTTTGTAACCCAGTGTATTACGGTCTCTTTAGGACTCTTTATATCATTGAGTATGAAGTGGGACAGTATTCAAAAACATACAGAACTTCTGAAAACAGAACAATAATATGGATGTGTTTGCATTTTTAAAATAAAAGCAGCACAAGGGTCAATGACAAATAAGAAAGAAGGGGGAAAAAACTTTACATGTGGTGTAACCATCAAAAAATACACATAGTGTGCCTGTAAACATCTTGGTTGTTCAAAAACTAAAATACTGTAAACAACTTGAATTGTTTTAATATATAAAAATAGAAACAATTTTAATTTACATTGTAATTTTACTGTATTCTTATTAAATAAATGCAGCTTTTTGAGCATAGATATAGATGATATTGGTATAAGTACTACTCTACTGAACTAAAAGTTTGAAATAATTTAGATTTTTTTTCTTTTCATTAAGTCTCTTATGCTCACCAAGCCTGCATTTATACAGTAAAAACAGTAATATTATACAGTAACAAAGTAATATTGTAAAATATTATTACAGTTAAAATAACTGTTTTCTATTTTAATATATTATAAAATGCAGTTTATTCATGTGATGGCAAAGCTGAACTTCCAGCAGTCATTACTCCTCTAAGCGTCTTCTCTTACTCTTACACTGTAATACACAATACAAAAAGGTACCATAGCAATAGTTCCTGATTAGCTTACAAATACACACACAACATCTCGTCTTCTGCATCCAGTATACGAAAAAACAGCAGCTCTCAGTTGGCAGGATGTAAAGTTTACTCGAGAACATTTGGAAATGAAGCTACGGTGTTTAAGCTAAAGAGTTTTACATGATCCTTTTTTAAGCGAGCTGTGGATGGCTATGAGTTTAGGCTTGTGGGCGTTTTTCAATGGCTCTTCTGGCCTTAGCAGTGGGCAGATGCAGTCTCTGTCCCAGATCACTGAATAAACTCACATTGTTGAGTGTGTGGGACGACTTGCTTGGCAGTCAACGCTGACAAGTGGATTAGTGGAGGCAAGGCCACCTCTGAATGGTACCCACACGACTTGCAGCCATGGTGACGAGCATCGCCGAACATCAGTGCCACATATCATCCATCTGACAATGCTTGGTGTTTTCAAAAGAGAAAGGGAAGGAGGAAGAGAGAAAAAAACAACAGATACGCTACAGCATATTTTGAGGCTTCCGTGCATATGGCAGTGGCATTAAATGGTGGAGTAAATTTGGCATGTCTAAAAACTAGGATAATGATGATAAATGTGACAGCATGAAAACTAATTACAATTGTTTCACTGCGTTTTCCAATAATGCCTCAAACGCTTCTATGAAAACTCATTTGAATCTTCCACAAGTCCAAAAGGCAGTCTTGCTCCAAAGCCATTTGGCACGTCCCCTCACCAGTTTACATTTCTAGCGGATTAGCAGAAGAGCTCAAAAATAATCATGCCAGATGTCTCCTTACATCCAGAAAAAGAGCCTCCCCGGTGGCCATTTTGTTTTTATTCTTTTTCCCCCCCATATCACTTTTAAGTGAAAACATTTTGAGGCCTTTAGAAATGCTAAATCTCATGTCAAGATGTTGTGTATGCAAATACGAGTCCTCTCATGTCTGTCAAGTTTTACAGCATTACCAGATTTATTCATTACTGCTGTTTGTAGTGGTACTTGTCAGAAGGGAAACCAAAATGCCTCTTTTGTTGAAAAGTACGTAAAAATAAACCGGACGGCAGGCGGATGAATGAACAGCAAACAAATTAGTTTAAAGTGGTGAAAACTTTAATAGCCTGTACATTTTCATTACAGAGGGGCGTTGTTGCTTCTGTCACATTGTTAAATTAACTAATACGCTTTTACTGGACGTTTCATCTTCGATTTATAATTGAAGGCTGTACAATTAACCGCCTTAAACGTTTTAGTGTTCAGTAGCCTACAGAACCACAGAGAATAACTAAGTTTCATTTTTTAAAATAGATTTGTTTTATTTTTTGATACATGAAATAATGATTATTGCAAAATAGAGTTTAAGAACATCCTTTTAAATAAATATTTGATGTTCAATACAAGTATGTTTCTCTCGGTAGCATCTGAGCTTAACATTGATTACCACAAAAAGGCACTTACAAGTAAAGTGGAAGTAAACAGAACCAACGAGTGTGTATTATTTGAGCCATACAGTTGTTTGTGTCATTTTTACGGTAGAGTTTTACGTTGTCACTGCACCAAAGTTGTAAAATTGAATAGAACTGAAATTAATTATTTATTATACAACATTTTAAGAAAAACATCTTCGAAGTTGGTACTAATGTATCTGAGGTGTCCATGAAGTATAGTATAAAATTTAATATAAATTTACATAGAAAAGGTAAGCAATTTTTCATAAAATCATAGTGCGTATTGTTTATGTCTTGTGGCTGTAGTGCTAAAACAATGACTTTATTTAATGAATTTATTTAAATAATTATTTATGTAAGTGGCTCACTGTAACTCAGATGTTTTTATTTTTATTTTTTTTAAAGAAAAGGAGGAATGAGTTTAAGTCAGTGTTGAGAAGGTTACTTTGGAAGTGTAATAGGTTACAGATTACAAGTTACCCTATTTCAAATGTAATAAGTAGTGTAACTATTTCAGTTACTTTATTAAAGTAATGTAACTGATTACATTTGATTACTTTTTGTTGACTTTTCAAAATTTCTAACAAATATTTTCAACTGTTAATCATTTTGAAACATTTAAAGCAGGCAGGGTTAACCTTACAGTAGTACTCAACACTGATTACTGTCAGACTTTCGAAATTCTTCATCACCTGAATTAAGATTATAATCATTTAATTTTAAAGTGCAACCACCACAAAATCAGACATTAGCAGCTATTTTTACTTTGAGATTGTTATACTAGTTCCATTAAATCTAACTACACTAGTTACACTGTGTAACTAGTTACACCCTAATACTGGTTCAAATTAATTATTTTTGTGGTAATCAACATTATGCCACAAATCCTGCCAAATGAGCTTGTTCTGAACCCAAAATATAAGTCATTTAAAGCCCTAAACAATAGAAATAAGTGTCAAGGCAACCTGACAACTTTTTCCACAGAGCGCAGATTCCTCAGCTGACCCTCCACTCGCAACTATCATAGCCTTAGTGGGAAAATAAAGACACATGTCTCGTCACCCCATGCATGAGAGTGCTACAGTGTTTGTGGGATGAGTGTTTTCAGCTTTAATGAGCTTGGCAGGAATGCTCTGTCTCCCACATGTCTCGGGCAGGGAGGGGGCCATCTTATTGCTGCCACATGTTGAGGTCCTTCTCCAAGCGGTTCCTCCAGCCTGGTGTGGTCAACCAGTTCAAAGCAGCACGGCTCATTTGTTACACAACTTTATGTAACAATGAGCTGAAGCCTCAGTGCGTCTGAGAGGAAAAAAGGGGTAGCGACCAAGGAACGTATCTGTACTTATCCTTCGTCCTTCTCCCTCTTTAATGTTAAACGAGACCTGCACCTTTCACTTGTATCCTCTGGTTTATATGTTTTGGATGAATATGTTAAATCCAGTGCCCCATTGCCACATTTTCCAGACAGCTCAGTAGTCATTTTCTCCCTTTTTTATTCATGGAAGCCCTTTTAGGAGGGTTTTAAACTCCAGTAATAGCACTTAAGTCGCTCTAAGAGACGAAAACTCTGCACACCGCACTTGATCATTGTCATGGTGGAAGCAGAGCACCGTGCCACATATGGCAACAATCTGCCACACTAATCCAGCCAGAGATTAGACGACTTCGGGTTCAGGCTCCCTAGATCATGCACACTCCATCACATCTTCTATGCACCATTTTTATGAGAAGAACATAGCCAGCAGACTTAAGTGGTAGCTGACAGAATCATTTGCCAGTGGTGGGGAATCTACTTCCAGCAGTGTCATCTTTGGCCCAACAGCATGAGTAACAACAGTTGTTGATTTGCAGGGTGCTGTAATTTAAGACCACATGGGTTTAAGCTTGGAAAAAGTGAGTATATGAGAGTTTGATCTCTCAGACTTAAAAGTGAATTACTGGCACCACGGATTGTAATTGTTTTTCACCTGACAGGAAAGAAAAGTCATAGATATCATAAAAACACTTTAATATCTCAGTTATTTCTCATAGGCAGCAGTGAGAATAAACAGAGCGATTTTTCTGCTTCTTAGAGGTTTCTCTGAGAAAAAGACCCCAGTTATTTCAGGAAAAAATGTCAACGTCTCAAAAATGTGTGAAATCAAAAGTCAATTTCTATAGGAACATTTAACATTTCTCATCAAATTCTTCAAAAAACTATTTATTTATTGACATAATTATTTGTTTACATTCTCTCTACCTCACACACAAAACCAGTCAAAAGTTTCGAATAATAAAGATTTTGTAATGTTTTTAAAAGAAGTCTCTTATGCTCACCAAGGCTGCATTTATTTGATGCAAAAACACAGTAAAAACAGTAATTATGTATAACATTACTCAAATTTAGAAAAACGATCTATTTTTACATATTTTAAAATGTAATTTATTCCTGTGATTGCAAAGCTAAATTTTCAGCAGCCATTACTCCAGTCTTCAGAGACACATGATCGTTCAGAAATTATTCTAACATGCTGATTTGCTGCTCAGTTATTAATAATGGTTCTTAATATCAAACAGTTTTTGCTGCTTTTTGTGGAAACCATGATAACTTTTTTTCAATATTTTAAACCTCATTTATCCTAAACTTTTGAATAGTATCACAGTTTTCACAAAAATATTAAGCAGCAAAATAGTTTTTAACATGGATAATAAGAAATGTTTCTTAAGCACCAAATCAGCATATTAGAATGATTTCTGAAAGTTCAGAAGACATTAAAAACTTCAAAATAGCCTTATTAAATTTAAATATTATTAAATATTCAATTATTAAAAGTCTTAATTATTTCAAACTTTTGGCTGATTGTTATTATTATTATTATTCAAGAGACCATATACAGAGTTCAGAAACCCTTATTATTAGCGACACCGGTGGCTGTTAAGTGAACTGCAGTCAGCAACTTACTTCTCGTGCTTGCACTCATGCACACATATCGGCACACATTGACGTTTTTTCAATTTCGTTACAAGCTGTTCATACATTGGCAATTAAAATGCAATTAATAAATGAGCCCATTTGACACAAAGTTGATGAAAAATTGATAGTTAAATACAATGAGTTATCTCTAAATTGATAAGCTATCCTAAGTTACCCAAAACCACCACACTGTACTCACACTGCATCCCTTCAGCCCTCCATTCATCTGTCAGCCAGTGTCTGCTTTGGGCCAAAGGCCTCAGGGAGTCCTCAGCGCCTCTAATTTGGGCCGCCCCTGGGGGCTCCAAGCTCTGGCTAGCTGGGGCATATGCAATAATCTCCTTTTTACCGTTTAGAGGCTAATTTGGTAACATTACACCTGCCTCTGTGAGCCACCACTTTGGCATGGTGTGGTTTGTGAGGCTTTTCCCTTTCTCTCTCTCCTCATTTTTTTCATTTGTTGGTAAGTTTTGTAATGAGATTACCCCAAAGCCTCGCTCTGCTTTGTGTCACCCAGAATACTCTGAGATCCGGGATCAACCGAATCAAAGCGAGGAGTTCCAATCGGCGCAAGATGCAGCCCAGCCGACCTCGATTCGGCACAACCCCCCTGCCGTCCAGACCCCCACTCCGCATGTGACTTGGACAACCTCGTTCGCTATCACACATGACATTGTGTGTGAGCTTTGCATAGGAAATATCTTTGTCTTCTCTGTTGTGTTTGCTCGCTGGATGCTTCTTGCTTCTGTCTTCATCATGGCGTCTGGTCTATATTTATTGTCTACATTTGAGTTATTTTCCGCAAACTTTATTTTATGCAAAAAATATATTTTTTTAAATGGGTCAAATATTAAAACTGAATGACAAGACAACAGTTCACTGCTTTGTCTGCTTCAGCTGTGGTACAACCCAGCATTTCTCTTTCTGTTTTTCTTTAATAGTAATATTGGATTTCATACCACACAAGTTTTGAGAGCTAGACAATGCTAAACAGCCCTTTATAGACGGCTGTGTACATGACTGATTCCAATAAAACGTTGAGCCACACACCCAAAACAGCCCATCTACAACCACTGTCTTTGTTCTTCTAATTTGCTCCAACCCTAATGGCCTTGTGACTACAGACGCTGCAGCACAGGAAAAATTATACAAATGGAGAAAAAAATTAAGTGAAAAAAGAGAGAGAAAGCTTCACAAGACAAAAAAAAAAAAAAAAAGTCTTCATTCCCAGAACATTGCCCATGATCCTCTCGCTGAACACATCAAGAAATAACATGTCAATATTTTGCCCCTCTCCACAAAATATGATTTTGATTAAAAGGTGTAAAGGTTAGGGTCATAGAGAGGGTGAGGATTAGTATTATGGGCTGTGTCTGGGGTTACCATAACAGTCTGGCTAGTGGGACTAGTAATAACAACAGTAGTAATAATAATCACGGACTAATTGATTGAACTTTGTGTGCTTCCTAGCCAGAGAGTAGATATTTTGACAAGCCTAGAGCTCCCCTTGAAGTCTATAGAATTAAAGCTAATATAATGAGGGATGCTTAGAGCACTTGTTTTTAAGGATGAGGTACTGATGATCGTGGAAATTGCTTGTTGAATACCTTTTGTTTGGTATAGTAATGAGTAGCACAGAAGAAATATGTGAACTCATTTTTTCCCCCAAGAGTCTGAGAACTATGCGGCCAGTCATAAATCTTTGGAAAAGATGTTGTTAGTTGTTGGAGATAATAGTGAAGGAAAATATTTATATATCTGATCTTTTTTCTTATGCTTCTACATTCTGTATGAGATTTTTTTTTCTTTTAACAGCTGAGCATTTTAAGAGACAGTTCACTAAAAGATTTTAATTCTCAGTAACACTTTAGTTTAGGGACCAAATCTCACTATTAACTAGTTGCTTATTATCATGCATGCTACTAGCATACTGGCTGTTTATTAGTACTTATAAAGCACATGTTAATACCTTATTCTGCATGACCATATTTTAGATCCCTTAATCCTACCCTATACCTAAACTTAACAACTACCTTATTAACTACTAATAAGTGGCAAATTAGGAGTTTATTGAGGCAAAAGCCATAGTTAATAGTTAGTTAATAGTGAGAATTGATCCCCAAACTAAAGTGTGACCATTATTTACTCACCTTCATTTTGTTCCAAATCTTTATGACTGTTCTGTGGAACACATAGAAGATGATTTTAATTGTAATATTTATTTATTTATTTGACAATGAAAGTCAAAGGGGTCTGATGCAGTGTTCTGACACATTCTTCAAAATATCTTTGTTTTTCAGTGTCTGATTTGCAGAAGAAAGGTTTGGAATAAATGAGGTGAGTAAATAATGACAGAAATAAAATTTTTGTTGTGAACTGTCCCTTTAACATGGTGTACATATATGTTACAACAATACAGTTTATACAGAACGCCTTTAAATGAGCAAATATGCACCATGATGGTCTCACTCTACTTTTTTTTTTTTTTTTACACTGGTTTTCTCAATGTCAATCACAACAGCTTATTTATAGCACAAATCATCCATTTTACTCGTAGCAAAGAATGTGCAGCTCTCTACATCGGCTGTAGCCTCTCGGAGAGAGAGGTAGGCTATGTTTGAAGAGTGCTTTTGTCACGCTGAGGAAAATCATGTTTGAAGTCTGGCCCCTGTCTTTCACACTTCTGATAAAGCCGTCGGGTTTAGCGTGTCTTCCGTGCAAAGCCCATGTCCTCCCCCTTTGTCTGACGCTCTCTTCCCCTTGCCTGCTCTCCCCCTGGCTCCCCTCTATTGTCTGCTCGCCTGTCACCATGCCCACATTACACTGTGTGGAGAATGGGCCCAAAGCCTTATCCCGAGGCTTCATGGGAGATGTAGTTGGGGGAATAGTTTTGTGGGGGTTTTTCTTCAATTTTTTTGTGTTTGACCCTTGCCGTTGCTGTGTATATTTTGCCTTTTCAGGGTATATTTTAGTCCAAATTAGATCAATTAAAAAAGAAAAGCATATATTGTGAAGAAGAAAAAGGCAGTTATATACAACAAGATTTTTACGGTGAACTGATCTGATTATATTAAATATTTTCTTACATTTACATGCCGAATATTGAGCATTTTGCTTCAAATGTCACATTTTTCGAAAAGCAATTTAGCTTTTGTTTTCCCTCACATTTTCTCCTCCATTGTTAGCCATACAGCCATGTCTCTTAAACACTCCACGCATATGCATGCACAGTATCGTATCAATTGAATATCTCAAACATTTTCAGAATGGCAAATATTTAAACAGGCTGGACAAACAAGTGACCGGAGGGATTGTATTAGGGGGGATATTTCGCATAGTGTCCTATCAGCCCCCTCGATATTTTCATATTGAATGGGTATGCATGAACCATATGATCCTGGCATAAAGAGGGTGCCTTAACCTAGTCTCTTAAACTGTAGCAGGCATATATTACCAGGCTTAGAGCTTGGCAAGCCCTACGTTTCCCAAAATAGATTTTCAACAATACTCCACGAGGTTGCATTAAATAAATCTGCACTCAGCTAATCCTAAAAGCAGTTCATATGTCGTGGAGATACTCTCGCGCAGGACAAAGGCAGACACTCCGCTCGTCGCGTCTTCGTCGAGGGACAGACACATTTAAATACAGATATTTAGAGAAGGGGGGTGGATGGGGCGCCAAAAAATCCTCTTTTAATGTGACACAGAATTCGTCTAAAAAAGCGAGAAAGAAAATCTCCATCAATGTGCTACAGTGTCGCACAGCGAAGCAGATTTTTTATATCAACCTATCTCCCTCCCTCTCGCATTTCCTCTCTCTTTCTGCTGCAGTCTATTTTTTAATCTAGACCCAAACACTTGCAGGAGGGGCCATTTCAAACATGTTGTAGATAACTGTTAATCACATTACTGTTTTCCCACTTCCGTAAAACACCATAAATAGCGTACTGAGGTTCATCCCCTTCTTTTTTCCCCATTGAGAGAAAATTACGGTTGATGAATTGCTTCTGCCATGCATGTAGGCTAATGAAAGCCTGGCTCCTGGGCTTTCCTCAACAAAGGCTCACGATTTTTCCACTTTCCACTAAAATAAGAACCTGTTCCACTTTTAATTAATGGTTCTACTCTTCTTCATTCAAAGGCTACGGCAGACTTTTAAATTGATTTCGAAGGTGAGCTTGCTCATTAGCATGGGGAAAAACAAAAGCATTGTTCTAGGATTGCAGGGGAGTAATTTGATCACACAGGTTTACAAAAGCTTTTAATTCTGATGTGATCTGCCAGCCGAAATTACGTAACTCTATGCATAACTATAAATACACCAAACTCACGTCAACACAAATCATGTTGTATATTCAGGAAGCTCTTCTGCGAGGTAATTATATATTGTGAATGTACTTAAAAGTCGCAGTGGAATTCTTCTGTAATGTGACATATATCCGAGAGTAATGGATTATTGAAAAAGAAAAATCTTGGTTTCGGTGATCAATTGTTGATTGGATGTTGAGATGTGGGCGGGGTTTACACAGATTGATTGGACAAGCCCTATATACGTCATCAAAGAAAAGTATGTCATTTTCACCTGAAGATTCCGTTTTGACATTTTTGATCAAGAAAAAAAGCAGATACATCAATTAATCACAATATAATGGGGTGACTTTTCATTTCATGATGACTTTAAGGCAAAGATTGACAAATCTGGGCTTGTTGCGTGGGTTATTAGCAAAACCTCCACCATAAAGCAATTCTAATCTGAGCAGACAGTCCCAGATAAAGCCTAACCACTCCTTAATGTGAATGACAACGGTGAAGGCAATCTTAGCATGCTCCTTAGACAGCTAGCATTGTGTTTGTTCATTGGTGTGACTGATGTTTGCTTTTGGATCAGTTGTCCACACTCGGCTAACAATTAGCATACATCTGCTGCAGACAGCATGCAGCCTTGCTTTATGTACACTGTTATCGAGACCCCTCGCAGGCAGCTCTGTGCAGTAGTGTGCAAACACACTTCTGCTTGACTGGATGCTAGCCACCCTACCGAGTGACCCTGAAAGCAGAGTCAAGTGCACCAGGATTCTAATTGGTGAGCAATTATGCATGTCAACAATTTAATTACACAGTGTTTAGGTGGGACTTAGCCCTGATTACCGGCAACTTCACAGAATCCTGTTTAGTCACCAATGACAAAATTCCATTTATCTTATCAAACGCAGTTTAACCAGACCAATGGAACACTGTTTGGTTCCATATTCTTCTAAATTAGACTAAACTTTGACAATCCCGAATCCACATTTTTGTATTTTAAAAGCATAGTTCACTAAAAATTAATATTCTGTCATTATTTACTCATGTCGTTCCAAACCTGTTTGACTTTATTCTGTTGAACACAAAAGAAGATATTTTGGTAACACTTTACAATACGGTGGCACTAATATTCATTAATTCATGCTTAACTAATGCACAGATAATCATGAGTTAATATATAACTCATGAAGAACTAAACCATTTATTAATAATTACTGCATCAGCAACAAATGAACATTCTATATGATTCATAGATTAAGTAATCAATAAATTGTTATTAGTAAAATGTGTAATAATGTATTAATTCCTTAATAACATAATACATTAACTAATAGTTTAAATTCATGTGTTAATTACCACAATGGGTCGAAGCCATGCATTTCAACTTCCAGTTGTCTGCTTTAATGAATCATTAGCTAATGATTTGCAAAGATATTATTATGTTGACTGCACTTGTTGAGCCACATGACTAACTCATTCAAAATCCATAACCACAATGGCATATTCCTTAACAATTAGTTAGTTCTGTGCCTCAACAAGTGAAGTCGTAACATAATGATACCTTTGCAAATCATTAGCTAATGATTAATTAAAGCAGACAACTGGAAGTTGAAGTACATAGCTTTGACCACTGTGGTAACTAACATATGAATTTATATCATATGTTATTAAGGAACTAATACATTATGACACATTTAACTAATAACAATTTATGTATTACTTAATCTATGAATCATATAGCATGTCCATTAGTTGCTGATGTAGTTATCATTAATAAATGGTTTAGTTCTTCATAAGTTATACAATAACTCGTGATTATCTGTGCATTTGTTAAGTATGAATGAATGTATATTTGTGTTACCGATATTTTGTATAAGAGTAATGTTTTGTACCTCAGTGGCTTTCATTGAATTAACAAAACAGTTAAAACATTGTTCACAATAAATATTTAATATGCCATACCATTTTGGAACAATATGAATGTGAGTAAAACAGAATCAGTAGTCTAGAACAGATGTTATGGGTGAACTTTCCCTTTAAAGGAATAGTTAACATTAAAAATGAAAATTGTGTCATCATTTACTCACCCTCATGTCGTTCCAAACCTGTATAAGTTTCTTGCTTATGTTGAACACAAAATAAGATATTTTGAAGAATTTTGAAGAACTAAACAGTTGTTGGTCTGAAATACTATGGAAGTCAATGGGGACCATCAACTGTTCGATTACCACACTCTAAAAAATGCTGGGTTAAATACAACCCAACGCTGGGTAAAATATGGACGAACCCAGCGGTTGGGTTACTGCCCAGAAGGTTGGGTTAAACATTAAACCCAACTGTTGGTTGAAAACAGCCCAGCATGTGTTCTGTCCGATATTTACCCAGCGCTGGGTTGTATTTTTAGAGTGCAGCATTCTTCAAAATATCTTCTTTTGTGTTCAACATAAGAAAGAAAGTCATACAGGTTTGGAATGACATGAGAGTATGTAAATGATGACAAAATGTTCATTTTTAAAGTGAACTGTTCTTTTAAGTAAAACGCAGTCATTCATTAGTTCTTCAAGTAATCTTAAACACCTTAACCTTTTTTTAAATTGTTTTGACCATTTTGATTTATCACAATCATTAAAAGCAGTCCATATATTTAAATATGCTTTGGAGAACTGCAAAGAGGCCGAAAGGTGACCTGTGATCTGTTTCTACCAAATGGAGAAATGGTCCCCCTGTTGGGTGTTCGCTGCAGGAGTGATCTGGCATTTGTATTATTAGCTGTCAGAATGAATCCGGGCTGATGCTGAACAGACGCGGTGCAGAAGCAGTGGCGGAAGTGGCACTTTAGCACTGTGGCTGATTTCATAGCGATTAGTGCAAATCACCCAACACTTAACGTTATTGCCCAGAAGGGCTAATAACAGCTTGACACCTCGTGTAAAATTTGTGATGTGCCACTTGCCCAAGTTTTCTATGATTTTTATTTTTATTTGATAGCCCAAAGAACCCAAAGTCACAAATTATATGTGTCAGTGTGTAAAAAGAAAAAGAGGCAGGAGGTTTGTTTGGAATAAAGTTCTAAGCCGTAGAATGGGAGTATTTAGGGGTTTACAGGGAAACGTTGGTGGCGTCCTCCCTAAACCCCCCAGTATACAGAGGCTTGGCATGCCACAGAAGCTGCTGTCGCCATGGTGACAAGCCACTTCAGCTCAATCAGTGGTGCCCAGCGTTAACATGCTTTGAATCATACTGGATTCAGAAGAAGAAAAGAATATAACTGGGTTTTGGTTTATGGGTCACAATAATCACTGTCAGACATTATGAAATATGATAAACAGAGAATTATTATAATTATGAAAGATTAGGCTCACTTTACTTAATGTTCGGGGTCCCAAAGATCCCAATAAATGCATGTATAAAAACAGAATATAAATTATGAAATTAATTCTTATTTTCCTTTGAAATTCTTTTGATGTGTTTCTCTGAATTAAACAAAACTCTCTAGGCAGGTATTATTGAAATGTCAAACTTTTTATGAAAAGTGACTGCATTAAACTATAGTAAATACACAAATATGTAGCATATGTGTAGCAGATAAAATATAAATGGTTTGATTCAAGTCAAAAAAATTGGATTTAAAGGGATAGTTCACCCAAAAATGAAAATGCTGTCATTAATTACTCACCCTCATGTTATTCCAAACCCGTAAGACCTTTGTTCATCTTCAAAACACAAATTAAGATATTTTTGATGAAATCCAAGAGCTTTCTGATCCTCCATAGACAGCAATGGAACTGCGTTGTGATACTGACACAGGAACAGAAGAGAAGAAATTGTTAAATAAAGTTGTTATTTTTGTTTTCTTTGCACACAAAAAGTATTCTCGTGAACCACTGATGTCACATGGACTATTTTACCGATGTCCTTACTACCTTTCTGGGCCTTGAACATGTCAGTTACATTGTTATATGCAGGGACAGAAAACTCTCGGATTTCATCAAAAATATCTTAATTTATGTTTCGAAGATGAACGAAGGTCTTACGGGTTTGGAATGACATGAGGGTGAGTAGTTAATATAGCAGAATATTTTCATTTTTGGGTGAACTAACCCTTTAACAACACTGAACCAACCTGAATACATTAGATTTCACCAACAAAGTTCATTTTAAGGGTTGGATTAATTAGAGGAATATATATATACATATATATTCATATAATATATTATATATAATATGTAATGAATATAATATATTTATATACGGTATGTATGTAATCTGTAAAATGCTATTCATTCAACAGCCCAAACAGATGTAACTTTTTAATAGGATGTCAGTTGACATTTTTGTTTCTCGGTTTTATTGGGTTAGGAAATGTCTTCCAGTATCAACCCCATACTTCAAGCTATTAAATAGGCCTTTTGGTCTCTCAGACTGCAAACAGATCACAAGTGTTACTGGTGTTTCAAAAGAGTGTCAAGCTGAAATGACGAGGCCGATATAGAGAGAAGGACAGGGAAAAAGTACATTCCCGTAGGATGTGATGTGGAGAGTGTAATAGTCTCAAACTGTCACAGTGTTTGCATACACTCGACAGCCTCCGAAGATATAGGAATATCCTCTCCCCTGCCTCCGACAGCAAATGTCTGTCTCCATCAATCAAGTGGAGTTAATTTAAAAGCATAAGCTTCTTAATTAAAGGAGGTTAGTTGAGCACTGAAATCAAATTCCTGAAATGAGTTCTAATGTCCTCATATTCCCCAGCTCATAGGATGCCTCGTCCTCATCACCTCTCGAATGGTAGAGTAATATTCATCGACTTCAGTTTCCACATTGTCCTAAAACACAGTCTCGCCGCATAGGCATTTGCTAAAAGGCCGAGAGACTTAATGTGGTCTCAGCAGGCCAAATCCACTTCTCTCTTATCGCCGTCCACTCTTTCTTTCCCTCTCTCCATCCATGCCCTGCATCCATGATTGGACAGCCAGCGAGATCGTAGTATTAAGTAAATAATTTGTATGATAATTCATTACAGTGGCGTCTTTTTCAACTTTAATTGGTCTAAATGAAGAGACATTTCACACCATTTAGATAAAAAAAGAAAAAGGAGGCCAGCATAATGAAAAGGGGGCCTGGCTATCGGACTTCAGAGGTTTGCTCTAAATGAAAATGTAATTGCAGGCGGAATGGTACAAGAGGAGTCGACCCAGCGCAGCAGATCGGGGGTATCTTCAGACAGCCGCGCAAAAGCTAATGACTGAGCAATTTGGAACATTTACTCACCCCAAAGACTCTCATTAAGTCAATCACAGGCTTAGCCGAAGCCCACTCGCAGCGGCGGAGGGAACCCTACGCGTTTATTCCGACATCAATCAGGAAGGCCGTCTCTCTCGCGCGCGCTCAGCGTCTCTCTCTCCGCGTCTCACTCTCTAAAGCTCTCTCTCCCTCCTCCTGCTAGGCGGCGGGAAAAAAGAAAGGCCCAAGTAATTTATTCGGGATCTTTGAGAGGATAATGGCCAATTATTTGTTTATAACACTGGTTAAATTTTCATTAGGCAGATTAATGGAATATCATGTACTGTCAACAGTGGACCGAGGGGTGGTGTGTCAGAGATAAACGCCCCGGCAGATGATGTCGCTCTGTGGGTAAATTGGTTTTTCCCACTCCCCTGTCTCTGCTTCTCCATATGGAAATGTAAAAGGTGGATGACAGAATATGGAATTGTGGATATACTGAGAGAAGTGTGTGAGCACTCCAGGCAGAATCTAGCCTTTTTATATATTTATATAAGCGTATGGTCTTTTTCAGACTTTCTGTCACTGTTTAGATCATAAAAGTTGCTAGCATGTCTGAATTTTTAGTGCTCGATTCATTTCTGGAATATGTGTCTTGGGAACATGGGCCCAGTGCTTCTTGAACAAGTTATACATTGCGAGAATGCGGATATAAGCCTTCTTTTACAGTTTTCAATTTCAACTCCAACACTTCTAATGGTTCAGCTGCATTGGAGATACAGTTCCCGCTTTGCCTTCTATCGGGGCAAGATGTTGGCACCATTTAAATGATTCATTTCAACAGTTTAAACTTTCAGATGGGCTCATAAATAGATTCATGGAGTCATAAATAGAGCTTTTCGAGTGGTGACACGAGGGGGACAGCATAATCTGACATTATGCAGCCGACTCTATTTCTGTAAATGACAGTCTTCAGTGAAGCGGCTGCTACAAGTAAAGGCAGTGGGACACATTCTGACCCCTCAGACTGATAGGATGATAAATAGCGGTTTGAACCTGAAGTCAAAGGTTCATAAACAGCCACTTGAAACGTATCTAAGAATTCCTATTTTCTGCATATTGGAGCAGTATACTGCCAGAGGCGTATTTATAAATCCAGATATTATTTACTGGCTTTTTATGTTTCAAAGAAAAGTTCTGAGTAGTCTTAAAGTAAATCATGGGGTATTTAGAAATTTGTTTGGCGAATTCATTGAATAGTAACACCATAGTGTTTCAGCATAGTAACCTGAGCTTTATTCACTTTTAGCACCAATAATCCAATTTAACCAAAGATTTCTACATTATTTCTATGTAAGTTTGTTTATTTAAAATTTGACCTAAATTAGTATTTTTAATCAAAATGTTATAACATGATCGCTTAAACCCAGCACCTTTATTAAAATTGTCTGCAAGCTCACATTTAGATCTGCCTCCATCCAATCAACAACCAATACATTCAACCAAGCTCTCTCCCTACATTTTTCGATAATCCATCTAACTTGGATTTACGTCACAATACGGAAGAAAAGATCTGTCACTACTTCTGTTACATCACAAATTCAGTTAAGATGTTATTTTGTAGTGATCGTAGCAGCAGTAATTCACTACATGATGCAATGGAAATTAATAATGGAGAAGAGTATTACAAGCAGTCATAAATCTAAATCTGTGGTGTACAACAGTGTAATTTTTGACATTTTAAAGAGCATCATCTGGTACATGGATTGAAGTAGTAGAGTGATGCTAACAGTCTCAGCTGTAACCTGATAAGTGTAGCATACAAATTGTGCTCTGCAAAGATTTTGTGGCCGTATTTGTGGCATTATATGATTTGCTTCTCAAGAATCAGGCACTAAAACCACACAAGCAAGTTTTATTCATTTCTCTCTTTGACTCTATGCACTAAAAGAAATACCATCAAAAATGTCACATTGTCATTTTTTAGACTGACAAGTCTAGTTTTAAAATAAATATTTGTATATAAAGGGCATTTTTAAGACAGCCCAGGATAATATATTAAAAATGTTAATAATAGATGCTTCCCCCAGTTGGTAACATATAAGTACTGCAAACATTTTTTTTTAAATGTTATGTTTAAATAGGCATTGTGTAATTAGATCTGAATTTGCATGCATTTACAGAACAGAATCTGACCATTGGATAAAACTAGATTCCAACTCTTGTTACATTTTTGTCACAAAGGTGATTTTGGATATTTCTTTTTATCATTCCTTAAAACAGAAAATACTGTCAGAAAACAGTAAAAACCAGCCTGTAAATAGGTACAAAATGTTGTATAAAATAAACATTTTATAAAAAAAAAAAAAAAAAACTGTAAAAACCTTCAGAATATGGATTGGAATAAAACTGTAAAGTTTGTTGTATGTGAGTGCTACTGAAGTGGAGCAAAGCACATAAGGAAAAACTGGTTCAGTGCATGAGGAAAAATTTATTTTGCAAAAACACCTGTATGGTACAGTATGTACAGTAATTGAAATCTACAGATGCAAATTTAGTGTAATAAAATAAACACATGAAAATGCAATTTGGATGTTTCTTTCCACTAGTCAGAAACAACATGTTATGAAAAGCCAAATAGCTCAAAATCTCAATACTGACCAGTGCATAAAAAACAATATTTTTGCCTTTAAAAAAAAGGTAGAATGAGTGACGACAACAAAAATGATTATCCCAGACAGTTTAGATCAACACAACTACCATATGCAACAGTCCCGCATCAAAGCAGAAAGAGGAAGTGAGCCGATCTAATGGCCTAAAAAATGGGAGAACGAGTCAAGCTTGTTGCCCCCTCCTCTCTGTCACCATCCATATCACCGTGGACAAATTGTCCTGATCTCCCTTTCACACATGCCTCCTCCACATCTAAATATTCATCCATCACTTTCCCTAAGTCTAATATCACCCTCCTTAAAAGCCCATGGGGAAACCTGAACGGCCTGCTCCACCCAATCAAAACAATCGCACGGCGAGAGGTGGGGGTTATCGAGGGGCGAGCTATCTGTAGCTAGGGCTACGGGTTGCTGGCAGGACATAGGGTCCATTTAATTAGGCCTGCTGCTTCCCTCTGGTGTGAAAGACTCTCAGACCACTTTGATTCGCCATTGCTCTCCCAGCAGGAAGTGCCTGGTGATAATTGACACAGGATTTCCTTGTTAACCAGCCACAGACTGGCTGGATTAAAGTGACAGAGATCTCCAGAAGAAAGTGGGGAGCAGATAAGGGAGGGGTTGGTGAGGTGAAGGTGCTCACTGAAGGCAGGGGAAATGGTGCGAGGGGAGTGAGCGAAGCAGCTATTTACCGCTCTTGAGAAACCGGAGAGGAAATCGCAATAACAGATGGGTGTGTGGGTCCCGGCGTGAGTTGTAGCTCCTACTTATCTTGGCCATTTCAGCTTGGCTGATCAAAGATTGGCTCCCTCAGAATAACCTGGACCCTGGGTTGAGTACATGCATCCATGCTTTGGGTTTTTTGGCAAATTATCGTTCCCTCCTTCCCTGCTTCCCCTCTACTGTGGTATTACTGTTTATTGAGGGCTAGAGAGGTAATCTCCTTTCATTCAGACAATTATGCACTATCGTGAAATGAAAGCACATTTGCAAATGACGTAATTTTCGCCTCTTTGCACCAACTAGGTCATGAGCCCTGACAAAAGTATTATCATACAGAGAGAGAGAGAGAGAGAGGATAAAAACTCATTCGGCCGTGGACAAACATGAGGTTTCCACAGCACCTAATCCATATTATTTATTTCCACATTTTCACCTCCCTTATCCACACAGCTCACACACTCACACACACACTCACAAATACACTCACACTGTGTTACCAAGTGTCCAGATTTAGGAAGGAATGGAAAACTAAATATCCAAGAAATCAGGGCACGAGCGTCTACATCTGGCATGACAGCATACAGTCATACAGACACTAAAGTCTCCAATTGACATCATTAATTGTAAAGATAAATTCTGTACATTTCACTGATACATGAAAATGTCTGTATCAAAACACATTCACATATTGTTGTAGAGATGCAATTACATACATGCAATATTTAAATACTTTTTGTTGAGACAAATAAATCATATTGCTATTGCAATAAGTTGTGTTTTCTCCAAGAATTTAGGTACAGTTATCTTTCACATGCAGTAATTTTGTTTTTGTTAAATATTTGTTAAATATTTTGTTTTCATAAATATATGAATAATAATTGCAACTAATGAACAGAAATACTAGACCTTTTAGGATAAAATTCAACTTACCAATCTTTGGGCTCATTACAATTTTTTTAAAAGAAAGTAATACTTTTATTGCATTAAATTCATCAAAAGTGACTGTAAAGATATTTGTAAATTTGCAAAATATTTCTATTTCAAATAAATGCTGTTCTTTTAAACTTTCTATTTATTAAAGATTCCTAAAATGTATCATGGTTTCCACAAAAATATGAAGCAGCATAACTGCATATCAGCCTATTAAAATGATTTATTAAGGATCATGTGACACTGAAGACTGGAGTTATTTCTGTTGAAAATCCAGCTTTGTATCACCAGAAAAATTACAATAAATTAAAATATAATTTGTTGTTTTTTTAATTGTAAGATTTCATGGTATTATTATTATTTATTTATTTTTTTCATATTTTTGAGCAAATGAATTCAGTCTTTGTGAGCATAAGAGACTTATTACCAACCCCAAACCTTTGAAAGGTATATAAATGCATTGATTATCTCTATTATAAGGTATTTTAGATCTTATTTTCAATAGCTTCTCTTTCATTGGCAGCATGATGAATAGTCTGAAGGTGATATTACTGTCCTGTAGTGGAGTTCATCAGGAGGACTAGCATTTGACCCCATCTGACCTTCACTTCCTTCAGCTCCATCTGCCCAGAGGTCAGCAGCACATGATCACACATGAGAGAAAAAACAAGTAAGGTATGAATTTGGCCTTGTGTGACAGAGATATATCTGTAACTGTCTCTCTCTATACAGCAGACTAAAAGTCAAAATTATTCAATTTCATTTGCATAAGCTAATGCTAATAGTGTCATTGTTTTCTGGTCAAATTCAAACAGGCATCTTTTAACATTTCCAGACAGAATGCACTAATATTTAGACATGTTGCTCCAAATATTTTGGCTCAATTGTCACAATGAACAGTTAAAACTGATTAAAATTTGGTTAGAATCCACCTTCTTTAGTTGACTGAATGTATGCTAGTGTGTGAGTGTGTGTGTGTGTGTGTGTGTGTGTGTGTGTTAACTTGTTCACGCATCTATTAGAAAATATATGATGATATTTTCCAATTTTAGTTTAAATTGACAGAATTCACAAACCTTATTCTGGTTTTGAACGAGATCCTTGAAAGCGACATGCCAAGTTACTGAGAAAACTTCGCCTCATGAATGACTTTTTGCAAATATCTTGAGTAAACAAACTTTACTCAGACACAAAATGATTTTAATGCACATTAACTCACTTTTAAAAATTTAAATTAAGCACATTTCTAGATTAAAAACATACTTTAAGTGAAGTGTTCTTCTTTCACAGGCCAGAGAAACTTTACACTGTGTGTTGTGAGACTGTTATCAGTGCTCATGTCGGCAGGAACTGCATCTAAACCCTGCTGTAAGACTTCAATATGTGAGTATTAACACGCTTCAGGGTGCTTGACTTCTGTATCCGGAATTGCTTTCTAGCAGAGAGTGAGAAAGGCGAGACAGAGGGTTAGAGATTTGCTGTTCTCTCAGACCAAAGTAAATATGATAGGCAGGAAAAGCAATCATATAACCAACATATGCTCCCCTATCGAGAAAACACAGGAGTCTAGATTAAGATTTTGTCATGAGTGAAATCATTGCTGTTTAATTGAATCGTGCTACAGATAAACTCCTTGGTCGAGCCCTCTCCCGATGGCTTGGTCGTGATAAACAACTTCAATCAGAGTGCTATAGAGTCACACACTGGCTCTCTTGACTTTTCCACTGATCTTTATTCTGTGAAACTAGAGGGGATTGTGTGTGTGTGTGTGTGTGTGTGTGTGTGTGTGTGTGTGTGAGTGAGTGTGTGTGTGTGTGTGTGTGAGAGAGAGAGTGTGTGTGTGTGTGTGTGAGAGAGAGAGAGAGAGAGAGTATGCCTTGATGGCGAGTGCTGTAGGACTGAGCTAGTTTAAATGTTTTAGGCCATTGGTGCTTTTCTTCATAGTTTTGCTCATGCATAGATGTCCCAATGTGAAGTTTATTTATATAAACCTCTGCGATATATAAGTCTGTACAGTTATGACATGAATATGCATGTAAAAAAAATGCCTCATCATTACATAGTTAAATCTACTTTTATTATATAGTTGACTGAATGAATACTGTACTTTTTTGCTTATGTGTTTGTTTAACTTGTTTTACACATCTATTAGAAAATAGATGATGATATTGTAATTTTAGTGGACAGAATTCACATCATTCTGGTTTTGAACAAGGTTCTTGAAGCAACAAACACAACCTTATAATTACTTTTTATTAAAATTAAACATATTCACTATTAATTAAGAGTTTTTCCTCAATGAACTCCTAATTTGCTGTTTATTTATAGTTAGTAAGGTAGTTTTTGAGTTTAAGTATGGGGTGGATTATGGAATCTAAAATATGGTCATGCAGAATAAGGCATTAATATGTGCTTTATAAGTACTAATAAACAGTCAATATGCTAGTAATATGCATGCTAATAAGCAGCTAGTTAATAGTGAGAATTGGTCCATAAAATAAGGTTTTACCTTAATAATATATTTTATAAGTGTAGTTCCTCTTTCACAGACCAAATATCAGTGCATAAACCTTTGAGATATATCAGTCTATACAATTATTTGACATGAATATGCATGTAAAATGTGCATCAGGGGGACAAAATTAAATGCCAGGAACATTTTTCCATGAATCAATAAATAATTTCATGGTACGCTCTAAGAAAAAAAAAAAGTACAAAAGCTGTCACTAGGGTGGTACCATTTCAAAAGGTTCTAATATGCACATTTAGGACTAAATAAGGCACAAATGGTGAACTTTTGAAAGGGTTTCACCGCAGTAACAGCTTTTGTACTTTTGTGTATAGGTCACAGTGAGCATTTGAAAAGATCTATGACTAGGAAATCAATATGAAGCGTCATTATGGATCCTGATCCAGAGGTGATAATTATGATTTACTGCAAATCCTATGTCACTGAAATTTGAGAAAAAGCACTTTTATCCAGCTGAAAGCCTGTCTAACTCTATATCACAAAGGCAAACTTCAAACATGTGTACAGGGAGCCGTCTGACTAAACCGCCATAGGGGACAGGGTCTTGAGTGGAGATTGTTGGGTTAGTATTTTGAGTGCACGCCAGAATCAAATGATTGCTAGGCTCTTTATCAGAGCACCGCCACGCAGAGGGTGGGTAAATTTCTGGGCGTTGTGAACCATACCTTGTGATCCAGTCACTACACATTCCCCTAATCTGACCACTTCAGCTTTCCACTCATTGTTCTTCTGTATGGAGCCATGGTCTAGGATCCATTTGTGCTACTGGCTTGCTTGACTGAGATAAAGTAGTCCAAGGCCTCCTATGAGATTTCAGTATGGAGTACAGGCACTAGAATTCAAAAAGTTGGAAGATATCTAAAAGAAAATAGTCTTTTATGTTTCATTGTTTGCTGTTGCAACTATTAAGCCATTTTTTGCAGCCTAAATGTTTGTAATGTTCCTGTATTATTTATATGCTTATGTCCCTTTAGTAATTTGGCTTCAAATGGATCTGGATCAGCTCAGATTTGTTCATTTTAGTGTGGCTAAATATATATATGCAAAAGGATATGTTGAGGGTAGGTGACCCAGGGTCAGCTGCAGACTTCAGGACAAATGTCCAGGGAAAGGGAGGAAAGGGTCGTGGCCTCTTCCGTCCAGGACTCCTTAGCCTTCAGATTACCCCCAACGGCAGCCCCTGATAAAGTACTGAAAATCAGAGCCACCTGTGAGCACATATGAAACCTGAGTGAGAGGGCAGAGGTGCTTATTTGTTTTTGCTAAATTAATGGAGGCTAATTGATTCCATTACATCATTACAGAGGGGGAGGAGAGATGGAACGTTTCCAATCAATCGCTGTAGGATGCCGAGGATGCCGAGGACACTTGATGAAGATCTGTACTGCTAATCAGAAACAGACATGCTTGTCCACACTTTGTGACCACGTGTCAAACTTTCTCTCTTCCTCTCTCTCGCTGTCATTCATTTTGTTCGGCAGAGAGTGTGTGGTGTGGTGCTATGAAACATTGGCTCTGTCTTTAATATGTTTATTGTAAGTAGGATGGGAATTAGCAGGGACATGGCGATATCATATTAGTATCTGGGTAGCAATTTTTAAAAAAAGCAACTACGTATTTTCTAGTTTACTGAACCTTTTGCGTCACAAATACTAGGAAATACTAGGAAATTAAAACTTGTGTTAGATCAAAAGAATCCACACTAATGTTGTCCCAACTAATCAAACACAGTTGTTTGAACAATATTAAATTTAACAATATTGCTAAAATATTGAGGGTTTGTGAGTTAGTATGCATTGCAGCATGACCAATATATGGTCTATGTACAGACTTCAGAAACTATATCCAAGACTGCTTTGTGGCATGAAGTGCTTAATAGTTAGTGAACAAACAAATTAAAAATGAACAAAAAGTGTAACTTATAGTGTTACTATTAATAAATCTAAATAATTCCTTTTTTTTTTTTACTTCATAATTATTCAAATGTCCAATCATTATATTGGAAGCTTGACTAGAAAGATTTTTTGAAAGAAATTAATACTTTAATTCAGCAAGTGTTTATTAAATTGGTCAAAAACTATATAATTTTAAAAGTTATTTTAACTTTTTAATATAAAATAAATAATAACTTTGCTGCCTTAGTAAAATATCATTCTTACCCCAAACGTTTGAATAATTGTGTGAGTATATTTACTGTACATAATTTAGTGTGCCTAAAAATCAAGTGAATTTTTCTGTTAAGATGTGTGACATGTGACAGTTCAAACAGATTCCAGTTACAGTCAGGACCAGAAGCTTAGTGAGGTTCAAGACTGTGATAAAGTGAATTAGCCTGTTTACTCTGACCTGAGTGGGTGCTGAAAGATGTGCAGTGTGTGTTGGATGTTGGACTAGTGACATGCTAGGCTACACTGGTGATTTAGATGACAACTAAAGGAGAGGGCAAAAAAGGCAAACGAGTTCATTATACTTTTCTCCACTTCCCCATCACTCCCTTAGGAGCAGACAGGGAAGACATTGAAGAAATGCGAGAGCTCGGTCTCGTTCTTCAAAACCTATTAGCAGAGGCCCAAGGGTGAGAGGGCCATCTACTATCCTACCCCCACATCCTCGACCCCTCCTCGAAAGGTCGCCCTTTTTCTTCCAGTACAGCTTAAACATTTGTATTCCTAAGTTCTCCCCAAGCACAACTTTTATTTTTCCAAAATGAACAGGAGGGTGGAGGTTTGTAGGAAGAGAAGTGATTACAAATGCCTCCGTTCTAGTCTAATTGGATCAAGCTGACTCAGAGCATAATGAACAAGATGCTGTTTGTCATGCTGCATGTAGATGAACAATTGAATTTGCTTCATGATGAAGTGTCATGTACACCTCAGAGCCTAAATTAAGCAGTTGTTTGCATAAAATAAAGCTTTTAGGCAATGCCATTAGCAGGGAATTGCTAATTATGCTTCTTAAATAATTTAGCTACACTTTTCTGTAATTTGTAAAGTGGAAGTGTTTCATATTTATCAGTTGCATATGCTTTTCTTGGCACACTGAGTTCACAGTTGCTGCTGCCTGACGGATTCTATTAATCCTCGGCTTTAGATTAATTTAGCATGTCATTTAGAATGGCTAAACTTGATAATACAAGTGTTGAGTTGATATATAATGATCATAGTACCATCGTAGCATAGCGGCATGAGCTTGTTTTGGACTGTACAATGATTCTGGTTACTATTTGTTCTACACCTGAACCTGAAGTATTTAACTTGTGCTTTTAATCCTGCCCAAATGTACAGACTTCATTCAAATTTGCACCACATTACTCCATATTTTGTGCATGCATAACTAAATTGTACAAACAGTAGACCATAGTGCCAGCAACACCATGGTTAGAGTTTGATTCCCAGGGAATGCATGAACTCATTAAATGTATTCATTTTTATTTTTAGTTTATTATTTTATTTTATTTTTAATTTATAGATTTTATTTTATTTCACGATCAGAACTCACAGCTAACATTTTATTTTGCCACCTTGCAAGCACTAGTATTTCCTTCAGGAATTTAAAATCTTGTTACTTTCAGATGATTTTGTAAGCCTGAATCGTAAACTTGTGTCATCATTTTTCCTTCTGTTGCCAATTTCTAAGCTGTTAATTGCCGTTTCTATGGATATGATCCCATGTAATCTCAGCAGTAAAGCTGCCTCAAGCCTAATGAACCTGTTGCTGTGTCGCCCCACCAATATTATTAAAGATGTGTGAACTGGCTCTGCGCTAGAACAGGCAGCCAATCAGAATCAGCGATGTCATTACCAGCAAAATTCCCCCTTTGGCTTATGAAGAAAAGCAGCTACATCCAAACATGCTAACCTGCTGGTAGCATGCTAGACCAACACAGGAAAATCATGTATCAAAAGCTTATTTTAAAGCTCCATGAATGTCAAAATGTGTTGGCGTTCTTAATTGAAATGTAGTCCGCTAACCGAGGAAATATAGCTAGCCTCAGCCAGCATGTTTTATGGCGATGCTAGCAACACCTGCTTAATATTAGCAAACCCCCCCCTTACAGTATATTTTACATTCCATGCGTCACTCTGACTTTGATTTATCCGAGGGAGGTCAAGCTGAGATAAGATGGCTTATTCATACTCGTATAAACATTGAGTCATTGATTTTTCAGATGCTGGCTTTGTCTCAATGCACAGTTTGTTTTGAGGACACGCAAGGTGCTAAACAAAGTCAACTTTAAGCATTGGCGAGATGCTCCCGTAATGATTAACGAACGCTCTCTGAACGTTTGTCATCTGTGAGTGATTCAGTTTCAGCGACTAAGCCATTTCATGTGTGTAAGATCTGCAGAGGCACGTTTCATAAAGCAACACCAGGCTGTGAGTCTAACAGCTGCGACGGCGGAAATGATTAGCCGGGACCGCTGGTGTCTTTCGCCCAGTTCTCCGTCAGAGAGATAGAGCAATTAAAATCGGTTAATCACCAACCCTTCCGTAGGATACAGAGCAGTCGCATAGTCTCTCTGCCAGCATTTCTTCACAATGCTCTTCTTCATGTCAGCAATTTGGGATTGTAGATTTTTGGATGCTATCTATCGCTCTCCGTTTTTATTTCCCATCCTCTCAGCTGCAGAATCTGAATATAAGACCGAGGGTCACCCTTCCCCCTCTCTGTCAACCTTACCATAACCCCAGGCTCCTGAACTCACTTGTACATTTTAGTCCTCGATAATAAACCAACATCTGCAGAACTTACAAGTGCTTTAGCCGAGTTAATTGAGTAAATTGAAGCAAGCTGTGGCGCAGTGGTGATCTATGAGCCCCAGTCCAGAGCCCAGAAAGGAGACAACAGATTTACTGCGAAGACAGTGGGCGGCCTTTTGTTCGGGCGCTGGTTCACGGGAAGTTTGAGGTCAGGGCGGATTAAAATATCTAGAGGAACAAATGGAGTAATTTTGAGTGTAATATAAGGAACGCTGTGCCAGTTTCCACCAGCCGGCAGGTGTGATTTATTTAATTTCAAGCCCCCTTTTTTTCGTCTGATTTTCACCATCCCCCAGTTCTCACCTGACCACTGTTGCATTATTCAGGATTTATAGATAACAGGGAGATTTGACCATATTAACAGGTAACTTCAGTTACGGTTGACATGACTAAAGGAGCGTTAAAGAGCAGGGGAAACGCAGAGAGCGAACGGGAGATGCATAACAGCAGTAAATAAATAGCAGCAGGGGAGAGCCTCCACTGAGGGAATCAATCCAGCTATTTCCTCCTGTACTCGTGCCCCGGGGGTCTCTACATGGTCAAGTAGTGTTCATCTAAAACCAAAGCGAAGTGTTAGAGAGCATGAGAGAGAGAGAGAGAGAGAGAGAGCAAGCAAGATTTATAATTCTTTACCATAGCCTGGTCTGATGTGGTCCACTTGTGCAGTGATTGCATTAAATTGAGCATGCAAATTTAGCATGTTAAAGCTCAGGTAATATGTTTGTGTAGAGCGTGTCACATCTAAAAGAGAGAAAAAAAAGAAAGAAAAAAAACCTGCTGAGATAGTTATTTAGCACGTTTTCATTAATGCATAACATATTTGATATTTTCAACAAATATCAGTTTAATGAAATAAAATTAGCATTATCATTTTAGATTTTGAAGGGCTTTTAGTTAGTAGTTGACATAAAAGATTATTATATTATATTATATTATATTATATTATATTATATTATATTATATTATATTATATTATATTATATTATATTATATTATAGTATAGTATAGTATAGTATAGTATAGTATAGTGTATTTAATTAGAGCTGCCAAACCGTACTTGATTTATTTGAAACCATAAGCAGAGGAGTTTTATATATATATATATATATATATATATAGGAGCAGCAAATTGGCAATATAACCATATTTTAAAAATAAACAAACATATATTGATAAAAAAATGTTTTACCCTGCTGTCATTTCATTCTTGAGACATGTTCATTTGCGTAAGGATAAGAAAAATTAAATTTTTATTACAGTACATTTTACACAAAAATACTATATCAGCCTTTTTGCATCAAAATTTTGTTTAATATATATTATACAATTTTATTTATTGATTTATCTGAAACAATAAGTGGAGGAGTTTGTAATATATATATGTGTGTGTGTGTGTGTGTGTGTATGCAGAAGGAAAAGAAAAATGATTTTTGGAAGTTGTAATAACAACATTTTTATTACAGTACAATTCACACAAAAATACTATGTCAGCCTTTTTACATCAAAATTTAGTTTAATATATATTATACAATTTCTTTTTTATTGATTTATCTGAAACAATAAGTGGAGGAGTTTATATATACATATATGTGTGTGTGTGTGTGTGTGTGTGTGTGTGTGTGCAGAAGGAAAAGAAAAATGATTTTTGGAAGTTGTAATAACATTTTTATTACAGTACATTTTATACAAAAATACTATGTCAACATTTTTGCTTCAAAATTTTTGTTTAATTCAATGTTACTTGCCATTTCTTTGTACTTAATTGTGAAATTTACTATCAATTTCTGAGTGATAGTTTTTTTTAAACCTTTTTTTTTTCAGTATAAAAAAATGCAAATCAGTAGTAAATTAAAAAAATTATGTTTTTGGTTTTAAATCTACTACAACAAGAAGAATTTGCATTATTGAGTCATTTGGCAAATGCTTTCATGAACATTACAAGCAAATAAAAAGTCATTTTTATAAAGCATGTTATCATCGTTTAGGATCATTAGCATGTTATGTTCATTGTTCGGTCAGCTTCCATAGGTTGTCTATTAATGTGGGAACACATAGATTTGATTGTATATGAGGAGAACACTAATGAACCTGGATGTCCTGGATGGATCAGATAATTATCCCAACCTGATCAATGGCACTTCAATCCTGCTGTCTGCTTCAACATTCATATTCAGCCAAGACCAGAGATCTGTTTCTTTTCTCTCTCTCTGTGCGTCTCTCTTTCTCTCTAACCGCTCTTTGTGATTGAGTATGAAGTCTCCCACAAAGAGAATGTCAGAATGAAAGGCAGAGAGCAGGAGGGAGGGAAAAACAGTGGGCCAACCTCGTTTTCCGCTTGATGGGTTAGCTGCAGAGAATGCGCCTCGACGAGGTAAATGATTAAGGAGGGAGAGAGAGAGAGAGCTACAGATAGAGAGAGAGAGAGAGAGAAACCTTTGCGGCTCTGCCATTTTGCACTTCAAAGATCTAGCTAGGCAGGTTAAATGAAAAGCAAATGTGTTGCCCTGCCGTGCAAATACCTCAAATGTTTTAGCAGGTGCAAGCAATGAGGGAGGTGGGCAGTGACAGAGTCTTGAATGCACCTTGCTTTAGGAACAAGAGAGAGACGTCCTCCTCTCCCCTCATAAGAGACCTGGCCTTCAACAGAGGCTATAGAGAGGTCAACTTAGTGCAGGTCTCAAAGGTCAATTACTGCAGGTTACCATGGGATAATATCCAGCCAAGTAAAGAGGTCAGTTTTCTCATAGAGTGCATGGGAATATGTTGTGTTCTTCCATACTGTACCGTCACAGTGCTTTCAAAACAATGTGTGAATGTTGTCAGTGTCAGTGTGCATTATGCAAACCTATTTTTATTAAGATGTAAAGAGAATTTACCTAATATATAGTGAATTATCCATCTGGCTTTTATAGTAAGTCACCAATAGTTGGCACTGTTTCTCTGGCTATAGATAGACACTGAAAGCCCTATAGCATAAAGTCTTAGTGAAATGTAAATATTATATCTGTGCTTGGAATGCTTTGTATTTTAGTCTTGTGTAAATCTGAAAATAAAACTATATTAAAGAATGTATGAATGCAAGTCAATTAAATCGACATCTGTAGGATGGTGCATTTATTTAGCTCAGATAATGTTGTTGTTAATATTTAAGTCCTGCTGCCATTTGTAAATCCTTGTCCAGGGTTTCCAGGTGTTTATAAATCCCCTCGACATTTTACCAAGACATTCTTTACTGCTCAGTGACATTCTGCTACTCCTGGGTGGGGGATAGAGAGTTTCATCACGTGAAGACTGACTATATATTATATGTTTACCAATGCTGCATATATTTAATTTTAAAAAATCAGGAATGCAGTAATATTGTAACAATTATTACAATTTATAATAACTTTTTTTATTTTATTTTAATATATATTACAATATTAGTCATAAGTCAAGATGTTTGAAGAACATCTTATTCTTATCACTGAAAACAGTTGTTCTGCTTTCCATTTTGTGTGAATTAAATGTAATTGTGGAACAATTTACATTTATTTATATTTTTATTATATTTTTTTACAAATGGCAAGTTCGTCAAAAGAAAAACTTATTTAAAATAGAAATCTTTTTTAATATTCTATACATATTTACTGTCACTTTTGATCAATTTAATGCATCCTTGCTGAATAAATTTCTTTTAAAAACATTACTGAGCACAGAATTTTTAGGGGATATATGTGGGAAGTTATATGTGCAGTTATGTGAATAACCCTTAAACCCACTTTCCAGGATATAATCATTATTTTCCGAAGAGTCTCACCCACTTTGCAAATCCAGATCATTCTTACTTGCCTGAAGATGACTGGGGAATCAGGGACAATTATTAGGCAATTAAGGAAATTGTTTGTCAATTGTTCGCATCTCGGTGTCAAACACAATGGCACTCATTAATTAATTTAATCTTAATTAGTGACCGGCGCGCTGGCTCACCATCCAAAAAATTATATGGATTCAATGTTGGTTTCAGACATCATTATGTGTAAGATGATATCTACATATCAGCTACTACTAATGTTGGGGTTTTGTTCATGACAAGGCGGTTTGTGTTTCTGTAATTACAAACTCAGCTCGAGTGTTCCATGCTGCTGGAAAGAAAAAAAGTGAAAAAACAAAAACGAGGGGCAAGGCATTCCCAGCACGCCTACGTTTGATCTGCGTTACCGCCAGATTGCTTAACACTACGCTGCTCTACTGTCAGACAGTTCAAGTCTATTTTGAGGAGGATCGATTATATTTTCCTGAGAAAATTGTGTGCAGTTGGAACCACAGTGTAGCTTGAGGCTGAACATTATGCAAAGAGGCAGTAACCCAACAAAAGAGGGGTGTTTTTTTTTCTTTTTTGAAGGGTCAGGTTGTGGAGCTCTCTGATGGAGGAGAGAGTGGAGAATCTTGGCTTCTGGATTTATCTGGTGAGCGAAGCGTGAGGCACTTCTCTCCCTCTTCCCTCCATTTCTCCTCTATCTCTGGCACCAAACTTATCACAATAATGTTGAGTAAGATCGTTTTTGGCTTGTGCCTGACAAACTGATATAAATTTCAATCTGACTCTGACAGAAGTTTTCATTTTGCCAAGAGTGCAAAAAGAGTTAAGGGGAGAGACCGTATACACATTATGTGGATACAAGCGGTAGCTTTAACATTGGGAGTCAAGACTTTTTAAGGATGACTGAATGAGATTTCTACTATTTAAATTGATCTGCACAGCTGGGTATGACTTCTAATATTTATGAATATTTGGTACTTGTTCCATCGTTGAAAATAAACAATATTGTTAAATAGTTTTGTGCCCTGAAATTTATTAGAACAAATTCAGAGAAGTTTGCATGCATTTTAATACTTATCATATATCATTCCTTAGATCTTTCTTGAAGTATTTCTTGACAGTTTATCCAAAGATTAATTCAAATGATTCAAATTGAACAGAATGGCCATTGCATTTAATTTGATGATTTCTCGTGCTTTTGGCTGTTGCAGTTTCCCCTATGATGGGCATCTACAGCCAGGTCCAGTTTGGCACAAACAACAGAGGGAGGAATCTTGCACCCTCATTACATAGCAGCCACTCTAATTACAAGCTGCTCAAGAGATGTTATTCTACACCTGCCGGTGACAATGACAGCACCTCTGTCCCTTGCTCGTCTTTGCTTTTGTGTAACGGGGCGCGGGGTGCAACACAACACCGTTTTAAATAAATGAAGCTTCTCCAGAAGGAAGGGCCAGCCAAGGAACAAAACAAAGAAAAGAACTTGACTAGACAAGTTGAGAAGGCAGGTCATAATTTCACTTATTAACAGTTCAAATAAAATGCATACGTGCTCTTTAACTTGGTCTTTAATTGGTCAAATTGACTTAGTTTTTTAAGTATTTATACTATTAGCTAAACTAACTTTATTGTGGCAATTTTCAAGTCCAAACTCAATGAAACATAAACTCCTATCACTTCATCACCAATACATAAACATATTCTCTTTGAAATACTTTATATCACATTGCTGCCTTTGCAACAATAGCCTGGAAGAACAGAGAGAGAATTTTTAGTTATTTTGGCACAGGCGTAGAGATTAATATTGAGCAAACGTTGCACATCATGCTTTAGATATTGTAAATTCTAACAAATGTGTGAATTATTTCATTCGCATTACATTTATGCCATTTGTATCCTGTGCTATTTGTGCCACAAGACGTCTTAATAAATTGCAGCGCAGCCTGCGTGATCAGTATAACGAGTGCGGACCCTTAAACCATTGTTATACTGTAAGTTCCCCCTTGGTCTAAATAAAAACATAAATGTATTACACCGCCGAACACTTTTACACAAGTACACATTAGGCGGCATGTCTCCTAAAAGGTTTATGACATCCATTTAGCATCAGTGAAGCCAGCTTAACATGGCCATGTCAAGATAACATGTAAGCATCTAGTGGGCATTCATTGCCTGTCAGATGAGATTTTACAGTGGCCTTGAGGAAATGGAGCCTATGTTTCCCAGGCAGGGACAGGGGACTTAAAATAGCACCTAAAAAGAGAAAGAAAGAAATAGATGGGGGTGAGAAACAGAGAGACAGGGAGGGAAAGAAAGTGAGAGCAACACAGAAAGAGACAGAGGAGGCTGTAGACTGAGAAACCTGCTCTATGATAATGGTCATTTTATAAAGCTTACACTCTTAAAAATAAAGGTTCCAAAAAAGGGTTTAAGCAGCAATACCATAGAAGAACCAATTTGGGTTCCCTACAGTAAACAGTTTTAGACTAAACAGCTTTCAGTGAACACACTGCTAGTGTTTTTGCTAGTGTGAAGGTCATTCTAATAATCTAAAGAACCTGTTTCCACTACAGAGCCATTTGTGCAATGTAAAGATTCCATAGATATCAAAGGTTCTTTACGGAACCATCAATGCCAATGCCAATAAAAAAAATAAACTTTATTTTTAAAAGGGTAAGATATTAAATCAATAAGGATGTTGCAATGAAAATCAGCACTGTTCGCAGTGGCTGAGTGTCGAATGTAATTGCTGTGAGTGTGAAATTCTAAAAACATTTTCTATAATCAAGAAGTTTAAATCAGGTTTTTTTTTATATATATATATTGCTAAGTAACACACAGACTAACTGATTAAAGCATTCTATAACCAGTCCACTCCGGGTTTTTACCACTCTACTTACTTTACTACAACACAAGACCAGAAGTCACTAGCATTGTAACGGTCCCAGAAAGGTGGACTGCTGACATTAAAATCCATATTGGGTTATGCATTGGCTCTAGATGAAAGCAGAGTAGAGCAAGTATCTGTGGATAAACTGGATATAAGAGTGTCTCAAGCAGAATAATTTGAGATGAGAGCTGTAAGAAGAGACTATAAGAAGAGTGAGAGCAGCGCGTATGTGATGAAAGAAAACAGAATATGGACTAGGTCCGAGCACACAGAGGTGCACTAAAGTGCTCTTTACCAAGCTAGAAGAACAGTATATTTCCACCATCTTTAGTCTTAATTCATCTCATTAGCCTCGTTCCAAGCCCCAGAAGGTGAAAGCAAACTGCTTATTATCTCATGAAAGGCTGTGTATTAGTGATTGTTGGGTTGAAATTCACAGACTAAATAATTACCCTCTGTTTGTGTCTCTCTCTCCATCTTCCATGCATAATAAGAGGCTTCTGGTGAGATGAGTAATCTGGTTCCAGCATGCCTCTCCCGGCGCGCTCCCCTCTTCACGCGATCGTCAGATGGCAAGGCAGCTTAGTCAACCCTTCGCTATAGGCCAGGATAATAATTGCTGTATTAATTGGTGTTGTCCAAGCTCGACAGAATATAAAAGATCCCACTGGGGCTAATAATTAATGTTTTTTTCGCTCTTAGTTCCTCTGTCTCCCGCTTTTCTTTCCTCTTACCATGTCTCTGTCTGTATCTCTCTCTCTCTCTCTCTCTCTCTCTCTCTCACCCCCCACAACCCCTCCTTCCCGTCTTTGGTTAGATGTTGGAGGCTCATTTACAGTGTTTTTGCATTATTAGCTGGTCAACAACAGCATTGCTGGCACTTTACTCTGTTTATTCAGAGTATATGTGAATGTACACATAAAACTACAAGTGGTCCACAATTGTCTACTAGGAAGGAACTCTCTGATAATGTCTATTGTTGAAGCCTTCTCTAAATTAAATGATCCTAAATTGATGAAATTGCATAGTCCCACAGAAAGTGTAGTCTGATATCATCGTTACTGTAAGTGTTGATGGAATAAATGAGGATAATTCAGTTAGTATTAGTTATATATTTTTAAAGATCATTACAAAAAAAATAATATATATATAGTTTATACAACTACCATCACCTGAAATGGCAAAATATTGAATTTTCAAATAGGTTTCACTCACTGTACAAAGTTTGAAATTTTTACCAAAAAATCCACTAAAAACCTATTATTGTTAATATATATAGTGAAAAATATTAAATGGTTTGACATCACATTATATGTAATTTTAGTCTAAAAACAGCACCACATGCTTTACGGAGTAATAAAAGGACCAGAAGTTCACTTCACATATAATCATGATTTCTTCAAATTTGTTTTTGTATCAGAGCATCAGAGTGTTTATGTAATAACATTAGTATTATATATTAATTAATATTAGTTCATATTATATATTACTTATATTATGGTGGTTATCAGTACATTTAAGTCACAAAACAGCTTTGCTTGTTCAAGTAGCTTTGGTATATTAACATTACATCACATGCCATTTTTTATTTTTTATTAGCAGTATATTTTTTACAGTGCTGAATTTTTCACTGGTCTTCCATTGGTTGGACAAACAGTTCATCCCCCCCAAACTCATTAGTAAATGTTTGATGAAAGTAATAATGCTATTGTCAGGCTGGTCATGATGCTCATACAACCATAGCAATATTGTGATAGCACTTTTCATGGAAATCTAATTACAAATGTCCTATGTATGGTTGCATATTAAGCTGGGATAGGAGACTGTGTTTTATCATTGAAAAAATGACACACTTTAAAGCAATGAGACCAAAGTTCTGTGCAGTTTTCCTGTGGAGGGGCTATTTGAGATGACTGTAAAGGAGCCGAGCAATTTCATCCACTATACCAGTGTCAGGCACAAATTCACAATGCTTCATTATAACCAGTTGTACTGCAGAAACTTATCAACAGATCTCAGAGTCAATCTAAAACATGTAATTCTAATTAAGTCTCAGTGCACTTGAACTGCTTAGTGGCTGTCAATAGATTACTTGCGTCTGCATAAAGGCTGGTAATGGTCTTGACCCCCTACCCTTTACCCTCCTCAGAAAGACAGCAGCAAGACAACTAGTTCATTAAAACGCCTCATTAGTCTTTTTCTGGTATGAAGGTTGTTCTCGAAGTAACACATTTTTGGAGGTCCATTTATGAGCCTCTAACTGAGTGTTCATAAGCTAATCAAAATCTAAAGAACTGTAGCCTTATTAGTCAGTGCTTGGTGAGCACACAATCATTTGTCAATTCCAGATGCCCTCTTTCTCTCTGAAGCCACCTGACGACACATTTGTAAGTAAAGTTCTGCTCGTTGTTAATCCCCCAGCTGTATTTATTGTTCTCCTTAATTGTACCCACGGCCGTAGTGAGGAGGGACATGGGTCCTGGTGTTAGCAACACGACTGTAATGACCTGTTAGGGGAATAAATCCTGAGTTACACAGGTATATCTGACCTTTATTTTTAAAACAGGAAGAGCATTACAAAGCATTGACATCTTATGATTGCAGGTCTGACAGGCAGATATGGCCATCTGTCTTAATTATAGGTGCATTCACATAGGTGCAGAGCCAGGGTACAAATATGCTTCTAACCAAAGTACAAGAAGGGCAGCCAAAACTCACTTAAAAGCACAAATTTCATAATAATAAGCAAATAATACTTAGCAAATTTTATCACAATTATTTATTTAATTAATTAATTATGTTGATATATGAGTACTTTAGAGATCTAATACATTCATGGGGACGAGATTAATATTTTGTTCAAAACTGTTATTTCTACAATGCAAAGACTGTATTTAATGCTATACATACATATTATATGCTTTGATAAAATGTTCTCTGACCATTTATATTTCTGCAGTAATTTTGGTGCGGTACTGATGAGATATGGGCATGGCAGAACATGATGAGAAAAAAAAACTGCATAAGATGCCCACAGGGCAAATCAAATGGCTGCCTTCCCAGCATGCACTACTGTGTGAGATACTGGTAATTAACTTAATAGGGGCCTTTAATTATAGTGGACGGCTGATTCATGGCATGTGTTGATGCTCCCCCACTGGCCTAAACAACTACTTGCTGTCTTGTTAAAGACAAATGCTAATGAATCTCATAGCAGGTTGTCTGACAGCAGTGGGAAAGCATATTTTTGAAATGGCATGACTGTGGCAGTCTGGTCATGTGTGATCAAATCTTTGTTCATCACACTCAAATGCATTCATAAAAATTGCACTGATGGGCATATGTGCGTTTATTGTTGTTATCAACAAATAAGTACATCTCATGCTAATGTTTGGCATGTTGTCAGATAAAGAGCAGGGGTGTGATATAGCTTTACTATGAAATGCTTCTCATCTCGCAGATAAACAGGTCCACCCAATAAAAGAACATTCTGAGTTCTTCGTTTCTACTAATGGGTCTAGTCTCTGCAGTCCTGGCCCAAATCACCTCACCATGTGCTACCAAAGAATCATTTAAGGGACTAAGTGCACTAAAGCAGATGAAAGCCATAGAAAACAATCATGAAAGAGGTCAGAAATGTGGAGCAGAGGGGATAAAAACATCACTAGCAAATAGCATGTTTTAACATTTTAATAACCAGTTAACCAGTTAAAAGCATGCATGAAAAATAAGTAAAAGGACATGCACAGGTGGTTGTGGACAGATAATGAAGACACATTTAATGTAATGAAAAAAAAGAAAAAGTTTTGCAACTTATGTGAGTACAAGATTTTTCACTTTTTTTTCAAGCATTTTGTATACTTAAAGGGCAAATTTACATGTAATAATTTAATAATTTTAAGCATAGTTTAAATAGGAAAAAAACACAAATAGGGAAAAATGAAGGAAAGACAATGGTAATGTTATACTCACTAGCTGAGGTAATCTGTTCCTATTCTGTGAGTGTTTTTGGCAGTTGTAATGAAATAATCACAATAAACTTTTTTTGTGTGTGTTTTGAGATGCTTGACAATTTAGGAAGCTGGAGAAGCACAATATGCTGTCAGCTGCCCAACCCAAGCAATAACGCGTGTTAATTAGTCTGATAAATTACGCTCAAAACAATGACATGTTTAAATAGCCCAATTTAGCTTGAATCCTAAATGAGATATTACATCAAAAGCCATCAATTTCCTCCTTTTTTTCTCATTTGAAGAGGCGTGTGCCTTCCTGAAAGCATTTTAAAGGTTACGATTTCCTTTGACGATAAAGCAGTACCTTTTAATGAAATTCTAATTAGTAATTTCATGGACTTTGTTATTAAGCATATCTGATTAGTGCACATTTTTACAGCACTGCTCTAATTAAGAACACTTACTGTATGGTTTCTAATAATTCTCGTTTCAAAGATGGAGCAAATATGTTAAAAACCTATTTGGTAAACAATAAATGTAGCAGTTCAGAGTTTTAATTAAGTTAAAGTGTGATTTCCCTCCACACCCTCTCATTCCATTATAGTGTGGCAGCAGTTCTCTATAAATTAGCAAAAGTGTTTGCTTCTTTTGATATTTAGTCACACTGAAACTTAATTTAAACTTTTTTTTTCTGTAGACTACTAAATCACACTAACTCTCTTAATGGCTTGAACAATATGAAATTTACGTCACTGTATTTATGACATTACAAGAACTTTAGGACAATTTTTTCACTATTCTGTATGCAAATTTGCATTGTACTGATGACAGACTGATATAAGTCTAGGTCTGGAAAATTTTGCGGTTGGTGAATTCGTTTCAGACTCCACAGATGACCTGTGATTTTTAGAAATACAGCCGTTCTTTGAGAATATAAATAAACCTACAAAATATCTATTATTACCATGATTGCGTGGTGGAATTTGTAATCAAATACTGTATATATTTACAATAAAAACTACACCAGATTGACCTGGCTCCTTGAGAGTCATTGATTCTTATTGCTCCACACCTGACATTGACTTCTCAAATGGTCCCAGTACAGGCCCCTGTGGGACTCCCGCAATCCCAAACTGCCAACATGTTTCCACAGTGGCGATCTGTTGGGCCAATGACTGACACCCCAGTACAGGAGAGCCCATTTAAAGTCCACAAAGCCCCACAGACCACCCCTCCAAACTTAAACCTTATCCCCCTCACCCCCACCCTTCTTTAACATGAAGTCTACCTTGTCAAGTCACAAGCAGGACCCGTAATTTGGTCTAATAATTACCAGACATCACCACAATGAAACATCAGTGTCTGAACTTCTTTGGGCCCAAATGAATTTTAATACATTTGGAAAAGGTTGGCCGGAGGTGGGAAAGGGCTTTCCAGAAAAAGGGAGGAGGGAGCTCACATGTGGAAGCACTTTAGGAAGTGATAAATGATTTGAAATCCATTGCGTACCCTAGAATGGAAATTAGGGCAAACAGGTGTTAAATGGTAACCGCTGGTGCATTTTTTTAAAACAGGATGGAAAGGGGTTCCTGGTCTTTGGGATTAGAAAAGAGATGAGGTGTCAATCTGAGAATGAAATGGTTTAGAAGACTGTAGGCTTTACACCTTTGACCCAAAGGTCTGGACTCTACTGATCGCTGGTGCTTTTGAAGAGCTCTACTACTGTTCAAATAAATACTCTTCTGTCCATGAGCTGTGTGCTCCTGCTTTTGTTGCTTACCCTGGTCCCTTTAGACATTGCATATATGCTACTACAGATTGTGAGGTCATAATATTACTAAAACCTTTACAAAAAGCACATAAAATTACTAAAAAATTTAATTAAACTAAAATGAAAACTAATAATATAAAAATAAAAGCTCAAAAAAGTCAAAATACTAATAAAAACTAAAATAATACACAACTAATACTAAACACTGCTGTGAAATGTAAAGATAATTTGTCATACATACAGTGTTTTAAATATTTGTAAAGTGGTCAATCATATTTCTGTTTTGATACAATATTCTTTTAAATTTGTTACCACTTTTTAATATACAGTAGCCCCAAAAGTATTTGGAGATTAAAGTCTGAATGTTTTGCGTTAGATAACAGAATATCAAAGCATATGTCGTTTGCCAACAAGTGATACAAGACTCTTTGTCAAAGCTAACTTGGTGGTCTCACTGTGATTTTGGTAGATATATGAAGTCAGTTCCCCTCAAGTTCACACAGGTGTCCTAGCAGATGTAGATGTCCAAGCAGGTGTAGTTCGTCACATTAACTATGAACATGTTCGACTAATGTTTGAAAACCACAAAGTCTCCAAATACTTTTTGCCTTCATTGTTTAAAACAGAAAATCCATCCATCCATTTTCCAAACTGCTTTATCCTTTGCAGGGTCACGGGAGCTGGAGCCTATCCCAGGATCACCCTGAATGAATGGCCATTTAATCCAGAACATTTTTCATTGTTTTTGTTTTTTTAATACTGAATACCTAACTGAAATCAAAATGAAATCATGTTGATGTCTCTGTAATATCTTAATGGCCTCTTTTTAATGTTGTTGACTTAGAGGCCCTCAAAGTTAAATCCCTCTAAATAGCTTGAGACAAATTAAACGCTTTCCCTTGTAGTGATATGAGCTATGCAGACTAATAAATTATCTCATAATTGTAATTTGTCCGACGGTCTGTTTATCTGTTTGTTTTTCTGTCTCTTTCTCGGCCTGTCTCTCTGATTCTCACACCCACCCATCAAACACTTGATTTTATACAAAGTTTGGGGAAAGCAGTTGAATTGTCCACTTGTTTTAAGTCGAAACACTCTCGGCTTGTTTGGTGCCAGCTGTCCAAACACAAGAGGCTGAGATGATGATGGTAGTTTAGGGGGTTGAAGAGAGGGCGACTCAGTCTGATGACGATGTGTTATATTTCTCCCTGACCCCAACACATCCCAGAATGCATTACAGCGTAGCACACTCTAATCAGGCAGCACACAGTGGGGAGATGGACAGCTGGTGAGACTATTTATTGTAATTCAAGTTAATTTACATCATACCTATAGGCTGGCCCACAGCCCAGATGGAACATAATCCTATCTGTTCTCCAACATGAGTTAACCATTTCATTAGCCCAAGAACACTGCAAGAGGCTTTTTGGCCTGGATCTTCACCTACGTGGTGCTTTGCCATTGTTTTGCTATATTGCAGTTTTATGGGAGTTTCATTGGCTGTTTCATTAATGGACAAACTAATTTACCAGATCCTGTCTGCTTTAAAACTGCGGGAACAAAGGAGTGGGAGGGTGGAAATCAGTCTTTGCCTTGTGGCAGAGCTGCTGACCCGTTTATGCTTTGAAGACGGTCACTTTAAAAAAAGAAAGGGAGGGAAGGGAAAAAAGAAAAGGGAAAAAAGCATCTCAGAAGTTATTTAACTACAAACAACGCCTACCTTCCCCATTCCAGCTGCATAATCAAGCATAATAAGTGGCCTGCAAAGGTCCACTTAATGTATTTCTAACACCGCAGACCAGCTAATCCTGTCAGAGAGAATAAAATGGAAGGAGCATGTGTGTGTGTGTGTGTGTGTGCGTGTTGGATGGGTGGTGTTTGTGTGTGTGTGTGTAAGCTGCAGCATGGATTTGAATGTTTAACTCCATGAAGCCTCATATTTCTGCCCAAGTGCGGATCCATTTTTCCGCTTTAGTGGCCATCAAGGAATAGAGAAAATAACAATAACAGCAGGGGCAGGCCAGCAGCTCACAGTGGACTGAAATATGCCTGTAATGACTGCTCTTATTCTGCCTCTAAATGGAGACCTCCTCTGTCAGGCTCTGTAAAGCATATCTGAAAGTCTGTGTAATATTCTTGCAAAGAGACGTGAGTACAAATCTGAAATTTTAGTGTGTGTTTACCTTAAAAAAGCAGAAAGCAAATGGGGTAACGGAACATCTCTATCATTGAAGTCATTTTGATAAGATGTGCTACTTTGAGAAGTTCTTAGTTCTGCAGTTCCATTCAAGCGATACACTCTTACTGACCTTAGGTAAAGGGATAGTTTACCAAAAAATGACAATTCATCATTCCAAAGCTGTGTGACTTTCTTTTTCCTTTGGAACACAAAAGAAGATATTTTGAAAAAAAATTTATACTATTGTTCATACGATAAAAGTCAATGGGGTCACATGCTGTGCAGTGTTGGACACTATATTGACTTTTATTGTATAGACAAAAACAGTTGAAACATTCATAAAACACCTTTTTGTGTGTTCCCCCAACGAAAGAACGGTATACAGATTTGGAACAACATGAGTTAATATAAAGACGGTTATACTTTTTGATGGTTTTTAAACTTATAAAGCCGTAACATGAATAAAATAATAGCCAGACAAATATTTCCTATTGAAACTTTAGACAAAATATATAAAAGTTGTTTTAGTAATATATATATATATATACACACACATATACTGTATGTGTGTGTGTGTGTGTGTGTGTGTGTGTGTGTATATATATGTATATATATATATATATATATAACTTTTTGAGCATCGTATTTTATACATCAGGCTTCAATTTCAATAGTATGATATAATGAGAATATAGAGCTCACACTCAAGTTTTTAATGATACTTAAAGGCAATAGAATAGAAGGCATGTAGTACTTTGTGTATAACAGCTTTTTCAGCACAGTTGATAATTTTGAGGTCTTATAAATTTGCATATCAAATGACATACAGTAAGCTTTATAGGGTTAATTACAAAAAAAAAAAATCATTTTGGGTGAACTACCCCTTTAACAGCATTTTTTTTTTCAAACTATTCTCGTTCTGTTGTGGGTACAGCAGCAGAGCTCAAAGCCCCATGCTGAAGAGTTTGTTAAAGCGTGAAATTTAGAGATGCATGTGACGCTAGACCAGTCATGAGGCAAAACAAACAAAGACGTCACGGAAGACAAACAGAGATTTGAGTGCATCAGATGCCTCGTTCTCTTCCCTTGGCTCTGTCAAAACACCTTTCCCGGGATCTGTGAAACAGACAGGGTCCATTAGGAGCTCAAGCATATAATCACATCTCTGTAATGAGTTATTAATTAAACCAGGGGCATTCATTGCCCCGCTAACAGCCTCATAAACAATTGACTGGAGATTTGTGATTTTTGACTCGCTGACACCATTAAACAAATCAATATTGGGTTTTGCAGCAAGAGCTCTGTGCCTGGCTCTCCCTGGTTTTTGCCAATCAGCTGTGTTGAATACTAATAAGGGAATTAGTCGCCTCATATTCCGCATGTGTCCCATCAAACAGATCCTTATCAAGAGGGAGCAGAAGACTCATTTGCATGGAGGAAGACTCTGCTTTGTAGGTAAAGATTTCACAATATGTCATTCATTTCGGTTCGCTTCCCATCCTCCATCTTCCTCTATGGCTGCACAATCACACACACACACTTCGCTTTTGCCCAAATGACGAAAACATGGTGTGCCATCACTGGCCCCTAGGAAGCAGTTTATCCTGCTGTGACAACTCTTGAATGCTTCTTTAAATGCGCCTGCTTTCATGTTTGCACAGTGTTTATCATATTTTTTATTTATTTTCTGAAGCATCCTATTTTTCTAATGACGTCTCTGTCCTTTCTTTGAAAACGCTGCCGCCAACGAGCGGAGACCCAGCCAACCCCAGCTAGCATTCGGTTCCTTTTGATAGCTGCGCCAATCTAAGTCGATAAATGTTGCACTTAGCACACCTAATGATGTTTACCATTCAAAGCGTGGAAAGAGAGGCTCTAAAGTGTGCTTTTATTTGTGATGTGTTAGCCAGAATGCATGAGAAAAATTTTACATGATTAGGCTGAGGACTGCGCCTAAAGCTAATCGGCACTACAAACATGTCCGTATACTTGAAAATGTTATAGAGGAAGAGATCGTGTAAATAAAATCAGGCTGAGTCTGTGCAATTCCATATCCTTGAATGTATAAATGATATGGCTGCCAGTTTAACGGATGTTTTAAAAATATGAACCATTTTAAATGGGAGACTCTCATGGTGCGAGATGCTGAAAAACAGTGAGATGCATTGCGTGCATGTGTACATAGACCAACAATTGAAAATCAATGGCAGATGAAATGCAAGCACGTGTTCTTGATGTGTGTGTGTATATATATATTGGCTTTAGAATATATATAATAATTAATCTTTATATATATATATATATATATATATATATATATATATATGTTGTTGCTTATTTGCTTTTAATATATGTGAATAATTAAATTACCCTAGTTAAAAAAGGTAATATATTTCATACTAAGTATAGTTCAAATCTATTAACATATTTACTGACATATCACTTGAGACTGATATAAAAATTATAATTAAACATTATTTGGAGTACTGTACACATAAAATGTGTTTTAATGTCACTATTGATGAGGACTGAAGATATTTAAAGTGTACCTAAAGTATACTTGCAATAGTTTCACTTTAACACAATTAAATATGCTTCAGTATATCTTCACCGCTACTTCCGCACAAATAAAGTACACAATTAGCTGTTCCAATTTAGCAGACTTCAAGTATACCAGTTTAGTGTAACAAAAGTAGCAGGGTATTTTTATTAAGTACATAAATATGTAAATGTATTTGTAGCATACTTAGCATGAAATAAACGTGTTTCAAATACATTCTAGTATATTTATTTTTCACTAGGGAACAATTTAAGTGAGTAAATTTGATAACATAAATATTTTCATAAAAGGTTTTAATTCATTTCCATAATAAATAACATACAAGCTTATTGTTAATTTAGTGTCATCAAGATCTTTAATATTTTGAATAAATGTTTGTTTTTGTATTTTAAATGTTATTTACATTTTAGTTGACATTTTTACAGTTTTTTTTTTTTTTATCAGTATAGTCAATATGGTTTTTTTTTTTTTTTTTAAATGTATTTATTGATTTGTAGTATATTGAGTTGATTAAATATGAGAAATGTTGCTTTGGAAACTAGCTGAAATGGAACAAATTAAAGTTTTTATTAACTAAAATACCATTCTATATATATGTGTATATAAGTGTAAATGAGTGCAGAGTGATTGCCAAACGACTGCCTTGGGCAAGATATCTTGGAAAATGAAAGGTTATAAAGTGCACTGGAAAACATATTTGCAGATGTTTTACCCCAGTCAGTATATCTGAAAATATGTTTTCCAGTGCACTTTATAACCTTTCATTTTCCAAGATATCTTGCCCAAGTCAGTCATTTGGCAATCACTCTGCACTCATTTACACTTAGTATTCAATAAACCACTCTCTTAACTCAAGTTAAGGACATAATTATGCTCAGCCTCCCCCACTTCTCTGATCCTGAAATCATTATCAAGGCTCAGGTTTAAGTTTCACCAGGTGGACAGGGGAAGGAGAGAAGCACTCATTTACTCAAACCCAGCAGTGATACTGGGTCCATCCCTCCTCTCCTCACCTGAGTGCCTCACAGAAAGGAGTCAGCAGGGGGGAGGCCGTGCAGAGCGAACCCCTCGTGTGTGGTCGCAGCTCTGTGGGGCTAATGCAGGAGATTGACTCTTTAATTGAGGCAAGAGTGATGCTCATCATCTCTCATTAATGAGGCCAGTTAGAAAAGTGGGAGTGCGTGTTTGAGAAAATGAGAATGTGAAAGAGGGAAAAAAGAGAGGTGAAGAGGCTCTGAGACATGCCTGACCATCTCAGGGTGGTTATTAGTCACGAATCGCTCTGTGTTGTGTGTGCGTATGTGCTTTCAGAGCATCTAATGAGGCAAAAGAGAGGCTCGCTTATGATATCAGGTATCAATCACAGTCAATATGTCCAATTAAGATCAAAGCTCCACGTTATTTTGAACTTCCATGAAAAGAAAAATGATCTCCTAATTAATATAGATTATCCAGGACAGACTGGAAGAAGAGAAAGGGACCGGTCTAGACGCAGAGCAGGGTACCTCAAGTGTTCACACCAGTCCCACTTAACGGCTCCCTCTCTTGTGGTGCATAACAGTGAAGGATTATGGGGGGACAAAATGGGCATTATTAAAAACCCGCTCCTTTGGGTTTCATTGAGAAATGATTGGCGATTTAGTGTTTGAAATCTGCTATGGACCAGTATTCGATAGAGAGAAAGAGCAAGAGAGAGGTGAGGTGAAACTCTATCTGTCCTGCTTATGCAGTCAATTTTCCCATTCTTTATCCCTCTTATTGCACCAGGATGTGTGTTCGCGGTTCGCACCGCCCGGCGAGGTTGCCAAACTCATTTCACCTTGTGGACCTCAACTTGACTGCAAGCCAGACAACCCAACGTGATAAGGCCGCATTAAACCTTCACTCTCCTAAGGGAGGGTTATTATACAGACAGAGAGAGACGCCGCTCTGCATGAGAACAACAGGTAATGCTACATCGCTAGCATCGTGTTCGCAACATTAAAGTGGGGATAAATGCATGTCATTACAATTCATATCTACAGACGGGTAGAGAAAGTAAGTAAAAGGGTTTCTTCTGTCCTTACAGCCTTTCCAACAACAGAATCCAGCCGCTGAGAAGAAAAAAAATCCCATTCATTTCCTCCATAGGGAAATTATATATAAATAAACTTTAAAAGACCTGTGATCTTCAAGGTTGTTAATCGATGATGTGCACTTCTGCTGCAAACATCAGTTTGCATCTTTTCAGCTTCATGCTACATTTATTTTGTTTATTTTTAAATCATGTTTAACAGTGCACTTCCTGGTGTAGAACTACATCACCCATGATCCTTCAGAGAAATATCACCAGATTAGAGTAATGAATCATGGTAAATAAATTGTACTCACTCAAATGAAGCACTGAAACATAAATAAGTAACCAATCAGTTGTTTTTCCTACACTTTTTGTATATATCTGAATATTTTGCAATAGAAACTTAAGATATATAGTTTCTGTACTAATAGTGAGCAACTTTAATATTACTATTTTTCCATCTTTTTTTTATTTGATTATGCAATTGAAAATGCAATTATTGCAAAATATTTGTTTTGGTGTCCAAAGAAATACTTTTTTACTTTCCATCAAAGTTTGTAATGTTGTGATTCATTACTAAACTGGTTAGTTTGGTTCATGTCTATCTTTATTTTAAAATATCTATATATAAAAATTTAATTGGGAAAAATGGTAACACTTTACTTAAAGCCTTTATAATGCATTATAAGGTGTTATTAAAGGGTATAATGCATTATAATTATTCATAATGTGCATTGTAATAAATTATATGTTGTCGTAAATAATTATAACTGAATTTAAAATGCATAGTGTATTAAGTGTAAGTGTATTAACTGTGGTTACAATTATCCATGCGATTGTACAATGCAGTATAAGGTGCATTACAAGGCATAATTAATGCATTAAAACTACTTTTATAATACATTATACATAAAGGCTTTAAGTAAAGTTTTACCAAAAAAAACTTTAAAAGTAGCCTTGCACTGTTGCTCTCTATAGCAGTCTGGAAATGGTTGATGACCATTACCTGGCTTGCACATGGTTATGCTTTCATCTGCAGCGTTAAGTCTCCATCATTGCTGTGATGGTGAAAGTGCTGACAGACATGTTCTCACACTCACCTACAGTACTCCATAATTTCCAGTGATGTAGTCTTAGTGATAAGTTACTGAGTTACAGTCATTCATTTTCATTGTATCTTCAAAGAAGGCGAGTAGACGTAAGATGGCCAGTTTCTTTTGCACAGCACATGTGGGACCTAAAATCAAAGATGTGGTTTATAGTTTAGTAAGCTTACATAAACTACATGGAATCTGCAGTGTAATAAAAGGCTAGAATAACATTATTGTGTTACTTTAAAAGAGTATCAGTGACTGGATCCAATGAGAAAACAGTTGATGACTCCATGACTTGATCTCTCCATGGTGTATTAAACTCTATGTTGCCAAATTATTACTAACAGGGAAGGAAACATTTTTCCAGTAACATTAATAATGTTTAAAGTTATCTGATCTTTAATAATGTTCTTAAAACTTTTTTTTTTTTTTTCATTTTACCATTTAAAAAGCATATGCTGCAATTTTGTCAAGACCGCTGTGCAACTTTGTTTAAGAGTGGTAAGAGGACCTGTGTTGGGGATATGCGGATATGTTAAGTAGTCTGTGCGGTATGGACTAAAAGCTGTGGGGTGAGCAGGGTGAAGAGGCAGTCTTAGTCCACTGGACAGGTGTAGGTAAACCGATCCTGGTGCCACCCAGGTTCAGGATGAACTTGAGACGTGTCTTCACCGTCCCTCAGAGGTGGAGGTCAGGAGGATTGTCCAATCAGCTGCAATCCGAGAGAGAGGACACCCCTCTACCCCTCCTCTGAACCAATGAAACGGAGACAGGTCACTCCGGTCCAATTAAGAGCCATAAAACATAATCAAAATTCAAAGGCTACTCACTACGGTCTCCATTACTGGGGTTGGTCAGGCTCTGAGGCCAGCACTGATATCTGTTGACCATGCTTTAAACAAATACATTGTGTTCGTAGGCCTGAGCCTAACATCTCAGGTGAACTTGACACAATGGTCTGAACCTGACCATCAGTATGACCTATGCATGCCTAAGCAGCATTCGGTGAAATAAAGAACTTTAAAGAAGAATAAATGGGATTCTGTTTGCTTCAAAGCACTTTCAGATGTTCCATAAACACTGGATTGACAAAGCCATGAGAGATTTGTGGCTTGTTTGTTCATCATTTGTTTAAGAAAATGCTCTTTTTTGGTTATTGCAGAGTTAATTCTCCTGTAAATTTGGATTTGTGTTTTCTGTGGTTTTGGTAAATATCACCAGAACGTCATGCCCAGACATAAATATATTTATAATATAAATATATAAAGAACGGTTACTAAGTCATGAGAGAAGTGTCTGATGCTCACTAAAGCAGAATTTATTTGATCAGAAATACAGTAAAACAGTAATATTGTGAAATAACACTATTTAAAATAACCATTTTCTATTTTAATATACTTTTAAGATGTAATTTATTCCTAACATCTGTTACTCCAGTCGCATGATCACACGTGACATATGATCCTTCAGAAATCATATGCTGATTTGGTGCTTAAGTATCACTTCTTATTATAATCAATGAAAAACGTAAGTTAATCTTGACTAATATTTGATTATGGTTTTGTGGCATTTTTTCAGGATTCTTTAATGAGCAGAACGTTCAAAAGAAAAGCATTTATTTGAAATTGATTATAACATTATAAATATCCCTACTGTCTACTGTTCAGTTTAATGTGTCCTTGATGAATAAAATAATGTCTTTAAAAATAAATAAAATCTTATTTACCACAAACTTTTGAAGAGTAGGCTTTTTGCTTCACTACCTCTAATGTGTATGCATTTCCAATTGAATTTTGATTTAATATTTAATATTTAATTCTTAGACATGGATTACTCAATTATGGTTTGTATATATGTAACAATGTCTCATTTTGCATTTAAAGCAGACAATTCTATATATGTAAAAGGATTAGTGTATTTACAGCAGAATTTTGATTATCATTATGATTTTTATCACAAAATAGATTTCATCATTTGATTAGCATCTTTCATACACAGACTACCAGTCAAACATTTAAACATACCTGAATAAATGTTTTAAATGATCCAAAACTCCACTATAAGAAGTTATAGTTATAGTTATAGTCATAGCCTCAAAAGGATGTTGTGTAAAATGTGTGCTGGCTTATTAAATATTTCAAGTTAATTATCTTGCACATTGTACCCTATTACACACAGTTCTTCAGCTTCCCCTATAATCAGCTATAAATTAAAAAAAAAAAAAAAAAAAAAGTCCATTCCGTCTGGATCTTGTCATAACCCTTCAGGAGTGACACAACAGCTGGCGTACACAACTAACAGGAAAGTGAGTGAAAATTCAGATCACTCAAAAGCATTTTTTCAGATCTGACACTTATTATATTCGGATTACATAGAAACATCAAGCTTGAACATATTTCTCATTTCTCCACTACACCCCAGACAAAGAACCACATTATGAGTAATATTCTTCCGGCCCAGAGGGATTTTCTGGCCTGGGGCAGCACCTGTGGTTGACATCTCAACTCAAAACCTGATTAAACCTGCCCATCAACTCTTTAGGCCTCGCCACCTGTCCAACAACAAACATGTCAGGGCTTTCAATCTGCACTCGAGGTGATTCTTCCTTACACAAACATGTATACTTAAGATGACGTGTGACTTGTGTCTGTCTGATCGTGTGTGTGTGTGTGCAAATGTGTTTGTCTTGGACAGCAAATGCAAGTGTTTACTTGCAAAAATGTGCATTGTGTATGTTATCAGTGCATTGCAGTGACAATGGGAGGCTATAAAGCATTTAAAACAACATAAAACCAAGATCAAAAGTGCAGGACTTTTCCTTTATTGATGTTTGCTTTCTCAGGTTGAGACATGTCTACTAATGACCAGAGACATGGTGGCTTGTAGCCAGTGGCGTAATGATAGAAGCATGTCATTGCTGCTTCCTCCCCCTGCAGTGTGCTCATAGGATATGAAGCTGGTAGGAAATTAGGCTGAGATTTGTAGAACTCCTTTCATGTTTCTGATGGCCATGTTGTTTTATTATTTTGGTACAAGCTATAGAGCTCTTACAGGAAATAGCACGAAGGCCAAGAATCTGCGTCTAAAGTTCATAGTAGATGCATAGTAGTACTTTCACATCGTAAGTTTAATGTTTATATGTGCTAGCATACGTCCCAAAGCGCTAGTATAGGCTCTAGTATACAACCCTACACAGGACAAGCAGTTTGGATGGATGAATGGGTGTACTAGCATTCTGGGAAGATCAGTGCACATTAAACTGAGATGTTTTCTCTAAATCTCAGAAAATGCACTTAGATGCATTTAGCATACATGTAGTGCCATAGCACTTCAGGCATCCCGAGTCCTGGCTCGCGGACCTTTCCCGATCACATCGCTCTCTCTCTCTTGCCAAAACTAAATTTAAAAGAAAAAAGAAAATGCACTTAACTCTTAACTGATTTGACATTTCTTGAACTATTAAACATGATGAAAAACACATTATTTGTGTCCTAAATAACGTACTGTGCACTTATATTATTCACTATGTACTCTATCATATAGTGTATCAATTTTATATGGTTATTTTGTCATCCATCAAACATTCCACACTTTATTTCTGGTTAAATCAGTGCATCATCCAGGTATTAAAAGTCCACTTTTCAGTGTGAACATACGACTGCCCTATTTATACTACAAAATGGCATAGAATAGTAAATAAATGCACAAATTGTGTTTATTCAGATTAATTAGGCCTATTTTCAAATGCGAGTAATGTTTAGTTTCTGTCTCAGAGTAAAAAAATAAATGAATGCATACATAAATAAAAATATATAATTATGATATGAATCCAGTACAAAACAACTAAATCCAAAACCATAAAACATTTCTTGAAATAAAATAAATATTAACTGAAATAAAATTTCTTGGGAAATATCTGAATTTGACATTTACTTGTGAATCTTCTGCTGGACGTATAAAGCTTTACTTAGAATCATTTCAATTGTTTTATTCTCACATGAACTGAATTTACTCAAGATTTTTCACATTACAGGTTTAACCACATTGCACACCCAACGACTTGTAGAGAATATGACTGTGTCGTTTTTATTTTCCCTCTTACATTCCTCAAGCTTAGCACTGTCATAAGCTATTTTCTGCTCCAGCGCAAACCCTAATTGATCGCCCTCAAAATCAGCTTTACATTGTATGGGAAGATGACGGCATTTGATACCGATATTATGCACTGCACTTGCCAGCTAATGCTATTTTTTCTGCTCTGGTGGAACCCAGCGTCTAGACAAAGTGTATGTACACAAGAACGCAGTAAGGATAAATGTTTAGACAATCATTATTGTAATTTAAAAAATTTTAAGGTTGACTTGCTTTCAGATGGAGTTGACTCTGATTGTTGGAGTGTGTGAAGCTGCCATGCCTCGGCTTGCACTCGTTCAACTTTATTGCCGTCTTGCTTTAGACAGCTGAGTCTCTTTCGAACATAGGATGATCTAATTACATAAATAGAGATCTGTTCTAGCCGTCAATCATCACGCAGGCAAAGCTGCTTCAAAACTTTCGTGTGACAGTGACATGTAGATGGAGATTAGAGAGCTGGAAAGTGTTTTGTTGACTGAGTCTAGCTTTGTTTGGTCATTATGTTACAAATGTGCCAAATGACGTGCCCAGCTTTCTTGCATGGCAGATGGTACGGCTGTAAATATTATTGCAAGTACGTCAACACAAACAGAGCAACAGCGCTAAAGTATAGCCGATTTAGCTGTAAAACCTTCTCTCATCTTCTTTAAAAGATTCATTTAAGAGATTCCAATTCCACTCAAGTCCACAAAGTCCATTCAGATCCATTGACTACACTGATTATTTCCATTTTTCATGTTAAACCTATTTGGACAGTCACAATAAATACAATTTGCATAAATACAAGTGAGAAGATATTACTGCAATTTCTGACCTTTATAGTCAAATTGTGCACTTTAAAAAGTATAGAAAGGATTTGCCCATATCTTAAGACATAAGACAACTGTTTTAACCTACATTTTTCTCAGTTTAGCCCGAGGTTAGAAGCAATAACCATCAGTTAAACACCTGGGATGGAGAGTAATTCATCTGACCTTAAACAGCCACAAGCACAGGAAAGGAAAGAGGGAATATTAGCAGAGCCATCGGAAGTCCTGACATCTCTTGTGCTTTAAAGCTGATTCTGCTGTCATTGTTTTCTTTATTTTTCCAGTAGATAAAGAAACATGCTAGCTTAATCAATCCAGCTTATCACCATGAGCTCATAAATGTCCAGGAGGATGTACTAATGACAATTTAGTGAGAGGGAAGTCAGCTGAGAAACCCAAACACACACACACGCATTCTTTCCCAGTGTGGTAGAGAGGTCATGGAGAGCCGAGGGGCGGATGGACCCATGGCTGTGAATGAAAGCTGGTTTGGGGCAGTGTCTGTCGGATGGATTGAGCTGATCACAAAAGCATACCGCACAGGATGCTGTCCCCTGGCCCTAACGAGAACTGAATTATTGAGTAACAGGAAATTAAAAAATTCTTGCAATGCCGATCCACTACTCTTAGCCTTTGCGCTGTGACTTGGACTGCCCCTTCTCTGAACTTCAGCCACTGAACAGGTTCTTTTTATTTTTTCAAATATTTTTTTTTTTCTTCCAACAACACTAATATGGGAACCATTAGAGTCATTGCAAGGATTGGTTGTTTTTCCATCTGGTTTCTTTCTGCTGTCTTTTTCATACAAAAGCATTTCGGTCACAAAATTCACATTGTTTCGTCAAAAATCAAGTGCTCCAGGACTGTGATAAACCCCTCACTTTGACTTACAGTCTCAGCAAAACTTGAGCATTTTTAGGCCAAGTTCAGAGTAAGAGAGCAATGATGGTTACCATGGCTTCAAACGAAACATTTAAATGAATCATCCACCTCTAATTCCCTAATCTGAGGGAATTATACTGCGCAGAAAACTGATCACTCAGGAAAACCCTCTGAACCTAATACCTAGTCAATTACTGTCATAGTGCAAAGTGCGCCGGTTTACGATTAATACTGCTATATAAAAGTTGTGAAAACATCTATTTGTCAAAGCTGTCATTTTGAGTCAAACTGTACATGGCAAAGGAAAACGGAGCTACATGGAGCTTATTGCATTTGCAAGCAGAGGAAAACCATAGCTGGATTGTTTTAATATTTCAACAGCATATGGAAGCTGTTCAGAAAACATTTGTACTTCCTTGCTAATATAGACTCTTACATCAGAAGGGTTTGCTGCGATTAGCTTAGTTAGCTGAAAATGCTGGACCGAGCAAGAGGCTGATTTTGCTAAACATCCGAAGCAAAGACCTACATGTGTGTTTATGGACTTGTAGGCACATTCATTGCAGGGAATGCTCTGATGCCCAACACAGGTAATGAGGTATGACTGTATTACACACACTAGCTTGAGCTGAACTCCCTGTGGAACCACTATACTGATTGGCTGAAGGGGCCCCTGCCATATTACGGTTAGCGATTAGCAATAAATATGACATCACTTTACTCATACGTCTTCAGTATTCATCGGTTTGTAAAGTTTACTGAAGTCACAGATTAAACAGAGGTTTAAAGAGATGGTATAACATACCAAATCGTAAATTCAAAGCTGTTGCAGGGGCAACGTGAACCTATTTTTTAAGCAGGCCAGACCAGTGGCTCTCCAGTGGCTCTAGCTGAGTTGATACATGACTAAAGAAAAAACAAAACACATTTTAGTTCACTTATTTATTCTATATTCAAGTGAAAGTTGAAACAACCTTGTGGTAAAGTTTTGTTTGGCAAGCAAAGGGGACTCAGGTTTAAAAATTGCAACTGAACTTGACAGCCAGTGATCAGCATGTATTTTCACAGCAAGCTAAAATTTTAAGGATAACCCATTTTGTGTTGCACTGGACAAGTGATGATAAGAGCGATGACAATTTTCTTCTTGTTCTCGTGTTTAAAGCAAATCAAATTTGAATTGATTGTACTGATCGGATCTAGACATGTCCCAGCATTTTAAAAGATGTTTTTGATCAAGTCTCTTATGCTCATCAAGGCTGCATTTATTATAGTATTACAGTAAGACAGTAATATTATAAAATATTATTACAATTTAATACAAGTGTTTTCTATTATAATTTACTTCTGTGAGGCAAACTAAATTTTCAGTGTCACATGATCCTTCAGAAATAACTCTTAATATGCTGATTTGGTGCTCAAGAACGTTTATTTTATTTTATTGTCAATGTTGAAAACAGTTATACTCTACCTGGTCTGCTTAATATTTATGTGGAAACCACAATACTTGCTGAATCAAAGTATTAATAAAAATAAATAAATATAATAAAAACAGTCATTTGACCTCAAACATTTTGTATGGTATCGTGTAAAGAAATGTATTTAATTATCAGTGATGGTTGCATTTGAGTGGGCATGTGTCCGTTTTAATGGTCATGGCTCTAGTTTTTTGTTTTATGTTCTAATCCATTATGAATTTGCGCCAGGAAGTAGATCAAGGCCACTATTTCAGTGGAGTTTGCAGGGCTGTCAAACAATCTGGATGTCACGCACACACATTGCCAAAGTCATTATTTTCTTCAACTCTCAGCACTTGCTGAAATCCAGGATGTTTACAGTTGAAGTTTGTGGTAAACCTGTGGCTGTGTGGCAGGTGCTGTAGTTGAACTCCTGCTCTTTCAGATGAAGGATGTTCAAAAGGCTGTGGCTGGCATACAGAGTGATCACTCTCCACACTTTTATCTCTCTCTCCCCACATTAGCACATAAATGAAGCTTCACTTTGTCTCTGCAGCGTTAAAACTCACTCGGAATAAACAACACTTCCTCTTATCGGTAATAGACAGATTTCTGACATCCTAAAAAACCCTCACACCATTAAATATCCCGGAATTATAATATTCCAACCAGGTGTCTTTGAGCATCCCGTTTATCTTGGTATTAGGTGTACACAAAGTTAGTTTGTTTGTTACATAAGCACAGATACGTGATGAACTGAAGATTTATTATTCTTGTATTCTTGAAAATCATTTACCAAGCACAGAATAGAGTACAGATTACATGTACAACTACAGCAAGAAACACACGTTTTGCTGTTTCTGGACATTCACCAGATCTATTTCATGATTCGGGAAAGAGCCTATCGCTCAGCATCCAGTGCAAATTGCATTCTCTGGCACACTCACACACTTTCTCATCTACATACGAGGCTGTTATAAACACCAGCAGGAGGTTCCTGAGCGTCGGATATATAAACACATTTTCGAGAGTGTGTCGATAATGAGCTGGAGTGTGATATAGCCAGCCAGCCTTGATAAGAGTGCGGACATACGTAGATGCCTGTAAAGGGGTTAACGCAACGGTCTGGAGACACCATTGTGATTTCAAACTGAGCTTATCACAGGGGAAGGAGCTGGCAGCCTCTTAGAAGGCATTATGCGCTTCTCTGTTTCTCTCATCTTATTTAACCACTCGTTCTGCATCTCTTTTTTTTTTTGCACTTTTCACACTATGAAGCATGTGGAGCACAGCGGTATAAACTAAAATGTGACAGATGAGGAGGGTATACTGTGTGCTCCCAAAATTTTGTACAATTTTCATCTAAACATGATTTTGGCAGGACAAAAATGTAGGGCAAACAGGCCTTACTCAACTTCTTGTCAGTTCAAACCTGTTCTTCTGCAGGGCACAAAATAGTCAGGTTTGAAATATCATGAGGGTGAGTAAATGACAGAATTTTCAGTTGGGGTAAGTTCTAAATAAAGCAAAGATTCACTGTGTAATTCAAATTTAATAAACTGTGTTACTCGCATAATTATTGGTGAAAATTACTAGCAATTTCTGAGTAAAAAAAATTTTCTGCATGATTTTTTTTCAGTGCATCCCTTTAAAATGGTCATTATTTTTATATTCTACCATTACTTAAAGTCAGTGTTAAGTTCTTCCCATAACAGTTTAGGACTGTGTTCACCTTATTTCCTTTACAGATCTGTGAGGGACCATTTAACAGCATTACTGTGTGACATTTGTTATAATTATTCTATAAATCCACAAAGGTCAAAGACTCTGAGGGCATAAGTAAGGAGATGTAGTTCTTTGCAAAACTATTTGGACCCTTAACCATTCTCTCATTTAACTGCATAACTTACATTAAAATGTAGATATTTTTATATTTATGCACTGAAATTAATTATTTTGCACAATCTCTGTGACTGCAGAAGCTTGTGCAGATGAAAAACAATTGCCCTAACGAGGACTCAATTGCCTTATAATTGGCCTTTACCTGCAAGTTATTAAAATAACTACTACATTTTCTGGGTAGTTAAAAAATAGGTCGTGATAGAGATTTCAGCTTAATTTAAAAGCATTAATTAAAATGTGGCCCAAATCTTACACTGCCCACACGTCAAATCACCAGATCTGTTTAGTATGGAAGTGCTATGCGGCTGATTTACATCAGCAGGAGTGGGTGTGTTTTTAAAGAAAGAGATACTACAAAATACTTAAATGTGGGAATGGCATACTTATGCAGGGGAGAATGAGACTAGATGTCGCACTTTTAATTCCAGTGAGGCATATTGCCCAGTGTTATTTTAGTATAGTATTCTACAGTATTATAGTTTTTAATCAATATTTTGTATTGGTTTTCATTTTTTATATTTCCTTTTTTCATTTTATTTTTAACTTTAAAGTTTTTGAAATTGTTTGTTCTTGTCATTTTTATTAGTTATTGTTTTATTGTTATAAGCAGCAAAACGATTATGAAGCACAAATCAGTTCTTAAAAAACTGAGAAGGTGCAAGGTAACTTACAAAAAAAAAATCCAAACATTGTTATGGCCACCAAATATTTTAATCAATAAACTCAAATAAAACACATGAAACAACCTTCCTCGACCTGACACATACATCCTCATCCTGAGAACAAATCATCCTCATTTTTGTAGTTGAACTCGGTCTTAATGTTTGCCAGTATGCCAGTAATTATGTTCACTTGTTTATCTAGCAGCTATTACAAAAATATGATATTTTATTTAGCAGAGAAGAAATGATCACAAATATGATCCTTTTTATGACCAGGTGTTTGAAAACTAGGTGTGAAACCAATATATGATTTATGTAATTGGAAATTTATTTATATATATATATATATATATATATATATATATATATATATATATATATTTAAATACATTTGAGTTTTAATGAAATATAATAAAAAAATTAAAAAAAAATTTAATATAGTGTTTGTAATTCAGTAAAGTGAACTAGGCATAGGCATTACACATCAGTGAGTACACTATGACAGATACTTTGGCAGTGTTAGTAAACTAATAAGCACATTTATGCAGCAATGCAATCAAATGTATTGTTCTATTGTTATTGTGCAGCCTGTAATTATCAATGATATGTCTATATGTTTATTCACCCTTCTAATTCTTATTTGTGCTTGAGGGAAGGTTCCCCAGCTTTGAAGGATGTCAGACCCAGCTGCTGGCACACTGGAGATGCAAATTACTGGCATAAAAGCAAATGAGAGGGGTCTGTGCCAGTACCGGGCCCGTGCCAGTCCTGGAGAGGCACGGACTTCTCATAACTCTTTCTCTCTCTCTTTCATTTTTCATCTCTCTCTATTTCCAGGGATTGGCAGGACCCTCAGAAAGGAGGGAGGAAGAAACATTTTTCAAAACATTAAAGGAGTTTAATGTATCCTAGCTAGTCAAAAATACCGAATTGATCAGTGCAATAGGAACCGTTTCAGATGGGAAATAATAATTGGACAGGGTGCTGAAACACCGATGCCAACTCCTTACAGGAATGCATTTTTAAAAGCTTTTGGATGTCAGCGTTATCTTGCATGACCAAATTAGGGCCAAATGAGAAAAGTTTATCTGGTGTTTTCGAGTATTGGAGGAGATTTGGATTCATAAATCTTATACAAAGTGTGTATGTATGCGTAGAATTGTGGGTAAATCGCATGAGGAAGGAGCTAAGGCCTCGTGGATTAAAACTGAATGTTTTGTTTCCTTCTGTATGGAAGCCATGAGAACAGTTTTACAGGCAGATTAAACAGAACGAGTTAAACTGTTTGTGCAAATGCATGCTAGCTGTCTTAATGCGTGGAAAATCATGAGGTAAACTGATTACAGCTGACCACCCATGACAAACAATCCGTAAAAGGAAAAGTGATTTAACTCAGCTTGATAATCACAATCATCACTGCTTGTGTATTCAACATAGACTGGGTTTATCACTGCACTCATTAGTTATAGTAGCTGTAATAAATTCATGGCGATGAGCATCATACTGCAAAATAAGTCACAATATTTCTCAGAAAGTACTTTATCTAACAAAACCTGCTAAATATAATAAAAAGAGACCATTCATATTTGGAAACTATATGGGATTAGGTTTTCAAAGGAGCACTACAGGTTCCAATAAAGGTTCCAAAAGGATTTTTCACAACAATATCATAGAAGAACCATTTTGGATTGGATTGCTTTCGTCGCTGCTAGCTCTTTGATGTTGGTTTGGTGTGTCACAGCCTTAAAAGAACCCACTTTTTTTCTTTTTTTTTTCTCAGTGTGAAGAACATTTAAAAAATCTAAAGAACCTTTTTCCACTATAAAGCAGCTTTTGTGGAATGGAAAAGTTCCATTTGTGTTATTTTACAATCCTTAAATGCATAAAGGGATTGTTCACCCAAAAGGTCTAATTCATTCATTGTGCAGAACTCAAAAGACGATATTTTGAAGAATGTTTGGTTATTTTTGCCCATACAATGAAACTCAATGGGGCCCAAAACAACAGTGGACCACAGAGACTTTAATTGTACACTGAACGAAATAAAAAATACAGACATTTTTCAAAATATCTTCATTCAGGTTTGGAGTGACATGAAGGTGAGTAAATGTATGATTGTCTAGACAAGTTCCTGATACTAGTTTAGAGGCCTGGATTGAACTTTTGGAGCCATAGATTGACAACTGGAGTGAAATCACTTCACTTTATTCACAGAGATCTGCAGCAGCCATGAAAACAACCATGGCCGTCACAGAAAAAAAACAATAATCAGTGAACTTTTCACCTCTATTACCCACAAAGCCATAAACAGTCTGTGATCCCATACTTATTACCATCTGTCATTTCCAAATGAACTCAAGAATGCTGTCCATTCCAGACATGACAGCTGAGGAGCGGCATCTAAATAAATTCAAGTTGTTTATCAGTAATATTATTTACATTTTATGGCAATTCGAAAACAATTGCTTTGAAGGCGGACGGTTAAAGACTTCAAAAGGAACTGGACGAGGAATGCCAAACACTTGGCGAGCATTTGATCTTTAAACCCCTTTGATCAGATATGTCCACCTAGGATAGCCATCTCTATTGTTCCAGCTATTGTGTTGCTTAGGGCTACTTTCTCAGTGACAAATTTGGCCCTGCAACAGTTAATGCAGCAGTACTACAAACCTTCTCTTGTTTTGTTTTTTTGTGCTCAACCAACATACGTGGCGAGACACAGATCTGACTGTTTGTAAAAACACCTTACAATATGCGCAACCACTTACAATGAATGTATCAGCCTAACTTCATCCACTCAGTGTCCATAAAAGTAGATAATGTAATAATGTTGGTCATTTTTCAACGGTAATATCACTTACTGATATAATGGATAAATAGATACATGCACACTAGATCATTTTTTTCTCTAGATCAGATTAATCACAACAGCATGAGGTGGGAACCCGGAAATCAAATATAAAGAGGGCTGAAATGGCCTTAATTACCTTGAAATGAGAAACAGATGCTGGTATCACTGGTTATGCTGTCATGCGTTTATTGTCTTATCGATGATGAAAAATTAAAAGGATTTGTTATCGATTTATGGGGAAGAGAAATCATTTAATTTCATGATCATAATTGAAATTATGCCTGTTCATCTCAAAGTATATGACCCATATTGCAGTACTGAGAAGTTTTGCTGCCTCAAACAAGTACCTCACAATTCATCTGACAGCATTCATGAGACGTAATGCAGAACTGCTGACCAGATCATTCGATCTTATTGCATTTTATAAAGAGATTACACCATTATGGGTGTTAAATTAAATCATTTACATCACATTTTCACACATACAGAAAGATTTTTACCTGCCAGGCCTGTTGTGCAGATCAGTTGCATCTCATTTTTGCCTTCGGTTGCCTGTAGGTGTAAAACAACAGCTTACAAATCATGCATTAGACAGGATATTTAACACGCTCATGTAAATACTCTGACACATGTAAGATCTGCTGGCTGTCTTCCTTTCTGTCTGCTGTACTTTTCCTGTTCTTTCATTCGCTTCTTCCTTTCTGTCTTCCTGCTCTACACATTTGACACATGCTGATGATTATCAATGCTATTCTGGGTCACTGAAAGTCTGCCAGGTGTTTTTAATGTCACTCATTCCTTCATTTTAGTGTAAGGAAATAAACACATCAGTGCAAGACGCAGATATATTAGTAAGTGAGATGAAATTGCTTCACAGAGCCTTTGGCAGAACATTCACTGAACTAATAAGGACGATTAGGTGATTTCAGGGGTGAGTGAGTGAGTATGTCAGTATGTTCAGACCAACCCCTCATTTCCTCTTTCCCTGGGGGCGTGTCTGAACCTGCCCCCCAACCAACCAGCAGCTGTACGATGAATGTCCAGGAACGCCCCTCCGTCCTAACACAATGGCTCAGATGAAAGCAATGAAAACATTAAAGCAGGGGACAGACCATGGGACTCGACAAATGCGCACATGGTGCTATGCTGTGTGCATTTTTAAATTTTTGGTATTATAATTACTTGTTAGCACAAAAATGGTTAAGGCTGCATGTGAATAGAAACACATTTTTGTAACCTTATGAATAGACTCGATGCTCGATGTGAATGCTTTCATCACATAAATGAATGTTAACGTGTTGAATATGATGAGCACATTATTCTTACAATGGATGCTGCACCAAATGCAGTAATATGCATATTACATTTCACAAGTTCACACTTACATATAATTAGCTGGAGTATAGTAATGCTTATTTGGTGTGCCGTCCGGGGAAGGGCTCTGAGCTCGGGAATGGCCCGAACCCAGAGTACCCCATATAAGTGTAGTAAGAACTCAAAGTGTGGAGAAGGGCGGTGGAGGGATGCTGATTAACTGTCAAAGGATAGAGGTATGTCAGCTGTATTTATACCTATGGTGTTGATTAACTTGTGTGCTCTCCTCTTGTGTTAATTAGGCTAAGTATATGACGTGCTCCTCCCGAATTTTGTTAATAAAACATCATTTAAAAAAAGCAAACACAGCACACAGAAATAAAAGACTTTAAAAATCTACTCCCTCTAGAGATAATAACAAAGCCTTTGCTGTCCCTGGCACTTTTCAAATACAGAGACCTGAATTAACACTTTGTGAAATTTACAAATGTATCAAAATATGCATTGTTCTTAAGTAAAAGATTATTTTGTAAAAGGCCAAATAATGAATTCTACAGCTGAGTCAAAATGATATTGCATATTATGTTTCTTAATGTCTTCTGCCAGATATTTTCACACACTGAGAGTTCTGTTTTTTGAAAACAAATCTGATTTGTTTTATTTGATTGAAAACAAAAATGCACCATGATTCTTGATTCCTGGCCTGTAAAGAATTTAAAAAAAGGTTATGTTTAGGTTATGTTTGTATCATGATATTGCTGCTTTATAATTTTCTCTAAATACCTTTAAAAGCTTTTAATTGTTTTGAAATACAATGCAATGACATTATTGCAACCTAAATATCCAACAAGTTATGGTCAAAACTATATGCTGAAAGGTTCAGTGTACAAGGTATTGTTAAAAGATGTATAATACTTGATCTGAAAGGAAAATACAATCATTTTAAATATAAAATGTAAAGAATGTAATGTAAGAAAATACACATTTTTGCCCGTTAGGCCAATTTGACTTTCTATGTAAACATTTATATTGCATTCTGTCAGCTTTTTCAACATTTTGTGTGCATTTCATTCTACTTTTAAGAGAAAATTCCCAATTTCAAATTCTCACAAAAACACATTCTTCTTATGTTATTGGGTTCTTGTAATGAACTGATTGTTGATAGTTATCAGCTTTTGTTGTACATGTAAACACTCAATGTCTTAATGAACTGCACTGTGGAATGACTGATCCCTGCAGTAATTACCATCTGCCTCCTTACACACACTTAGTCATGGAGAAATGCCAGAGAACAGAAAAAAGAAAAAGAAAAAAACTTTTTTCCTCTGATTTTCCCTTCACAAACACTTTATGGATTTCTACACATTATATTGAGTATAACAGTAGGCTCAGAGTACATAAATCTAACTAAGCTTATATGTGGTGTTTGGAGGGCAGTTATCTGTTTAACTGTTGGTTGAGTCTTGGCTATCAATTAGGAAAAAGAAGACCATTCTGCACTTTGAAGATGGTCCCACAGGTCTTAACTGAAGAAGCAGTGTTATTGCATGACTTGTGTTGCTTTCTCTAACACACTCCAAAACACCAGTAATTGTCCCTCCATTCACCAGAGCATCTCTAGAGAATACACTTATTCCACCGCAAACTCAAACTCCTTAAAAAACACAGTTACAGTTGGAGAGCATCATTAAATGACCATTTTTAAAGGACTTCAGGTGTGCTCCGGTCACAGAGGTGCCTCCTTTGGGAGGGAGAAGACGGGAGAAGTGCTTGACAGTTGGATATGGGTGTGAGTGCACTAGTTCACTCTTCTCCCCCCCGGCACAGCGGTGGCCAGTATTGGTGGGGATAGTGGGGTTTTGGCCCATTAGCCGAATGCGGTTTAATGAGAGGAAGAAAGTGGGATGGAGAGAGAAAGGGCAGAGCTAAAGGCTGACTCTTTTTTAATGAGCAAAGTGTGAGTCAATAAGCAATGGACGGCTTCTGCAATTCATGGATGCTTAATGACATTGCTAATCCCTAAGGCGACTATGCTGCCGAAACAATTGGTTTTCACCCTTGTATGGTGAAATATCCCAGCAACACCTACCCTCGGCCTGGGCTGCCTCTCAGACAGGGCGAAGGTTGCAATATACAGCCTGTTCTTAAATGTGGAGCTAGAGTTATGGGAATATTAAGAACACTTGTTCTGATGCACATGCAAAAGGAATTATACTGTTAGATAAGTTCATGAGTTCACTATATAACAAAATACATTCAAATACATGATACTGCATTAACATTGCATTTCTCATGGTTTCTTATTTATCTTTTTATCAATATACTTATTGTTTAATGGAATAGGTTACCCAAAAATGAAAATTTGCTGAAAATCTACTCACCTTCAGGCCATCCAAAATGTAGATAAGCTTGTTTCTTCATGGGAACAGGTTTGGACAAATGTAGCATTATCACTTGCAGCTGATTGAAACATCACAATAATCCACAAGTCATTCATATGACTTCAGTCGATCAATTAACATCTTGTGAAGCAAAAAGCTGTGTTTTTAATAAACAAATTCATCATTAAGGATGTTTTTAACTTTAAACCGTTGCTTCTGGCTAAAATATGAGGACTCTCATTCACTGGTGATCAAGCCTGTGAAAATATGAGGAGAAAGGAGTGTTCATATTAAACAATTTAAGTGCCAAATTAAATAATATTATCAAAAAATAATATCAAGTAATAAAAAGTGACAGAATATTATCTGAAGGGGAACATAAATGCATAAATCCTTGACCAAAGTCTAGTTCTCATGGAGACAACAGAAATTATGGAGCGTGTGGTCATCATCTACTCCATTTACATTATCTTACATTGTCAGCAATGTAACGTGCTGTCCATATGGAAAAGGATATGCAGATTTAAAAGTGAAAGTAATGTGAAACCAATTGCATTCCACATTGCATTCCAGGCTGGACTTCAGTGGTCTGCGCTCCTGAGCCACTGCCACATCAGATCTGGCACAGCTGAATTAATGGATGTTTGAAAGTAAATCCAGAATTCCCTGGATTTGGGACAACATTTTCATGCATAGGCCCCCTAACCCTATATTTAGCAGTGTTTTAGTGGAGCCCCTGTCATCATAAAGCCAGGAACGTTTCCAGCATAGCATTGGGTAAATCACAAACTAGAGAAAACTGCAGATCTGAACACCTCATAATGGTCCAGGGTTCAGTTCCATCAGTTTCATGTAGATGACAGAGAACTTTTGATTTCAAAACTGTAAATTGTGTGTGTGTGCAATAAAACAAGAAATGAGTAAATCTGTTTTTGTCATTTAAATTTTTTTTTAATGTAATTGTAATAGTAAATGTAACATGGCCTTTAAATGTATTTTGAGATTAATCCAACTGTTTAAAACCACTGAAAGCAAATATATACACTATATTTTTTATCATTAAAAATGTTTATGTTTCATAATAAATATATCTGTAATATGCTTCAGATATTTTATGCTTTAGATAGTGTGTTTGTATATATAGTAAGGTGTTAGAGAGTAGCTAACCAAAAATACTAAAATAACGCTATACATTTTTTGCCATATCATCCAACATTCAACTGTTTTAGCTTTTCCAGTAACTAGTTATTTAGCTACAACAATGCTTTTATTGCAACCATTGCTTTACAGGAAACGTAACTGAAACAATAATCTCTGTTGTGTGGTATTAAGGTCTGAGTCATTTTAGTTATATCATTATGAGCCTTAAATCCAGGTTTGGTATCTGTTAACTATTGCAATCCTACTTACAATCCTTTTACTAAATACAAACACTCATATATGTTACAACCACATGCAAACCCATACATATATCAGAACAAACAAAACCACATACAATGTTCAGTGCTCGTTTCATTTCACATGCTTATCCTCCCTCTCTCTCACACAGACCTAGATCCAGATGTCCTTTGCTTTCAGCCAGTCTGTCTGCCAGCGGAGGCAAGAGAGCTGCCCTGGCATGAAGAGACAGACAGATGAAAGAGAACAAATGGAGACAGAGAGTAATGAAGCAAGGGGCAAAGTGAAGGAGAAGAGAAAGGTATGAAGACATATGTATATACAGAGAGAGAGAGAGAGAGCAAAAAAAGCGAGAGATTTTTTTCTCCCTGATGTCTTTATTGGCAGTTCACCCTGGGAACTCTTCATTGCTACTTGAGTCCAGAGAGACAAGACCAAATGTGCTACACGTCCATTCTCCTCAACCTCTTTCTTTCTCACACTCTGCCAAACTGTCCCATATTATTTCAATTCTCCCTTTCACCTGTGTAAGGTAACCGGGTTTCTGAAATGAAAACCTTTTACCTTTGACATTTCTAGTTCAGTGGTCAGTAGTATTATGAAACTCAGACAGTATTAATTCAATTTTGAATGTAGTTAACTATGAATTAAAAAAGAGCTACATGTTTTACTGTGATGAACTGTGGCATGTCATATCTGTCCTGCTACTCTGCATCGTCATCACTGACGCTGAATTGCTGTAACTAAAAGAATATTAAATATTTACTGCATACATATAATTCCGCTAAAGATAAACTTTTGGAATGCTATAGCAATATTCATGTAAAACAGACTCTGAAATTGAAATGTACAGCACGCTACCATTTAAAACTTTAGGATCTTTACAATTTTTTGATGTTTTTATGCTCATCCAAGCTGCATTTATTTCATCAAAAATACTGTAAATAACACTAATATTGTGAAATATTATTGCAAGTTAAAAGAAGAGTTTTCTATTTTAATATATTTTAAATGTAATTTAATTCTGTGATGGAAAAGCTGAATTTTTAGCAGCCATTACTCCTGGCTTTAGTGATCCTTCAGAAATCTTTCTAATATGTTGATTTGGGGCTCAAGAAACATTTGTTATTATTATTGATGTTGAAAACGGTTGTACAGCTTATATTTTTGTGGAGACAGAAATCTTTTGCAATATTAGCGTAAAAATGTCTTTACTACTACTTTCCATTTAATGTGTCTGCATTTCTTAACAAAAAAGAAAAAGAAAAACTTAAGAACAGTGGACATTTTTTAATTGTTTTAAATAGTGTTGTTTTTTTCTTCTTTACTAACTATATTGACCAACAACAAAACCCCTCGTCGAGCAAGTTGTTCCTCACAGCAGGGCCTCACAGGTGTGAGTGATCTTTCTTCCTCCTTCTCCTTCCTGTCTGTTTTCTCCTCTTTTAGCTGCTCTAGGTATTCTTCCCCTGCAGTAGAGGGTGCTGTCTGGGGTACAGCTACAACTATCTTCAGATATAAACAGCCACACATCCCTTCCCTCTAGCTTTTTTCTACCAGGCTCACACATCCCCTTCGACAGTCGAAATTAGGGCCAGTTTATTAGATCTGAGGGGCCACTAAACACCACCCGAGATTGCTCACTGATTGCTGGGCCTGACTCATCGTCCACACACACGTTCAAACACTCGCTGTAAACCTGCACACCCGCCTAGTGCTTATCTTTGCCTTTGGCCAAAATCAGCTCCTTTACTCCTCTTCACTTCGAAAGAGCTGTCCAGAGAAAATATATAACCCACTTAATGTAGCACTCACCTTCTCTGAGGAGCTGAGAGATAGTATCAGATGTGGGAGTTTCCTTGCTCAGGAACCAAGGGTTTGTGGCTTCCAGAGGAACATACAATTGGTCAGATGATGCATTTAATTGCTCTGTTTATATAACGGTGAAGGATTCAATTTAGTTTATGTTGTTTTAACTTTCTCGGCCAACATCTCCCACACAAGCAAAGGATTATCTGTTTCTTCTTGGATAAGCAAAAATTCCCTGTTATTTTTAAACGTGACGAAAACTTTTTTGAGTGTTAATGGCCTTTATCCTTCTAATCTGTTGTGTTTCACAGCAGAATTGTGGATCCAGAAACCAATTTTCCTTCGTCACTCGTCACTGTAGTTTATTAGCACCCTTTGGGGTTGATCAACCTTTGGGTAAAAATGTCAAGCTCCTTCAAAGGATTAAAAACTTTGTGGGTTGTCTCTCATGTCAGGTTCCTAATTCTCCTGATGTACTGTTTTATAAGGGGCCGTGACCTAAGAGTCTGGCCCCTGAGAGCACTCTGAATATGCTATGCACAGAACAGCCAGGTGCAGTCGGCTCAACATGGCTATCAAAACAGAGAGATTTGTTTTGCCTGAGATGCAGCCAAGAGAAGAACCCCTTTTAAAATAATTCTTTATTTTTGAGTGATGCAATGTTGTTATGTGTGAAACCGCGGAAGGCAGTTTTGGCACCCGCCCAAGCCTTTACATACAGAGGGAAAAACGTCAGTCCAGGCTGCAGGAATGCAATAGAGGGTGTGATTTATGGGATGTGATTATGAACAGGTTATATGGTCTACATGCTATATGACTGGGCTATGATTGCTTTGCCTCTGAGGTCCTGTTGTTTTTCACTGAAGTAGCCTTTATCTCATGAAAAAAAAAAAAAATTATATGTGTGTGTGTGTTTAAAAATACATTACAAATGCACACCTATATTGGCTTGAATGCATCTAATCTATGATGAGCATGTCTTTAATCCCTATATTAAAATTCATTTTGAGATATGGGGGGGGGGGGTAGTCCCATTAAAAAATAAATGTTTTTTTTTTTTTTCAGCAAAGACACATTAAACTGATCAAAAGTCACAGTTAGGCTATACAGAGCCCTGCACATGAGAAAAAGAAAAAAAAATTATATATGGCCATGAATTAAGAACTTGTTCCCACAATTTGTTAATTACTTGTTCCCTCATTTTATTTAAATCGTGGCTACAATTTACTAATTCCTTCCCTCGTTTTAGTAAATCATGGCAATGTGTAGCCTACTAATTTGTTCCCTCGTTTTGCTTTAACTAAAATAAGAGAACGAATTTGTAAATCTGTCGCAATTAAGATTTTTATATTGTTTCACAAAACTCTATGGCTACGTTCACACTGTCAGTTTTTGGGATTGACAACCGCATTTTCTTTACAGGTGTGACTCTCGAAATCTCTCGTTCACACAGCAGCTTACAGTTGTGTTTGGAATAGCTAACGTTACTGTCTGTATGAAAGTGCAACGGGAGTTAAGCCCACAGTAACCATAGCAACAGTGACCAAAATAAAATCAAATATGGCGACGTCCATAAAACTGAAAGTCTTATCACTTTCTGTCACGACAATAGTCAATCGAGCCGCGAGTTCTTTCGTCAAATCTTCATAAATCGACAGCAGCTTTTATATCTGGGTGGAGAGCGGAGCATTTGAATCGCGTGCAGAACACAAAACTGACTGGAGCGGTTCCGGTGGAAAACTGACTGGATCTAAAACTTTCAGATGACACTCAGCTCATTTCTCCATCACTGTAAGTTACCGAAAACACACATGAAAACACGTAACAGACGATAGACGCGCGTTTTTGCGGCAGAGCGGCTCTCTCTCGCACTGTATGAAGTGACAGGCAACTAGTTGTCCAGTCCTGTTCCGTTCACACAGCGCCTGTGTTCCGAGGTTGCGGTTGCGAGTCCTGAAAATTTACAGGTGCGAGTTCGGTTACAGAATGCAGTTGACTGTAACCGTATTAAGGACTCAAATAGCCTACAGGACTGACAACCTTTTCTGCTACTGTGTGAACGTGGACAATTTCGGCTCCCAATTTCAAATAAATGCTGTTCTCCATTCCTCAAAGAATCCTAAAAAAAAAAAATACTAATACATACTGTGTAGGCTATATCACGATTTCCACAAAAAAAAAAAAAAAAATATATATATTTTTCTTTTTTTATATTTTCAACAAAAACAAGGTATGTTTCTTGAACGCCAAATGGAGATTCATGAAATAAATTACATTTTAAAATATATTCAAATAGAAAACAGTTATTTCAAATTGTAAAAATATTTCACTACTGTTTTTACTGTATTTTTTAACCTAACAAAATGCAGCAGGTGAGCGTAACAGACTTCTTTCCACAACATTAAATAATCTCACAGACTGCAAACATTGTTACTGTATCAAAATAGAGGTTTAGATTCTAGTTTTCTAAGCAATACTGGCTCAGGTTTCTGTATTGAGCGTTGCTCAGTGAAAGCTGAAGTGTTTCAGATATGACATGATTAAGAAGCCTTTCAGCACTCTTGATGTCACTTGATCTGAGAAGGAATGCCGAAATAACACAGATGTATGGTCCACACTGTAGACGTCAAAAAGAGAACAATTTCCTTCCCTCAAGGAGACGTTTCGACATCTTTTGAAGTAGCAGACTAAATCGACTTGTTAGGTGAAGACCAGATGCGTTTTGAATAGCGCAACTTTTACGATCAGGCTTTTAGGTCCTTTCCAGGGAAGGAAATCACTTTGCTCGTAAGATTTTCCTCAAACAAGTGTTTTGATTCGAGACAGCGTTTTTGTTTTCGCCAAACACCTGTGTCTGGAATTTCCCATGATTTGAATAAACGTTCTGAACACTAGCTCCTTAATGCAGACTATATCTTTAAACTCATACCTTAAAATGCACACTGCAGCCTGTGTTCATAAATGAGTGGACATTGGCAAAAGGCTTTTAGCTGCGAGTGTAAACAAAAGCTCTAATTCTAGATAATAGTTCACTGCACATGATGCTCAGGGAGCAGCAATGACCAGTCTCAGTGGCTTCATTATCACTCTAATTTGTATTAGTGAGGCCTATTCTCAGAGGAATAATTATGTATCTAGTGTGTGCTCTCTTAATGAGGTTAAACTTAAGTCTTTGCACTGAATGGGGTCCAGTCTTGCCAGGATGTGAAAAAAGTGCAGTTCTCAGTGGTATGCTGCCTTTTTCTGTAATTGCTGTTTGTTAGCCGCACACTACCATTACACTTAATAAGGTGGCAAATAGGCTTGGCAATAATACTGCCCTTATTGATATATGCACATGTTTGTAATCACTTTTGTAATTAGAGCTCACCACTTAGTTCTGAGAATATTAATGCAATGCATACAAATGCAACACTCATGATACAGCAGCATTTTCTGTGTATTGCACTAGGGAGTCGCCCCATATCTACTATCACAGTAGCTTATCGCTGCGTAAAGTGCATGTAAAGATCTCTAGTTTAAACAGCCTGATCCTGCTCCACAACTCAGCTAAAGCCATTTAAACGCTCTGACCTACAGGAGATACAATCAGAGAACACTCTTATCAAATAGATGGGCCCCTGTCATCGCACAACCTCTCTAACCTTGCCTCAAGACTGTTGAAGACTTGCTGCAAACTGTTGAATCACCACCCAGCTGAAGGTTACAACCAGATCAATCACTGCGCTGACATTAGTTGGTATAATATTAGAGATCTCACAGCTTGTTTGGGCTTAAATATCAGTGCTGAAAAAATAAATCAGTGCTCTTAAAATGTTAAATTCTTTGTTTGTTAAATTCTTGTGGCTGGACAATATTTTGTTTTAATCATTTATGTGATCAAATAAAAAAAAATGTATTTATTCTATACAAAAATTCATTTATGGATCAATCAAAGGTGTATAAGAGTATCCAGGATAAAGAAATCTGTTTTAAACGTGCCAATGTTGGTTTCATATAAAAAAGAACGGATAAGAAAAGTGTCATGTAGCTGAGTACCATACACATAATTTAGCTGTGAAAATTCTGATATTGCACTGATACTAAACTAATGGGTCTCAAATATTAAACAAACCCCAAACCTCACCAACAAGCTCAACACCGCCAATTCACCCAGCACTCCTCTGTCTCTTCTCTTCTTCCCTCGTTAAAAACACCTCTTTTTTCTTCTTCTGCAAGGTTAGGGAGGGAAACCAGCTTATCAGTGATGGAGAGGGATTTATTAGTGAGAAAAAGATAATGGCTACCCATAGGGCCATAGAGGCCTGATTTACTGCCACTAATATTTAGGATTCCTACAGCCAGGCAGGCCGGGACTCTTTATCTTCCCCCCTGCCTGTGGCGCTGAGAGGTGCAGGGTCGAGGCCGGACGATGAGGGATGAACCCCCACGAAACCAATGCTCTCTCTCGCTCACTCAAAGCAATTTCGGACACAGAGTGATGTGAGAGGAGGAAGTTAGAGGGTGCTTGAGGCATCTGTTAAAGCCCAGCTCAGAGATCTGTCAGGCACCTGCTGGGAAACAGACAGAATTCCCTACATAGGCTCGCTTTTTATTCTGTCATATTAGAGTCAAGTTCAACAAGCCATGATCTTTATTCTAACATTTGCCTGCGTTCACGTGGGCCACAAATTATTTAGCTATTTGCTATAAATCATGAAATAAAACAACATTCTAATTAGAATGTTAACATAGGTTGCCTATTCCACACATTCTCTTCTTTACATAACTATCATGTATATCCTGGTCATGTAGGCTACAAAAAACGTCAACGAAAACTTAGTAGTGTTTATAGAAAGCAGTTTGTAGTTATTTTATGTTGTGTTTTCATATTAGCATGCATTGTCCTTTTAGTGATTTGACTGCTTTAAACTGATTGGTTCTACGACGAAAGAACCATCGGGGAAAGAACCATGTCCATTGGGGACATCATATCAAATCTCTTTACCTTTATCACTCAAACATTTTGTGGTACTATGGAGCCCCGAAAGTAACACTCACCAAAAAAAGAAAAGGAAAAAAAAGTGCGCACAAGACATTGAACGAGAAACATCTTCATGTACACGAAAACGTTCTACAAGCGTGTGGAAAAGTAACGGTAACGGCTGCATATGAGCACGTGAATATGTTTACCGGGGGAACCTCACCAAAAAACGTGTATTTAATCCCCAGCATGTTGTATGCAAAAACCCGGAAGCGAGTTAGCATTTTAGCACTTCCGGTTCCATCATCCCAGAGTCAATGGGTTTTTTGAATGGGATTTTGGTTAAATCCCTTAAATAAGGTCCGTGGTTCACACAGGCACAAGATACTTTCACGTTTTATTCTACAACATTAAACACACCAGTTACACCCCACTCGTAATTTTTTTTAAACTGTTACATTTCTTTAAAAAGAGGTTGCTAAAAAGTTGCTAAATGGGACTACAGGCGCTGTCGGAGACATTCAACATCATCCCGCCAAACAGTTTATCAATTTACAGTATTTTCCAATTGTAGTATAATTTGTAATACAATTAATTGTAGAAGAACCAATGAATAGTTTCCTGCATTTTATATTGTTGTTTGACAGTGGTTTTTTGCTTTGCCCTGAAATGCAACACAAGTCTTCAGATGGAAGAAGCTTGTTTATTGCTTTCCTACTGACACAGAGACTCTGAGTTCAGACCATAAGGTAAACTCATATGATTATTTCATGTAAACACAACATTTGCCGGCTTTACGTGATGAAAGTGAAACTTTAACGATGCATACTGCTTAAAGCCACTTTAAAATTAAATGTTTGCAGCCACGTGAAGTTGTTAGAAAGCATATAGACTGAGGATTTTCTAGAAGCAAGGATAAAATAACATTTTGTGGACCAATCCTAACAAAACGATAGCTGAAATGTGGTACTTTATTCACTAAAATAAGTTTAATCTTACCATATCCAAAAACTCGCTCACTCTGTTATTTAATAGATTAAATGCACTAGAATTTTATTGAATAGTACGTGGAGACACGTCTTTAATTAAAATATTCATATTAATCAAGGATTTATTGACTGTTAATGCACCTTATTTCGAAATGTGCAGGAATACGTGCTTTCAGATGTCCTTTAGTTAAGATTATTTCATTTATTCACTATACTATTTATTACTACTGTCTTATTTCAGTTTTAGTTTGGCTCTAGTTTTGTGTTTATTCCAGTTTATATGAAAAGCTTCATGTAGCGTGGATTAAAATTCATATACAGAGTAAATCTTTTTCACTGAACATGTTAAAAATACGTTTGAAACAGTTGTCGGGAGCACGGTGGTGGTGACGCCGAAGGCGAGCGACCGTGGTGGTGTAGTTCGTTTATAGCCTAAGTTTAGCTTTTCAGTTCTGGAGCTTGTATTTAGACTTCAAAATTCATCAAAGTTATATTATTTTGTGAAGATTATCTTGATGGACAAAACGGGTAAATTTCAAGAACTATGATTGAACACAGAGCTTATTTTTTCCGATAATCCAAAAGCCTGTGGAAAAATCCCATTGGCTTTTTGTCGAGGAACCAGTTTCATGCTAACCGCCGATCCGCCTACAAAGTGACGTCATAGTTCCCCCACTCTATTGGGCGGTTTTTCTCTGGTTTTTCTGCAGTTGTCACTAACTTCTCTGAATGAAACCGCTGATTTAACAATTTCTTATTCAGATTAATGGCAATAGTATAATTTGTTCATGTAAACAAAATTCCTGAAGACCACCATTCCTATTCAGCCACTCAATTCCACCATTATTTCTATCCATTATCCACTTACTCTGGGGCTTGAGCCCTCTAATGGACATTAATCCAAATATATTTACTCAAAGAATGTATAAACTGGTGCATTCATGAATCAGAAATCTGCACTTAATGGTTACACAGTGAATAGCCTAAAGGTGTGTGCACAGATGTGTTTATGTACTCATGTCTTTTAGTGGTCTATTTGCCAATAATTCTGCTATCTTGTATGTGTATGAATGTACATAAACGTTTTGATACTATTGAGAGCTTTTACTGTCTTTACCTGAGCACAGGTGACATATCTTCAGGGCTGGATACACAGTTCAAGATAACAGGGAGCCTAACAGGATATGAGGAGATACGCAGCTGTCTGTCCACGCTGATCCCTGCGCTGACCGGGAGGCAGAGGGAACTTCGGCAGCCGCACTTAGATGAGAGGTCACGGGTTCAAACCACAGGTGTTGTGCCCTGCAGCAGGACACTTCCCGTCTAAACAGTGTAAACGGTTTTGAGGAATGCGAAAGTGCACGACTGGATCAAAGGAGCCAGCCGATCAGGGATCCAGTTTATTCTGTATCTTTTGGAGAGACTTTGGTTAAGCCATCCTGGTTTAAGCAGTGAGCTGTGACAAAGATGTGTTATTAGCTGGCTTGTCTCAATGTAATGAGGTAAGCTACAGTTTGAGGTGAAAACAACAAATGATATCACCCCCCATAACCGATGACTAGGTTATCTTGAGCATCAACAAAAAAAGATACAGATATATGTTTGACACCCAAGATAAGAACTTTTAACTAAATTGACATCATGTGCCATTTGCCGCGGTTAGCCTGCTCACAACTAGGATGTGGCTAATTAGTTAAAACTGCATAAGTGACTTTGTTTGTTGTTCTCACCTATTTAGAGCCTAGATTAATCAGGAGATTTTAGCATTATGCTGCAACCCATGTCACATAATCAGTGAGTGTTTTTCACCATTACTTTGTGCCTCAGGTGGCAAAAGCTCTGCCATACGACTGCCTCACACCCTTTAGTGGCAAATAACACATCAGTGGAGCAGGTGTGGCATATCTAGCTGTTGAAAAGTGGGCACCATAATAACACAAAGGCATAGAAATATGCTCAATGGGCCATTGAGCAACTTATAAACAAAATATATGTATTCTTCATTTACATATTAATTACGGTCAATAAATTCCCGGCATTGTCTAATATTTACACTCAAATTGGATTAATATATATCCATTAAAATGCAAGCAATCTTACACAAAAAAGTATGAAAATAACTGTTCTTTCTTGAATTATATATTAATTCTGGTCAATAAATTCAGAGCATTTTCCAATATTTATGCTTCATTTGGATTAATATCTATTAAAACGCAAGGCACCTTTTTTAACAAAAAAAATGACTGTGTAAGTGCACACATCAGAGCCTGGAACCCACAAATTAGCTTCACTTTAAACTCTTCTTTTAGCTGATTCAATTTCTAAATCTTTCATTTCCTTTTTCTACTCAGAAAGACATCACGCCTTCAGAATATTTCATCCTTCTCGCATATCGCCACCTCTTTAAAATAATCTCTTTGCCCAGGCAGAAATCTTACCGACAGATAATCGGAGATAAATATGCTTAATTGAGGCCAAGTGAACTTTCTCTATCCGCACCACAGTCAAGCAATCTAAAGTAAACGTGCTAATTAGAGCAAAGCTCTGTTCCCGCAGAATGCTGAGTGGGCCGGGCTGCTTGAAAGATGCCTCACTACGGCTAAGCCATTAACATGGGGAGGCTCACATACAAATGCATTGCACAACATCACAGCTATATAATATGCAATTTCTATGTTACTTGCTAAAATTGATAGTTAAAAATCTTGACCATCTGAGTAAGAAAACAGTCATCTATAACGTGAGTGTTACTGTAGATATCTTACTGAAGTATAATGAGGAATTATGGGGGTTTTTCACCAACAAAATACATCTCACATGTAAATAGAGACACAATGAACAGGTCCGATTGAACCACACCTGCTCTTTTACACAGCTTTCTCTATTTGCCTGCTAACAAGTTTACATCTCAGCTAACTGAGATTCAAAATGTGGGAAAAACTGCTGAATAGCAGGCGGGGGAGATATAACAGATTCAGGTCAGACTGAGGTGAAAATTAGCGTTTCTCTCCATTTTCCTGAAGGGTCTGAGAGCCCAGTGTCCCTGGTCAGACCGCAGGCCCTAGCACTGATGAGACTGGACAACTAACACCCAAGGGAAGCAAGTTCCTAATTACCCATTGTGCCTGACAGAAGCCTCTTAATTACCAACTTCATTAGCTTGCTGGTCTTTGTTTTTCTATAGTGGGGGCCGGTAGAATGGGGGTGGAGGCTCGTAGAAGGGAGAAATGAGTTGCTGTTTTAGCACCTTTTCTCCCCTTTCTGAACAATTCTCTCTCTCTCTCTCTCTCTCTCTCTCTCTTCAAGGAAATGTTAAGACCTCAGTCAAGGATCTAATTAGATTCATGGTGAGAATCAGACACCTTTTAACTAGCCTCTGGAGTCCCTAAAAGGACAGCAAGTGACTGGGCAGGAGAAAGAGAGAGCTTCTCACACACACACACACATGTACACACCACCTTTCACGTGTGAAGTGGCCTGCTTTACTCTTTTCTCTCACTTAGATTAAAAAGCAACCTCCAGTGAACACAAAATGTAAGACTATTAAAAAGCTCCAATGCACTTAGTTCTAAATGTATTAATGGGGATTTTCTTTTAGTTTTATTTAGTATTTAATCTAATAATCATATTGAAAATGCGAAAATGCAATGTAATCAAAATGTCTGACATCTTGCCCAAAATACAGTTTACACATGTTTGAAGATCCTTGATATATAAATCAAAGATCTTCAAATGTGTATACACTGTATTTTTTTGTATTATATATATATGGTCCCTTTTCAAAAAAAAAAAAAAATTAATAAAAAGTAATATATATACACACACACACACACATAGAAAAGTGAATTATCTTTTAAAAAATAAAAAATGATTAACCTCACACTTCAGTCCAGTGACATCATTCTTCCTTTTTTCCAGTTTGTGCTCTTCTCACAGTGTTCTGTTAGATGGGGAAAAAAATGGTATGGGGTATCTCATAAGGTTGAAATTGTAGTCCTGTGTTTGCTTTAGTTTTTTTGCACTGCATTTACAAAACTGTCCAGGTACAGTTATTAGTTCTATTTAATTATTCCAATAAAAACCATATTCATAACATACTCACCCAAACTGAAGTCATTCTTAAATAAGAAAGTGCTCTAGCCAAACGTTTTAGTCTTGTTATACACACCACCCTCCTTTTCTCTGCTCCACACTTTCCCACTAAATTCCATTTGCTAAACATGGATCATTAGAATTTTTTCCCTTTAACAACATTTTTCTTTTTGTTGCATGGGTGCTGCAACTGTTGAACAATGTTTGGTCTAGGCAACGCACCAGTAGTTCATTTGGGATTGGTTCACCAATTTGAATCAGGAATAGAGTCTTTGACTTTCAGAGGTTGACACTGGCAATGAGTTGTCAAGTGGTTTAGTGTTTTCTGTCTGCATGAGAAATGTCAAAGGATTGACATAAGTCCCAAACTGAAAATGAAATGAGTTTGTGAGAATTCCAGACCACAGGGTGCGTGTAGCGTGTGTGTTCATATATCAAGATCTTAATTTACAAGCAGTTCCAGTAGTGCATATAAAGTGAGAAGATATCAAACATTTCAGATGTTATGTATCCTAAAAAATACTTTGAATTGGTCAAGACTTTACAGAATGAAAAGCATAACCAGTTAATTCAAGACTGAATCTGTATACTGACTCTTAACCAAGCAAGATTCTTGTCCTTGTGGTAACTGAGTTTTAGCCTGAGGATGCATGTTTAACATCGACCACTCATTAATTGTCACAAATATATTCAAGGATTCTAAACTATTGTGTAATAGGTACAAAAAGTAAATAAATAAATAAATAAAAATTCGGCAGACGAAATTGCAATTGCAAGAATTTTCGCTTAATGGTGGACAAAATTATTTCAGTACTGTGTTGTCTAAATCAAGGCTGGCTGCGGTAATGATGTCTTTCAAAACACATACTCAATGAACTAGTGTTAGAAAGCATACCATCTACTTAGGCAACATATGAGAGGAGTGACCACGAGGGCAGTAGACGAGGCGAATCAATATGGCAACACATGTGATATATTTAGTGAAGCCATTGTTTATTTTATTTAGGGAACGAATCGAGGATTTTCCAAACAGCGAGGCCCCAGAGATATTTTATCAGGTGTACAGTTCTGCCATGTGGAATACATTAGTACTTTAAAGGGAATGTCATTTGGGAATATTTTTTTTTTAAATAATAATAATGTATTATTATTATTATTATTATTATTACAAAGTCGAACCAGAAACAAACTTTAACTTGAGAAACCATAAGGAACACGCTTTGCACTTGAAACGCTCGGCTTTGACTTCTCCATATTAGCTAAAGCTCATCATTTATGGAACAGGCTACATTCCAAAAGCTGTAATGACCACAACACTAATGTGGTACTTTCAAAAGCGTGCATTGCTTTCAAACAAAGTTATTAAAGCAGTGCACCTGGGAATTCCAGGGTGAATTTAGTTTTAATCCACAGTGTGAGATAGCCAGGCTTGTGCGGGAGATCCAAGATACTGCATCAAGCTGACCGACTTACACTGTGCAATTGCAGTATTGTTAAAATTCCGTTATTTAAGCCCTATAGGCCTAAGTGCTACAGGTCTATTTCTAGGCCTACGTTTTTTTGTGTGGTCTGTATGTGCGTGCGCGTGTACAGCGTGCGCTCCCCTCTCTTCTCTCGCTCGCTCTGTCTGTGTGCGTATGTCTTCAGACACCGGAAATATGTAAAAGTGAGTTGTCTGTTAGATTTGTCAACAGACTATCGCGGAAATGGAGAGATTGCTCATTTTAAAGCTAAAGTTATAGATTTTGGTTAGGGTTAGTGATTTCTGTCCTTTTACCATATCATCGAGGGGTTGTTGTCTTTTTCTTTCCAATAAGCTGTAATGTAATTAAGCTACTGTATGGGATTAGGCTATTGATGTTATTCTATTAGTTTAAAGGTAGGAATTAAATAGAAAATCACTTCCTAAGTCTGTTGCATAAACTTAATAAATTATTACACTTTTAATATAGGCTATTTAGAGGTATAGGCCTAATATAAAACGTGCTGGCAAGAGTCCCTTTTAAAACGAAACTCTGCAGTCTGTGCATGCACTTGAAAGGTCTAAATACATGACAGGCGATGAGGCTTAACTTTACAGGTCTACCTTAATAAGAATAGTGATTTAATAAGAAATCAACCCTCAATTTGATTTTACCGAGTTAACAAAAGACATTTGAGAGAGATTTCCCACGTGCTCTTCCTCCTCATGCTCTTCTTCCTACAAAACTGCTCCAGTAGCCTATAGTCTGTATCATGGCAGCCACATATATGATCGCTATTATAAATGCATTGGATCTGTTAAGTTGTCAGCCAAAACAGCAATAACTGCAGGGTCCCTTAAAATGACTCACAACGCGCGCTATCCCGTTATATTTTGTTACCTGCATTTTTTCCATGTTGTTGAGCTATGCTGTATTTCTTACTCATTTTCTGAAAATATTTATTAAAAAAAAAAATCTTACCAAATCTCAAATTATTTCTTTATTATATTCACAATTGTCTACTTTGATTACGCATGATTTTTATGTTTGGCGGTATTTTCACGATATATATTATTGGGGTCAAGGAGACAGTTTTGGGCATATACTGGAGAAATTTGCGGGCATAGTTCAGCACCTTTAAAGCGATTTAAAGGTTTTCGTCCTATGGTTTCTTCCAGACAAATTCCCAGCTGTCACCATTAATTAAAATGAGGTGATTCCAAATAACAACATAAATGCATTTTTTTTTTTTTTTTTTTTGCAATACTAATGCATTCACCAGAGGCCTCATTTATAAAATAAGATGCGCAGAAACCATCTTAAAATTGATACGATCATCTCTCAAATATGCGTACGGGTGATTCATAAAATGAACGTACGTACAGAAAACGCACGTACGTGTCTCATTCAGATATGAAATCTATGAATCGCAAATGATCTTGAACTTGCGCGCAAATGAATGGTTTCTGCTCTCTGCTTGTAAACGACTCCTAATTAATGTCATTACCATGCAAAAAATCGCCAGTCATCATCCAAATTCTTTAATTTAGAACAGCGAGCTGCAAAAACAGCTTACATTTCCAAAAACCTGCAGTAGCCTACTCGAACAAGGAAAAGACAGTTTTTACAAATATGAGCGTTGACGAGTATTTAAGCGCACACACACTCTAAGACCAAATTTGAGCGTACGCTCGCTTTATAAATGAGGACCCTGAAGTCAATAATAACGGTACCAAAAAGTTTCCATCATATTATCGTTAAGGTGACGCATTAACCATATGGTCTAGCAATGGATTTTGGCACGTTTTTTGCATCTGCAGAGAAATTAGAATAGACTTTTAAATGCGGATGAAAAAGACAAAACAAAACAAAAAAAGTAATGCTGTTAAATTTGTCAATGAAGTGGCCCTTTGAAGCAGCATAGCATTGCAGGTAAGCGCCATAACCAGGATAAGTTAAGCCCAGACTCCCTCGCTACAGGATCGATAAAGTCTCAGCAGTGCCACCGCTGCTGTTACCCGTGTTTTACCTTTGATCCATTGATATTTGTGTGTTTAGTAAAGGGGATGGGGGGATTCAAGCAGAGTTATAGGAGCAGTACAATACAATGCACCTGACCAAGGCTACAAAAATGTCTGCCATACTAAGAAGTTGTGACTAAATTTACTCAAGTAAATTTCTCCAGACCAGCATCAGTTTAAGAATGGAAACTCTCAGGGCTTTCCTTCGTTAATAATAAAAAGAGAATCTAAGATGATATTTAATTTGTAACGTAAACTATTTGAAGGGTGATTATTTTGTAATTGCTCATTAGTCTTGTATATTTATCGCTGTACCTTATGGCAAGGCCGCGGGAATTGTGAGGGGGGTTCATTCTCCCATTACAAGGATCAGTTTCAAGAGCAATTTGTGAAACTGGATAGATTGTGTTTGTCATGACGTCACATTTCAGTCCATGCTATAAATATGACCTCAAACCAGCTTCAGTGGCCAGTTGCAACTGGAAATACAGCGGAAGCCTGCAAATAACTTCGGACCGTGCAGGACCTTCAGTCAAAAGACACCTATTATGTTTTTGCCAACTGTCAATAAATTGAAGTGGAACTGAGGACAGTCTGCACTTTAATCTTGAAAAATTTTAAAGGTAATCTTACATCAGTATGGTGCAATACGTTGCTATAATGCAGCAGGCATAACTTTATTTTGCACACGCGTCCAGACCGTCCAGCGTACTGTAAAACTGCCTTTTAGTAGGATCAGCGGACGTAATTAAAGCTAGTAATTGCAGATTAGAGGTTTTGGGTCATTGGGGTTATTTGATAGGAGGCTGTTTTAAATGACGGGTAATTATTTAACATCACTCGTATGGCGCAGGTTTTTCACCTGGGTTTAAAACCCAGACCTCAATTTCAGAAACCACTGCAAGCATTTGGAAGCTACACCAACTTTTTTTCCTCGCTGTATGATGAATCATGGCAATGGCCCTCTGTGATTGATCGTTTTCCCTCTGCATAAGCGTGGCGTTGTTGAACGTTTAAGTTAATGTTGCTTCTGAAACAAGTTATCGCAGCACGGGGTAACCTAGCGGGTCAGAAGGTTCTCAATACAGCGAGTCCCATGGCCCGTATATGCTTGTTTAGAAAAGCAAATCGATTAATAGGTCTAGTCTATACAAGGTCGAAGTTATTTATAGTCCACCGCTCACTGTTTGCGAATAATGACATTTTTGGGTGCGTAGAGATTGTATCTTTCGACAATATTTGAATAATTTAAACACACGAGTTTATCATAATATTAATAATTAGTAGCCTACGTTGCATAATTAAATTAAACACATGCTTTAAAATAAGGCTATAAGAAATATAAATAGAAAATATTGCATTAAGTAGCCTGCTTCGGTTCTCTAATGCCCTTGCATTTTTGCTCTTTATTTGGCACAATAACTGGGCCTATAAAATTAATTTAATCTTCTCAACTCAAATAACGTTAACAAATAATAAAAAGTTTCTAAGCCTGTTCTGTTCGGCGAAATATAATTTCCCTTCTTTAAATTCAGCTAATTGTCCAGCATTAAATGCAAAACACCAGGCGCATTTAAATCGGCAATGCAAAATTAATAAAGGGGAGCGAGCGGTAACGAGGGGGTGTCCTGTCTTTTGAGGCACAACGGAGGGAGAAAGTGCGCCAAATTTGTTTGCAGCGGATCAAGGCTCACCGCCTTCACTGCACTTTCTTTATCTTAATTCCAACTTGAAAAGATATAATTATCTAGTTTGAACAGGGCTGCTATCAAATCCTTCTTTAGGCAGGGTAGGGAACAGCTCGAGTGGATTGTGGGCTCTGAGCCGCTCGGTGTTGCCCGAGATAGGAGTAATGAAGTTGTGGAGTCCGGAGATACAAAGGGCATTAACCTCATTAGCATGAAACCTTTTCTTCTAACTATTGTGGGACCCTTTCAGCCTTCTAATCCCTCTATTTCAAAGCTGGGTTTGTAATAAAGCTTTTAGGGGTTTTTCAAAGCTAATAGTATTCTCCGCAGATTTTTTTTTTTTTTTTTTTATATTACCGTTATAGTCCACAGACTGTTCAAAAATCCCTTTATATAGTATGTGTATGTATTGCCCAATGAAAATTTTAACCTTTATCAAACTACGATTAAAAGTTTTGGGGACAACACGAAAACGCCCAGCAATGGTCTTTCTTGGGGGATTTCGGAATATTTTGTCACGTTTGCTCAATAAAATAGCTAATAGGCTGCTACTTATTTCATGCAATTTTATTTTTAAAACGACGATTAGGCTGTTTCGGGATGATGACATATTTAAATGGATGTTAATAGATGTAATACAAGTTAATAGATGAATTGACATGTGTTTCACATACAAATATAAAATTCATATTTGCATTTTATAGCCTATTATTCATAATAGGCTAGTATAATAAAAAAAAACAAGAACGGAGAATGAAGGCTAGATACTTTCCAGCCGTTGCTGCCGACAAGATTTTAAACAAAGCTCCTATTTTGCGGCACATTGCAAACCTTCTCTTATCGCGTTGTGAGAGGTAGTCAGATTGTACTAAATTATGTCCAACCAGGCCCCCTTGGATCCACGGATTAACAGATTAAAGTGGACCACTGGGCAATGCATCCCCTTTCCCCCACATATTACTCGTATGATAATTGCCTAAACTGATTTGCACTTTCACAAAAGCTCGCAGGACTCTTTGTAGCTTGAACAGACCAGACGCTGCTCTTCTACCAATGGAAATAAAACTGGTTAATGCCAGTCTATCAGACTGAGCGGCAAATGAGGCAAGAAAAAAAACAGGCACTTCGCTGTGGAAAAATCGAGCTCAAGACCGTTGTAAGCATTCTATTCGTGTTACATTTTAACCAGTCCGTTTCCCCGTTACATTCTTTATACGCTCAGATTAATTAGACAGCTGGTGGAATATTCCATTGATAAAATAGTGATAATTACGATACCTCGCCTGTTTGTCCTGAAGGACAATGACACCAAGGGACCGAATCAGAAGAACACAACTGCCAGTGAAACCCATACAATACTGTCCAATAATCATTTTCTAAAAAAGGATGCATCCTAGACCATTCACTATACCGGACAAAAGTTTCATTGTGGCCTCTTTTTGTTAAACAAAAAGGCTGTAATTTTATTCTGAGCAACATATTGATAAAACTTTATTGACAAAATATTGACAATTACATACTTCTTGGAAGTATACTTTGTGTTAAAATTGTAGCAAACTTAACACAAACACAAAATTATTTACATTCTTGTAAAAGACGATTTAACATAAACATTAGCTTTTAGTATCTCTATACATGGAATACGCTCAGTGCTTGAAGTTTTGCTGCCTAGGCGGCCGTCAATTCTTGCATTAATCCTTCGAGGCAACTCTTTAAAGGAGGGGCGAGTCCCGATCATATATTCGCACCAAGATTACGGAGTCATGGTAAAGCTTAATTTTTAAGGAATGTCATGGAGAATTTTTCATTAGAATTACTTTTGCATGTGGTAAACTTGAATAAAGTTTTTATAATCTGGTTTTAAATTTGTCTTACTTCTTTAAAAAAAAAAAAAAAAACACTATAACGCAGCACTGCTACTTCATATTGTTTTCACAATCACTTTAACACGAGAATCATAAATTCAAAGACTGCACACTGTTGTAAAAAAGGAAGAAGCACACAACATTTGTCAGATTAAAAATAGAATCAAAACAAATTTACTTTGAAAAAAGAAGGTCAAATGAATGAATTAACCTACCAAAAAATTCATTGCTCTACCATGCAATTCAAGTTTTACAAAAAACAGTTGTATATTTTGGTATCTTGATGTGGAAGGTTCACGTCTTGAAAAAATAAAACGAGAGGAAAAAACCCTCAGAAGTGCAAATGTCCTATGCGCATTTGAGCTATGTTTTGTGATAGTGGTGACGAGGTGGTGCGGGTAGTGTGGTGATGGGGGGCGGGGGGCTGCATGTAATACCTGTCAATCACCTTGCCTTGGCAACGTGAAAATTATTGACAGTTCCCTTGTAGTGACAGCAGTGCCACCAACAGGATCTCTCACCCTCAAGCTGCCGATCTCGAAGAATCAAAATGTGATATTGGCTTTACCCTCTCCCTCTGTCAGTACACAGCATCCTTATCCGTGACATCCTTCAAGCCACGCCGCTGTCCCGGGTTCAAACAGTTTAAGTCTTTTAATCGTCTGAGGTGACGTCAATTTCCTCGGGGCTTCCTTGTTTTGTGGCCATTCTCCATCGGTTTATGTGATGAGTTCCTTTCTTTTTCTGTTGTGAATCCGAACCTTCCTCCTCCAGTTTCTGACGCTTGAACTTCGTCCTTCGATTCTGAAACCAAACTTTTACCTGTGGCGAGGAAAAATGAAAATAAGCAGCGTAACGTACCCACACAAAGGCTTTTCGTTGGCCTCTGAATAAAACAATTCAACAAAGAGAGTTGGCCTAACAGAAGGTATCACTAACGGGCCTTAAGAATAACTAGGGCTAGACGGACAAAGAACCGCCAGGTATCTCACAGTCAATCTAGTCGCGAGAGCATTGGTCGACTTTCATTTAGTGTCCTCGGTCGGCATAAATTAAAACAACATAAAGAATTTAAATGAGGTATTAAATACATATTACTGATAAGTGAGGATGAGATAGGGGAGAGGAAGACTGGCTGGCGTGGCTTTCCTTTTAAAGTGCACCTGACCTGTTTACGAACGACAGGTTGCATCAGCACTATCATGCCCTGCTGCTTCTTCAAACTCAAACTTAACTGTTGAGCGAGAACGGACTCAGTACAATAGAAGCAGCATGTGAGTGTATAATAGTGTGATACCAGTGGAACTTCACCGACTTTGTCGCTTATTATCACGGATCAGTGTGTTAGCTGGCCTATTTACAATTCACCCCCTCATTATTACATCCCCGTATAAAACCTTTTCTATTAGCACACATTGGTAAAGTTCAGTCTTTAGCTTAATTCATCACCTTTATCATTCATATCATCCGTAAAGCTCACAGCTGACAATTTGGCAAGTGAGGCACATTTAATGTGCTTTCAGAGAGCTAATTGAAGCATTGAAGTGGCTCGTAGTCCATTTCTCTCTCTTGCTCTTCTGAAAGAAGGCGTTTAGAAAAGGGCCGGTGCTGTCACCGGGACAATAGACTCCGACCGGGCCACTGAACGATACGCGCAAATACGATCTTAAATATGGTTAGGGAAATTCATAGAATCCGCCTCATTCTTTTAAGTGTCCATTTAAAACGGTTAACTGGTTAATTGCCAAACATTTTCCACAAGAGCCCTCTGCCTAAAACGTAATCGCTCAACCTCACCCAAAACCGGGTTGAATTGGAAATGGTGGATTTAACTCACTTCAAACCATCGCGCTTTTAGAACAATGCCCTTCACGCATGGAATTCCCAACAAAACCAAACGCTAAATAGCACAACAACATTTTCTGTTTGAAATCAAAAAGTCGCCACATCTGTGCAAATAATAAACGTATTGTGCAAGGCCACTTTATTGCTAACGCCAATACTCATTGCGACTACATACATGCAAATATGCCATCAAAGAGAACGATTAAACGTTAGAAAATATTTGCATAAAGAACTTATATTTTAAAAGCTTTTATTATTTATCGTTTTTGTTACGCAAACATTGTCTGTGTGTTTGTATTTAAGGTGTAGTCGTCTAACCATAGTATGTAGCCTAACCGTTTCAATGCAATTGTTATTTAGGCCGTATTATATCCATAGAACCAAGCGCACATTCACATATGGCTGTACACGCTAATGAAGACAGATAAACTTCATCTTACCTGAGTTTCTGTGAGGCTAAGGCTGTGAGCGAGCTGTTTTCGTTCCGCACCGACGACGTAATGATTTTTTTCGAAAGCATGTTCAAGCCGTAGTAGCTGTGATGGTGAAAAAGCTGTACGAATCCTTTTGGGCTTTCTTGCCAGTGCATTGTGCAATAGAAAGCTTTCCGGACTCGTTTCGTTTCCTGTAATGAAAATGGTGGAAATTAAAACCCATTGTCTCCCATAAAATTAGCAAGTCTATCCTTTATCATTGACTTCGTTCAATTTGTTCTCATCTATTAATTGGGCCTTGCATTTTAAAACATTGTATAGCATACAACATCTTACTAAAATATAGTCTACAATAATATCACAATTGACCGGTCATGTCAAATAGAAATAGGGCAATATAAAGATATTTTTTTCCTGTTATCTTTACTTGCCAATAGCGATAATGTTTCCTGTAGCTAAGTAAACTTTTGTTGCAAATTCAAATCTGAGACTAAATAATGTTCATTAACAGGTAATCATTCAAAATATGATGACTACAATATTATTTTCCTACATTTGTAAATAAAACACACGGAGATACAGCACGGCTCTTTTTGTTTCACAACTGAAATGTCTTCGAATTAATTCAATGGCTTTGAGTAGCCTATCTTTACCAGTAGTAAATAAAGGTTTTCATTACTAGCGTTTCGGTTAGAAACTGGGATGACAAATGTTTTCCCATTCTGAATAATATAAAAAAAGAGCCAGAATTTTTGCTTTAACATTTGTGCAATTTAGCTAATAGTGTGATGTATGTAATAATACGATAGCATGACACTTATTAACGTTTATGAATATTAGCGTTAGTTTTTAAGGTCACTTTTACAACATTAAGGACCCAGGCAAACTTACTTTCAGATGAAGGCGAAATTCGATAAATTTACGAGAAAAAACGTCTGTTCTATTAATAAATTATTTCGTTGCTATTAAGTTTTTTTCTTTGTTTTTTTGTTTTTTCTTTGTTTTTTTTTCTGGTAATGTGAATGCGTATTATTTGTAATAAATGTTTTTCATATAGGCTATATTTGACTACACAACAATCGATGGATTTTGTTATGTTGATTCTTTTAAAAGGCGATGTAACACGTTTACGCTAAATATAGCCTATATCTAAACCTATTAAATTAATTAATTAAAAAAAAATAAAACATCAAATACAAAAGTTATACATACTTATTTATGAGTTTTAAACCAGCTTAGTGTATGTATGGTATAATGCCAGGTTCCTTTCTTCCAGCAATTTACTGATAACCGTTGTATAATGTCAGTAGGCTACCTACTTCACAGCATTAGCCTATTATTTCGATAGAATAAAATGGTTATAAACTTTTTTCGATAACATTAATTTCAGCGTTTTTAATATCTAGCTCAAAAGTGCCATTTAGCTAATTATCAATAAAAAAACTGCCGTGTCCTTGGGCCGTGTGGCCTTTTTTCTCTGGACGACTGGTCAAAATAACTGGAGAATAAAATATTTTGCTGGAACTTACCTTGAAATCTGTGACCCAAGTATCTATATCTATGTATCAACCACGGGTAAAAAGTTGAAGGGTCCCTTTGCTGGCTTGCGAAAAGAGGGTGCGGACTGTGCGAGGACGACAGTGGGTGAGCAGCCAAAGCGTGAGGAGGAGGTACTGAATGGACTGGGACGGCGGAGTTGGGAGGATGTGAAACAGCCTCAGCGAACACCAAGTCCGGGTTTGAGTAGACGCCCCTGCCGCTGGAATGAAAGCCGTTTAAAAATGGGTTCATCTGGCTTGAGTTTGCATAGCTGAGAGCCGCTGGTCGTATGGGCTCCTCGGATCTCGACGCTGGCAAAGGATTATCCTTCGCTACCAAAGACTCTATGGTAAAACACCTCTTCGGTGTGGGCTGAAACATGGTTCACCAGTCAAGATTCCCCAGTTTAAGTGAAAACGGTACACGCGTTAGCACTAAAAAATACTCCACACCCAAGACCAAAGTTTTGTCAGCAAGTTAGTGGCGGCTAAAGAAAGGGTAAAAAAAAATCTGTCAAAAGCACACAGCTCAACACATCGTGAGAGAGGTGGCCGACTTCTCCAGACAATCCATGAATGTGATCGGTTCCTCACCAGTTGTGCTAGCGATTTGTTAGTTCATGAGCCTAATTAGCTCTGGAGTCACATAAACAGTTTCCTCTGAAGCCTGTAATGGCTTGGTGATTGGTCGCTGCCGCTCGCCTTAAGGTTGAGGGAAGAGTCTTTAAGTGCGTCAATACGAACGAGCACGGAGAGGCGGATTCAAGCAAAACGGAACGGATTCGCCCAGAAACAGAGCTGTGGAGCAATTTACATACGCAGCTGATCCCATTGAGAGACTCAAGGTACTTCAGCATGTATTTGTGTTGCACACAGGGCATAACGACGCTTTTACATGCTGTTACTACAGCACCTCAGTGCTTAATCACTGCACGTTTAGATGTATAACTACACATGCTGATTTGTACTCGACTACAAAAGTATAAATTCAGAGTTTCGTTTAAACAAATGACTGTAATCAGTGAAATTCTGTCAGGACATAATCAGTTTAAATGACAACCTCTGTGTATATCAAACTTTTGAAGGTTCTTCTTGTCTGGACGCTCGGTGGGCCTGTCTAACGCCCACCTCTGCATTGTCTCTCCACGTTTTCATTTTCTCCGATGGGTTTGTGATTAGTTTAGGGATGAGAGACTCTCTTTCTCTATTGGCCAGGAGACAAGGATGAGGCTTATTAGACACAGACAATATTTTCAGCTCTGTTTGTTTGTCGTATGACTACAAGAGTGTATTACCCTCTAACTACTCATTAAATTAGCTGAGTTCAATCCCATTATGGGTTACTAATGTGCATACTGCATCTCAAAAGTTCAGGTATGCACAGTTGTCAACACAGTTTTATAGTCTGTTTTGCAGGGTGTGAGGTAGTTCGGTGATAGGCTATTTTAAAAAGCTTTTATATTCTTTTTACTTTTACATACTTTCAGATACATCTCATAGCACTACAATTGCTTAACATAGCCTACACCACACAATTATCGGTTGCAAATGAAGACAATTTTGTCGGACATGAAACTATAAATAAAAACGGAAACTGCAGAAATTTTAGTTAGCCTAAATTTCCACCATTAAATAGGCTATACTAGTAAAATACATACATACATCAATTTATAAAAATCTATTAGGCCTATTCTAATTTGTGCATGAGACACAAGCACGCGTTTTATGTCATTTTAAAATTCAAGTGTTTTATGGCACTGCAGTGAACGCATGTGCAATGTGAGGAAAAATAATTGAAATATTTACAAAATAGGTCCACATTTATTACGTTCATTGTTCACTTTAATAATTTTGCCTATAGCTCTCAACACCCCACATTTGTTAAAATAAATGAACAATATATCAGCTGTTGGTTTAACGTACGAACGCAGCATGACAATGTGGTGTACATTTTTTCAGTAGCCTACTGCATTGCATTAAACGGAGGAATTCGTTTTAGATATTATCCTTTCCATGAGCTTTTCTTGTGTTAACGCGAAGTGAGTTATGTAGGCTAGCTAATTCTTATTATTATTAGCCTATTATTATTATTATTATTATTATTATTAAATCCGAATATATAAAGGCATATTATTATTATTATGTCGGTCTATTTTGCTTGCGTCTAAATTAATAGCTAATACACTGTAGTAGAAACGGACCGGATTCAAATAGGCTACTAAGCTACTTGTTTTGTTTCTATAAACCTGCCACAACCCTTGCTCAGATATTCAAGTGATTTCTTGATTCCAGAAATAATCCTGGATTTTCATGCGTATGACAGACATACATTAACGATTATCAATTCAATATCTAATTCATACGAAGCTGGAGTTAAGGTCACTCAGTTTTTGCTCGTCTGCTCTTCCGTGCGGTGAATGCCTTGAAGTAGGCTACTTTACGAGCTACATTTTAAATATGATCGCGCTTTTGCTAGCCTAAACTTTTGGACTTAAAATAGCTGCTGTGTACCCCAGACTTTTTCTTTTACTTCCATTTTTTTTTCGTCCGCATATAAACAAGCCACTAGGCTACATTTCGATTTTTAAGCTATAGGAAGTGGTGAAACGAAATAAAAAAACGGGACAATTATCAGTAATTTTTACACTTGTCCGACTTTTGTGTATTTTCTAAATTAGGCAGATGCTATTAAAATCAATTTCGATATTTTTGATTATTATTTTTGATTTAAAGAACAAAATACGGCGCACACTGAGGATCTGCTGCTCTTCGAAGGGGGTCAGAGTGCTCCTAGATCTGCGCATTGAAGTGTAAGGATAGTGCGACACCAACTGGTACTTTTACAAAATGCACTTTCCGCCAATTCCTGGACGTACACAGAAATGAAAAGCACTGTTTGGCTGTCTACATTGCTAATTATGTTTTTGTTTTTGTACAGGATATTTACTGTTAGGGCGTGTGTGTTACGTTTTTCGGTGTCATTCAACATCGACATCGAAAGCCTTAATCATTTATGGTCCGTGATACCACCTGCAGTTAAGTGATATAGGCTTGTCTCCCGTGGACTAAGAATTTACAAGCTCGTGAGAAGCTTTGTCTGTATGACGAAAATATTAAAATCCCGCCATTAATTTCACTTGATTAAACTCGCAGTGTAATGTACACATTTAGCACTTTGCGGGCCCGCAACCTAAACACATAGATAATGTTAATACAAGCCCAAGAAACAACAATAACAACAACAACATCAATAATATAAATGATCAGTTCGTTAACTTTACAGGTCTCACCATTTTCACTTTTCATGTCTACGTAGACTAGTTAGCCTATATTATTTCTATTGATCTGTAACTGTCTCGAAATTAAGGTTTCAAAATAATAGCCTAATGTTCTCAGTGCAGCTATAGGTTATCATTCATTTGCACAAGCTATCAAAAGCACTAACACTTGATCCATACCAGCATATCGTTTTAGTCTCCAAAGTGATTTTTCTTCGGTGTAAAAATTAAAAGACAAAAGGTTTAAAAGTCGCCGGCGACGTAGACCTGGAATTAGAAGACAAAAACGCATTGAGCTTTATTCGACTATTTATTTGATCCATCCTTCAAAAAATGTGTCGGATACGCAATAATTAAGTGGATAGCTTTTGAAAAGATGTTATGAAATGTAACTGACGCCCATGAACAGCTTTTCGAAGAGCTTTGCAATAGAAATGTCAACTGAATTATGTTATATCGTCAAACTGCAGGATTCACAATCATGTATTCAGTGTGCAAGGCCTATCAATTTCAATACAAGAAATTACCTTTCAGAGCTGTTCTTTTCATTCCACGCAATAACTTGCAAGCAAAGGCTTTGCGCAGACCTATCGAAAGGAATTATTCTGGTATTTATAAAAGTCTTTCGCCAGCATACTGACAAAACAATACACAGTTTTTGTTTTTTTTAATTATTTGCATTTTGCTTTTGAATTCAGTAATTGTATTTCCACTTAAAGCGCAATAATTGTAGGCTAGTGAACCAGCCCAGTAGGAAACTAATTCAGAAATTGCACTTGTTGCTACAAATTAACATTTAATTCATTAGCCCATTCTAATAAATATATAGGCCTAGCTAACACAAAAAGTTTGAAAATGAAATTTTCATGAAATACGATTGCTGAAACTTAAATAAATGAATAACAGCCTACGAAATATGAGGTGTGGTAGCCCAACATGCTTGTTTTAGTCGTTCTCATCTAAGAACGTCCAAGTCGACGAAGCATTTGACATCAGTTTTAATATTTCTTTCTTACACACACCACATGTGTAAAATACACACACATATAGGCTACAAGCCGTGCAAAATAATGTCTTAAAGCATTGAGTGCAGTGCAACTCAAGACTTTACAAGAAACCATCACACTGTTCAACATTAATGTTCGTTGTCCTAGCATCCCAGTTTTGAACGCCGTAGCGGCCGTAATTTTTATTTAGTTTGCTGCTATAATTCGTATTTAAACACTTGCTGCAGCAATATGTTCGAAAAGAGGCTACATTTAGATCTAAATTTATAAAATGTTTATAAACTAGGTATAAAACATTATTTCGTAATTAGAGTTTATAAATTCCAGTCAAATGACTGGAACTAGACTGAAATATAGGGCAACTGGGTGGCAGATGCAGAGATTAAGCGATACGTGCCGTTTAAAGGCATATATCCCGTATTCACAAGCAGCATCCCTCCAGCTCGAGGTCGGCAGAGTTTACTCACGGTGACCCGTGGTCAAACTTCACAAAGTAGGTCTTAGCAAATATAGGGGTCTAATCTAGTTTGGGAGTTCATAACCTCTTGCGTGGGAATTTGAGGCTCCAATTGCAGGATTATTGGCCTTAATTGTGGATTTTCCACTAGAATGCAACAAAGACCGCTGACATAATTGTTTCTTTCTTCTAGTCTTTTCTGCATAATGATATAATGCGAGCAAAAGTTTATCACCCTCGCAGCGGGAAGAATCACGATCCAAAGAAGCCGTTGCATGAAACTAAGAACTCGCATTGATGAGGTTTACCGAGGATTACCTCTTATCAACGTGTGCGTGTGGTCCTCCTACCCCAGTTAGTTTAACCAAGAGCCAGAAGGTCTTTAGAAAAAGGCATCGTACCACCTAAAACTTCCCTGAAAGAAAAAGACCGTCCTAATCGAGTTTGAAACTGGATTATGCCATTGTTATTGTTTTCTTGTAGAGATAAAATCTCGCTGTACTGAAATGGCGGTGTTGTTAAAAATATCTGCATTTGTATTGTCAAATTTGCCACCAAAGGTGTGTGGGGGAAAATCACAAAAGACTGCAATGTTTATTTACTAAACCTTTTAATGTATCAATCAGGAGGACCAACAGCATCGTATTAATCGCTATTGTTTTCTACTGACAACAGCATAAATGAATAGATTATAGGAATCCAATCAATTGTTCTTGGTTCATTTATGAAGAGAGACGTCTAAAGCTTCAGAAAACCTTGCTGAGATTTTGGTGACCCCTAGTGAGCAAAATAATCATCTACTGAGGAGTCTGAAGACTACTCAAATAACTATTCCAGACGGTTTCATTTGACACAAAAAGCATGATATTGTTCTTTCCTGTATAAGAACTGAAATTATGGTCATTTAATGAGCAAACGACTTTATTAATAAAGTTTTTTTCATATTTCTAGAGGGCATACATCCACAGCACAAGCAGCAACTACAGCATGGACACAGCTGTAAAGATAACCTGATGATTTCATCTCAAAACCTCACCACCACACGTTCATGTTCTACAACATCCGCACCTCAAAGAAAAAAAACATCTACTTAATTTTGTGTGACCAATTTAATCCTCCAAGCATGCATAACAAAAAGGAATGAGCTACTTTTCAAATGTAAGTTTTTAAAAAGGGATGAAATATAAATTGCCATGTTTGAAAACCAATTGCAAGTGTTGTAATTCTATGGCAAAGCTTTATGTATTTCATGTTAATGTCAGCAGTGATCTGTACTGATTAGAGAACACATCAAGGCTTAATACAACATCAAGCAAAAAATTCTGATGCTTTAGCGGCGGACAGTGGTCCAGCCATCATCATCCGTCTCGTTCTTGGTCCGGCGCGGGATTTCCTTATCTTTGTCAGAGCGCCAGGTGCTCTTCTCACCGCCATCACGGTCCCGGGGTCTGGGAGGAGCCTCTCTTTCATCCTTGCGCTCTTCCCGTCGGTCTTCACCACCACGACGCCATGAACCACCTTTGAGTTAAGAAACAGGATATAAGAAACTGACCTCTTAAAAAGGTAGCCCAAGCATATTTCACTTGCTCAGCTTTGTCCTAGGGTCTTGGACTTTATACCAACACCTACTGTCATGTATGCCACTTTAAACCAGAACTGCTCATCTTGTTTTGTTTGAGAAAAAAAAAAAAACATCAATAACTTGAACATTATTGGATTCTATTGCAATTTTTAGACTTTGTGGCAACTAAGTGTTTGCAGCAGCATGGCTATGTTTGGAGGCATTTTGGACTGCTGTGGTATCGTGCATTTGTAGTTGCAACTTGAGTTTGGTTTGTTAGATGCATGTCTGTGATTTAGTTTTGGATAAGTGCTTTAAAAAAAAAGCAGTAAATAAATTTACTGTTATAAGTTCTATTATTAACTCACTCATGACCCCACACTATAAAACAGCTTTATCTGGGCCACTGATACAGTACCTTCATCTCAAACAAGTGTACATTTTAATTAAATCTGTCAAAAGGCTCCATATGTGCATACTTAAATGAGCGAAAATATTATGACTGCATTAAAGATGTGCAAGGCAGATCATGAGACTAACCTTCTTCGTGGTCTCTGTGGGGGACTCTCTGATCACGGTCGCGGTCTCTGTCATCTCTGCGGTCCCTCATGTCACGGCGTTCACCACGGTCAAAGTCTTCACGACGAGAGTCACGCCAACTGCTCTGCTCCTCAGCACCACCTCTTCTCCAGCCACCCCCTTCTTCCCTGCACATGCACACATTCACATTAAACTTAATGCCAACTGGATGAGCCTAGATTTCCAGCAAATAGTAAATGGGTGGATCTTAAAGGTGCTTTATGTAAGTTTTTGACTCTTCTAAAGCCAAAAAATAACAATATGCTTGTAGATATTTAGGAAACATGTTATTTTTACACAACTGTTTCTCTGAAAAATAATGCTATAGCCAGTAATTCTACTCTGAAATGTGCATTTCAGGCAGGTTCCGGGAAAAAATTAATGCATATATATTCATTACTACTTACAGATGCTAATTCAAAAAGAAGCAAAACATGCACTAATACAACCATCTACAACAGATTACATCCTAAACATCATGACGTAAACATTGTTCTAAGAAGTACATCATAAGCAATTGCATGGCATGAATGAGCAGCATTTTAACTGCTCTGAAACCACAAGCCTGTAGAATATGCAACAGTGTCACGTTTTTACTTCGAAACACAAAGCGCTCAAATTTGTCATAACAGAAAAGCCTTCAGACAAAACTCGTATTTTTCATATAGAGTAAATTGTTAGATAAAGTTGTTATATTTTACCTGGGAGGGCGGCGATCTCTAAATCGATCTCCCTCATGATGGTCATCTCCCTCATTCTCACCATCATCTTGGTCAGTATCACGAGGAGGCCCCCAGCTTTCTTCCCGAGCCTTCTCTCGCTCTCTCCATCCACCTACAAAAGGTTACATGGAGTAATTACATGAGTTGAAAAGACAATTGAAAAATGGCAACTGAACTGACTATAGTTAACACAAACCAACTTTCCACTGATCAAATACCATATATATTTTTGCTTCCGCCAAATGTCCACATACATTAGTGAATGATTTCCAACAACTACAGTTATAATTCCTTTTTTCACCTCTTATTTCCCAACCATCTTTTCTCTGACCTCTGGAATAACAAGGGTTTTATTTTGCTGTTGTACCTTTAAGACCAAATAAATTTCTCCAAAGAAATGACACTTTGCTGCACTTAAGAACGAGCTGTGGGTTTAAACTGTCCCATGTTTCAATAACAGATGATTGCATCACATTACTTTGTGACAGGAAAATTTGATTCCTCGTCATATGAACTCTTTAACACACATGCAACATGCCCTAAAAAAGAAAAGAAACAGAAGTACCACATGAGCTCGAACCTGGTCTCCCAAGAGGTTTCCAGGGTCTAGGGTCATCTCCACGACGTGGGCCAGAATCATCCATACCCCTGCGGCCTCCCCTCTCATCATCCCCTCCTCTTCTGGGGCCCCAGTCATCATCTGCCCCACGTCGAGGCCCTCTAAGTTCATCCATGACTCTACGGGGTCCACGGTCGTCATCAAAGGCTCTTCTTGTGCCACGGTCTTCATCACCTCGTCTGGGGCCACGGTCATCGTCCATTCCACGCCTTGGTCCACGGTCGTCATCACCTCTTCGAAGACCTCGGTCATCTTCAAAGGCCCTCCTGGGCGCACGGTCATCATCAAAGCCCCGTCTGGGAACATGGTCATCATCACCTCCTCGGCGTGGACCTCGTTCATCATCAAAGCCACGGCGGAGTCCTCTGTCTTCTGCACCACCACGACGAGAACTTTCTCCTCCTTTCCGGAAGGGCGTTTCATTGTCACGGTCTTCTCGATCATTGTCTTCATTGCCTTCACGCCCCTCCTGACGCCAGTCCCTGGAAGGAAAAAAAAAAAAAGATAATGAATCGTAATTCTCTGCATCTGTTTATAATCTTTGTCCTTGCACATATGGTTATCAATTAAAGTGAAAACTCTTACCGGTCACCAACAGGACGTCGCCGTTCTGAATCGCCCTCACCACGCTTCCTCCAGCCCCCTTCTTCACGTTCAACACACTCCTGGAAAGAAAACAATTGAAATTTAGACCAAGAAATAACAATATCCATTTTATATCTGAACAACAGTATGCAGTCATTATCTGGTTAAAATGGAAGTGTTCATTTTCTGAAGTGTTAATTTTTATAGAAATTAATACTCTTCACCAAGGGAGCATTAAATTGATCAAAATAATTGTTACAAAACTGCTGTTCTTTTAAACTTTTTATTCAAAGAATCCTGGAAGAAAAACAAATTCCACAAAAATATTAAGCAGCTCAAATCAGCACATTTGAACGATTTCTGAAGGATCATATGACACTGAAGACCTGAGTAACAGGTACAGATACTCAGCTTAGCCGTCACGGGTAGGGCTGGGTATCAATTCAGATGTCCCGATTCCGATTCGCAAGCTCTCAATTCGATTCGATCTGATCTGATTCTTAATTTTTTAAATTACATTCAGTGAATATAGTTTACAAATGGTGAATTAATAAAAAGAAATTAAGGCCACAGGCCTGTATTTTAAACCTATTCTTTATTGTATAGGGTCCTATTTTTTTTTAAATAATAGGGACCTATAAAATGTTTTTTCTTAATTTGTCTAGTAATCAAATGAAGGCATAAAACATTAATTTAATTTATCCTAATCAAATGAAAATTAAACTTATTTTTGGCAAACAAAGTGCTGCACAACAGAGGTTTACTGTTAAAATGAAAAGAAAACAAATGTGATTATTCCTTTAAAAAAAGTTATTAATATTTATTAGTAGTAGTGGTATTGTTGTTACATTGAGTCTTAAGACTGCACAATAGTAATATATTTCTGTCACAGTTTCTTCACGTTAAACCAAACCTTTATTTTGACAGGTTGCTGTGAAGAACTTGCAGCTGCTGTGTATGTGATATGATATAGTTCTCAAATTAAACGGTAACATGCTAATGAAATGATTTAGAGCAGCTGGAGAGGATATTCGTGTGTTCATGTCATCACATAGTGAGATGGCAGAGGCCGAATATACCGCAAGTGTCATGAATGACAGGCTTTCTGTTGTAACATCGTACAAGGTAAATAAGAATGTGATCTACTGCAGAAGACTAATGATAAAATTCACGTTAATCAGATCCTGTGTTAAATGTTTGCTGAAATAAATACTGGAAGAGATCGATCTGCGGCTTCTGACAATCTATATCGAATCGACGTCAATTTAAAAAAAAATTAAAAAACGATTCATTGAAAAATCGATTTTTTTTTTGCCCAGTCACAGGAATAAATTACATTTTAAAATATAATACCATAAAATGTAATAATATTTTACTGTATTTTTTTCAAATAAACCCAGGGTTTGTGAGCATAAGAGGCTTCTTTCATAAATATTACTTTTGAACAGTAGTGTATGGTATATAAGCACATTTGCCACAGGGTTTTTTTGAGTTACCTTGGTGGGTTTTTCTTCTGGTGCCCTCCTCTCCTCCTCCTTGCGGCGTTCACGCTCCTCAATTTCCAGTTGTCGGGCACGCTGCTTTCTCTCCTGTTCCTCCAGCTTACGCAGGCGCTCCTGGTATTCACGTTCTTCTTCCTCTCTTTGCTCCTGTTCCAAGCGTTCACGATCTTCCCGCTCTAAAACACACAAAACCAATGAACAATTCAAAAATGAAAAGCAGTGAACAAAACAATCACATCAAATAAAATATGAATATGTCTAAAATAGCATTGTAACGAATCACTGTTAACTAAGAATAAATGAACAGCAATAAGAACCTTTCTTGAGCTGTTCCTCATGGATTCTCTGAGCCTCCTCTTCTTTTTGGAGATAGAAGGCCTTTCGTCTGTCCTCCTTACGCTGCTTCTTTCTCTCCTCAACACGCTTCTTCCTCTCCTCAACCAAACGTTCTTGGAACTGCTTGAGTTTTTCCTGTGTACATGAGAATTGCTCAAAGCTTAGCTACCAGGAACATCAACATCCTAAACGTCAAGGACTTCATCTATAATAGTTACTGAAAGCAAATAATCTGTAAAACATTCATTGAATAAATGACACTTGAAATGTAAGTTTTATTTACCTCATAAATGAAGCTTCGAGCAGCTTTAACTTTGGACAGGAAGTTCTCCTTGTCTTCCATCATCCTTGACATTCTCTGTTTGTGTTCCAGCGCCTTCTCACGCTCCATCTTCATATTGCTGATCTGAGCAACAGATAAGCACAACAACCTTTAGCTTCAATTACAATAAACAACATGGCATGATTACATCATTCAACATGTCCCTCTCATTTAGGTATTAATAAATTGCTGAATTAAACTATAACCAGACAATGAACAAGTAGGGCCTCAAGAAATACTTTCACTTTAACTGTAGTTTAAAGCATGTTCAAGTACGTGGGGGATTTGAGACTTTTTTAGCAAAAAAATTTAAAATTGGACCAGAGGGCAAAGTAAATCACATGTAATTCTAACAAGTGCAAAAAGTAGTATGCGATTATTACCCTCTCTTCCTCCTGCAGCTCCCATAACTCCATGTCTTTGATGCGCTGCTCCTCGTAGGCTTTCTTGATCAGAGGAATCTCCTCAAGGCGCTTGGCTCTCTCAAAGTAGTCGATCTGGAATATGCATAATAGTATCACTCAAGTGTAATATTCCAATGTCCTATACTCAGCTGCACAGAATTAACCCTAATCCTCTGACATCTAAAACAGTTTACCAACATACTTATTTACAATGACAAAATACTTCATGAATGTGTAATATAAGCTCTACCTTCTTCTCCTGGTTTTTCAGACGCTCCTGAAGTTCTTTCTTCTCTTTTTCTAGTTGTTCTACCTGTTTGGCCATGATGAAATCAGGGTCCAGCTCCTCCAGATCCTAAAACATAAAATAAATAATTAAAAATAAACCTTTTCAACTGATAATGCAGTCTATATTTCATTTTCCCAGGTAACTTCGCCAATAAAAGTCTGGTGTGTCCTAAATAGCCACCTCCCTGACAAACTCAGTACCTCAATATCAATGTCTTTGAAGGCCTTGGCTCCCAGCTCAGTCTTCTTGATCTGCTCCAGTCGCTCACGCACGGTCTTCTTTTTGATTTGCTCGTGTTCTTGCATGATGCGCTCCTTTTCTCGTTCTTTTGCCTCCTGTCTAAGACGCTCCTCCTCGGCCTTGCGCACCTTCTGAAGCTCTGCCTCCCGTTGCTCCAGCTCCTCTTTCTCCCTCTGGATGTTAAGGCTCTCCAGACGCTCTTTGCGTTCCTCAATCGTTTGTCGGCGAGCGAGGATGCGCTGATGCTCTTTGCGGGCATTCTTCAGGTAGGCTGTGATGGCCTGCTGACTCTGCTCCTCATGTTCTTGCTGTGGGCAAAGTTACAGTTGATAATGAAACTGAAATAACACTGGCCAGCAGGGGAGATAATCGATTAAACTTTGCAGTTGTCTTACCAGTATGGAGGCAGGCTTGATGACTTGGATGGCTTTAGCCAAGGAGGATGACATGGCAGTGAGCTGATTCCGTATTTGTTCAGAGGGCATGTTCTGTAGGAACGGACCTACTGGAGAATCCTCTTTAGTAGAATAGTTCAGATCGGAGCCAAAACTCAGTGTTCGAGATGTATGATCAATGCGCACCTTTGGGTAAATACACAAAGTTTAAGTCACTATAACATTTTGGACAATTTGGAAATTCTCCTTGACCATGTAATTAACTACTAAGATGCTTGATTTAGAGACTATGTGTGGAAGATATACACCAACATTTGATGAGTAAAATGTTTTTTGTTTCTTCTTTGCTATACCTGTAGGTCACAGTGCCGTGCTGCATCTACAATTGAGCGCTCCAGTTGGAAAGCATCTACAAATGGCACCAGAGATGCCAACCTGCTGAACTCAATGCTCTGGTAGATCTGAGCAACCTGGAATATTAAAACCCAGAAGACAGAATTTGAAGATTTGCAGAAGATTGAAGCATGCACAGATTCCCCAAGTAATTTTTAGACGCCTGGGGGTAGATGATCAAGCCAACCTGTTGCAGCAGTCTGAGGATGGTGTTGTTCTGCAAGTGAGGAACATACTGTTGCAGGTCTGATTCTTTCTCAGCTTGGTCCCTCACCCAGTTCAGCACCTATCACAGCAGCAGCAAGAACACATACACAGCATGAATATTGTGTCTTTAATGTGTGTGTTGACATCAAGAATATTGTAACATTGAAGACTGCTTTCAGAATGATCTAACAAGTGCATCGTTCTTCTCAACAATTAGGTTTATGAAAGTCAGTAGCTTAAAAAAAAATTCTGAGTTCTAATGGTTAAAGAGTACAGCATGGGTGAAAGTTTCTATTATTTTATTGTGGATATATACATGATTCTTATAAGCTCAGAGGAAAAACTCTGACTGAATCAGACATAACAGTCACATAATGTAATTCTAATGTAACTAATAAATCAAGTGCCATTCACCTTAGTCACTCTTCCACAAAGTTTAAGAGGGTGGAAGTCCACCTCCAACCAGTTGTAGACCTCTTTGACTTCAGGAACAACATACTGAAGCAGGTTGAACCTCACCTATGACAAAAATAATACCCAAGAAGGTTCTCAATATTTTTCAATAAACTAAAAATGTAAGGGATTACAAAAATGACTATTGGACAGAATGGCTATTACCATGTCGTTGATGAGACTCTGGCGGGTGGGTGGAGACTGAAGGCCAAGTAAAGTAGCCAGTCTGCGGTGTTTCTCTACAATGATGCCATCCATGTCCAACAGACGAGCAATATCAGTGCGCTCAGGGGTGATGGGAATAGACAAAGTGGCCAACAGCACTCGAGTGGACATTCTGAATGAAAGGAATTAAACACAACAACACTTTGAAGCAAGTCTCAAACGAATTAGTAGTTCAATAAATGGCTAACTACTGTAAAATGACAGCAAAATTATTCCATTAATCATTCAAAAACAAACAAATAACCCTCGTTCAATCTGATGTTTGCTCTTATTTAATGCTCACCTCTGCATCTCTTCTTGGGTGAGGTTCTTGCGCATTTCCCGGGAGAGGTGATAGAGTCTGTGTAGGGTGCAGGCATGGAATAAGGCATTGCCAGACTTCCAGAATACAGTGGACACCTTATTGTAGTAGTTGGCCATAAGCTGGGGTTTAGGGGGCTTCTTCGAGAGGGCAAACAATCCATGGATATCTTCAACTGCTTTGAATGCTTCCTGTGTGGATTAAAAAGAATGTAAGCAACCAGTATAATCAGCAAATCATTCTTGCTTGCACAACATATAACAAACAAAAAATCTCTAGTGCAAAAAGATAGGACGTCATAGTTTTTTTCTCACAAATGAATCCCAACTAATATGAATCCCATAATTGTATTTTTTTTAATTGATCTTTTTCTGTAATCAATAGGGCTGCCCTCGACTAAAGATTCTTCTGATCTACTAGTAATCATTAATTTTAAGCAATTAGTCGACTAATCGCATGTTTATATTAATAAACCATATAATTCATAATAATGAGCCTTTAATTGTCTATAGCTTATCAGCGCTAAAGCACACACAAAGCTTGCCAAAGCGCACCCGCAGAAGTAATAATTATGAATGCCTCAGGAAAAAAACAGCAAGAAGACTGCCTTAACATTATAATAATTCATTGAGAAGTGTTTTCTGTATTTTTGGTTGCAAATCGATGACACTGACTCGTCATTTCCACAGTGGACGTGCATATTTCATAAAGATTATATTATATAATAAAATATTTGTTTTCCATTTGAATTGGTTCATTTGAAAGCAGACATTTTCTACATATTTTTCATGTCTGTGAGGCAAACACGGAGTTCAAGTTCACAGAGACCTAGACGTCAGAAAGCGCACTATCACTTTACAAAAGCACAATGTTTTGTTGTTATTGTGAGTGCACACAAATAAAAGTAGACCTTTCACAGATTTGAAAGATGTATTACTCTTATTTGTATGAGCAAAAATGGAGTATTTTAAGCTGAATTCAAATGATCGCACCGGCGCTTCCAAAATAACTCATGCAGTGAGTGCGCTACTATTCAGCTTCCACACGCCGCACAAAAACTTCAATAGCACACATTTTTCAAGGTTAATGTTAGAGGAAGCGGCCATGTAATGTTGCTGCTACTTACATGTTTCAGATGATAAGCCACATTTGAGGTCGATGAACGAAACGAACATTTGGATGTCCTGACCGATGTACTGTAATTACCACATAGACCAGCTGTTAATGATCTGTCCGTCACGGACTACGTGACTTCGCCACTTCCTGTGGATTTTTTTTTTTCTGCAATTAAGCGAACTAATGAAATTTTGATCGACTAAGCCTCTTCTGGTCGACTAACGGTTAGTCGACTATTAGGGGCAGCCCTAGTAATCAATACAGTTTTGTTCTTTGTTTGCATGGAAAGCACTCTCTTTTGCACTGTAAAACGGTTGAAAGTTGCAGCATAAATGGAAACTAAACTCAACTGAGTATAAATATATTTATGTTATATAATAAATATATTTATATAGTCTATTGAACATTGGTGCCAAGTATGAAGCACAGAGACCTGCCACAGCTCCATGCTAATAGCGCTGTCCAGCTGGACCAGACGTGTCTCGAGGTGCATGGACTGGCTCTCAGGATTGTTCAGGTTGATGGCAGTGCTCTGGTTGTGATGTCGTTGGATCTGTCCCAGGTGCATTCGCAGGTTGTCACACAGCTTACGGAACTCTGCTTTACGAGTGTACTGCAGGCAAAACTTAAACGCTGTGAGAGAAAATTTACATTTTTGTTAGAAATTTGCGCACAACCAAAGGAATTTACATTTTTGGTATCATATAACATGCGATATATAATGCAATGCTCTACTAATTCTACCAATAAACCCTTATCTGTACCCTATACTAAAAGTCCCACAAGCAAATGTTTTTGTGTTATATGAGGTTTACACTGACCTTGCTGAGCAATGTCATGGTAAAGGCGCTCCACTTTGGAGTTATTCCTTAGCAAGTCCAGGCACTGGCGGTACGACTCCCACAAGAACTTGACCCAAGGCGTGAGAAGAAGTCTGTCAGTGCGGTCTTGAGTGTCTTCACCACTAACGGCACTCAACAGAACACTGAAGATCACAGAAAATAAACAGATAATCTTTTATGGAACACAATTATCTAGACAGAACCACTCCCTTCAAAATTCACTTGAGGCTGGATGTTTTTGCAGGTTCCTAATGAATACTAAAAACAATAGAAATTGAACATGTCCTGTTTGCATGAAGCGAAATGTAGTGAAATTCTGAAATTAGACAAAATGAATTACACCAACAACGACAACAAACAAAAAAAAAAAAAAAAAACTATCTAGACATCAGTAGGAGGGAACTGCGTGGGCCTTTAGCTTCCTGTACCTCTCTGGGGTCTGAATGTTGTCCAGATCCTCAATGTCCAGCACCATCTGCTGAGACTCCTCTTTTGCAGTCTCAGTCTTCTCCTCTGCAAGTTTCAGGTAAGCACGGACCACATCCTCCAGAGATTTGATATTCACCTGAAGCATGAGAAGAGGAGCAGTCAGTAATTTCATGAGAAGGACAGAACTTACAATTGAACTGAGGTCAATTCTACAATAAAAATTCACTATGACTGCAAATATTGTATAAAAATAACCTAAAAGCACTATGACACAAATGACCAAACCTTAAAGTCGGCATGAAACAGAAGTAGCAACAGATCTTTTCTTTCATATTGCGACATTCATCCGAGTGTAACGGATTATTGAAAAAGAAAAAATATAGGCTGGGTTCTATGCATCAGTTGTTGATCGGATTTTGAGATGTAAGCATTGCATTCTAAATTGCTTTAAGTGGACTAAATGATTGGAGAAGTCCTGCAAATGTCACCAGAGAGCAGTCTGTCATTTTATGACATTTTCATTAAACACTGCAAGGTCAAAACATTCGAGGAATAATAAATAAATAGCAACAATAAAATGGTCTCAAACCTGTTGACAGATGTTTTTGTACTGATACAGTCCCTCCTTTGCCAAGTGGCTCTTGCGCAGATCCACGCAGAGCTCCAGGTACTTGAGCATGATAGGCTCGTGTATCTTCTGCCATGTTCGATGTTTTTTGCTCTTGATGACATCGTAGAGCACATCCAAAGCTGGCTGCTTTTTACCAACTTCAAGAAACTCTGAGAAAATAAACAGAAAGACTGTCATGACCACCAGACTTTTGGGTATTAGTTTATTTATGACATATACAGTATCCAGATGGGATTGATTCACTGAAAAATGTTTCATGATCTTGCTGCAGTATTTTATCAAATACCACTTTCAACACAAACAGGTCGTTTACAGCTGGCTATAATATTGTATGAACATAGAAAAGAAATCGTGTAGGCTAAACCTGTGGCAAGTGCGCAGTGCTGCTATTCCACTTACGTTTTGTTTATTATTTTTTCCAAATAACAACGTATTTGCTTTACATTCACGAACAAGTAATGGTGCTATAGTTTTAAGGATTTTCTTAGTGTGTACTGTTAATTAATATTTAAGCTTCGATAGCGTAACTTGTCATTGCTAAGCTAGCGGAATAGAAAAGCTTGCTAACACGCATGGTAGCATTAACAAAAACGGTCTCTATCTTTGTTCTTTTACCAATTATGTAAAATATTTACATTTTATTTACAATCATGGTCTTTCTTTAAGTACGCTAAGAAGATAAATATACGATGCAGTAATAAAGGAGACTTAAAACGCTGCATCATACATGACACACAGGCCCAGCAGCTGTGACATCCGGCCTGCGCGGAACATGGCTACTCCAGCACGCGCCATATAGAGCTAGCAGCTAGACCCAAGACAACAGCCTAAGAGACGACCACCTACAACATTCACCCACCGTTTGCCCGCTTAAGAGCGTTCTCCGGTCTCTGGAAATAGGCTGGCATTGTTATGGCTTGCTAGCAGGCAGTTTTCAGATAGTCGAGGCTGTTTTATTGACTCTGCCTGTCCATCCGCGCCGTGACTTCTCGCCGCGCAAGCAAGAAAGGACTAGCTAGCGCACGTGAACTGCGCCGGCGAGGAAGACCAGAGTTCCCGTATGTACACGCTTCCTCCCTGACATGCAAAGACATAATAATATATATTTTTTAAATTGAACAAATTTATTTCTTATGTTATGGCTGGCCTTATTATTTGACCTTTCAATAATTTTTTTTCTCAGACATTAGCTATAGGATACAAAAAACCCTAAAGGGGAGAGTGGGGTAAGATGAGCCATTTTTTACTTATTTGGTCCTCAAGATGAGGGAAAATGAGGCAGAAGTACAATGTGAGCCAAATGCTGTGGGGTAAGTTGAGCCAGTAACTTATTTAAAGTGATTTCAGGATGCTTTCTATCATTTTAAATTATCATAATGTATCTATGACAAAGCATTCTAAAAAATTATGGCTTAAAAAATGTTCCTGTGGCTCAATTTTAGGGGTAAGTTGACCCGAGTCAGCGGGCAAGTAAGATGGACCATCTGGGTGAAAACTTACCATCTGACTCGATCTGATTCAATCCCATGTGGAATTTTAAAGATAATTTACCTCTTTTAAAAACTGACTTAATAATCAAATTTCATTTTACAAACAGTCATATTTCTTTTCTTAAAGCTAACTTAAACAAAATAAAACCAATCAAATGAAGTTCAATCTTTAATTGTTTTCATTTCTAAAACAATATGTTGAACGCCAAAGTTTTAACCTTCCCAAAAACAGACTAAACAGAGAGTTTGTCTGGTTCTCAGAGCAGGATTTTGTGCACTTGTACAGTGTCCCTATCAAATAAACTAAAAATAATATCTATATATACTGTACATATATATATATATATATATATATATGATAAACTAAACCAGTTGCATAATATCACATTAAAATACCTGTTTATACTTAAGAAATTTCAGTTAACTTCAGTGCCTTATGCTGGGGTGAGATAAAGTGATGGCTCAACTTACCCCACAGCATTTGGCTCACTTTGCCTCATAGCTGGAATTTTGGAAAAAACTAGGTAGCTTACCAATTCAGGCTAATATTTCGCTAAATGATTTGCGTGGTTTTATATGTTGCCAGATCACCTAGGCCTATATGCATCATAAATATTTTTAAACCTGGATAAATTGCTTTGATGTAACAGCTATTACAATTGTTATGCTACAATTTTACTTTGACAAGCCAAAAACTGTTTTTAAAGTAAATGGGTGCCTTCCACTCCTCCCATGTGTTTCTCCATTTTTCACAGTCTTGCAGAAATGATGTGTGATTCCAAAATACATGGTCACATGACACAAGTGTGCAGTTGGCAAGATAAAGGGGGATGGGTCAACTTACCCCACTCTCCCCTAACATGCAGACATATTGTAATCATTAGTCATTCATGAAAATTATTCTGTGGACAATTATTATCTAAGCATTAGCAGCATAATCTAGGTTAGAGATTGTGCACCCAAAAATAAAAATTCTGTCATTATTGTCCCTCATATTGTTCCAAACCGTTTTCCTGATTTTTATTATACAAACACTGATACATTTTTGAAAATATCTTGAGATGAATGTTTAATTAGGATAACATTGTTTGTACGTTTTGTCAAAAAAAGATGCTGAAACTCAGGAAAATCAACTTTGTTAAGTGCACTGGAGACAGAAGGCATGAATGGTTGAATATGAATAATGTTTGAATAAGTTCAGTGGTTTTATGAAAAAAAAAAAGGAAAAATGTTTTGATTATACACTGTAAAAAATAAATCTGTAAAATAACAGAAAAAGTAGCCTACTGGCAGCTCATTACACATGACATATCCATTCATTTTTACGAACATTTCTGTTAACTCTAAAACACAATGCAATGAAGTGTAAAATTCAAAATACTGGTAAAAAACCTGTAAAAAACAAATACGGAAAAATTACTTCAAATTATACAGTATATTGTGCCCTATTTTTAGGGGTTTTTTTGTGTGTAGGTGAGTTTTATTTACACAAATGTAGAAAAGTTGCTCCAAGATTGAAGTCCTTAAAGTAACTTGCCTTAAAACTTAGCCTATACTTATAGGCTGTTGATTAAATTAATAAGATTCATTTAATATTCATTTATTTATGTTAGAATATGCTTTTATTTTTTGGTTTAATTATTTGTAAGTTTGTTATTTTTTAATACATTTTTGTTTATTGTTGTTGTTTGTTATTAAGATAGGTTTAATTAAGGTTTAAAAAAAACCTTAATCGCACCAACACACTAGATGTCAGTATGTCGTTGGATATTTTAGTTGAAGGTAGAGAAACCCGGAAGAAGCGTGTTGATCACTTGACCAGTAGTGGATTCCTACTGTTTATGATAAGTTTTCGTTTTATGGGTTTGTCGTTCTCCTCTCTATTTTTTCCTTTAATACACGTACTCGGAGGAATTACTGCAACTCAACAGCTAGCTCACATGCACTGATATGCTAGAAACTATTTGATAATTGGTAACGCTTGGCTTACATGAGAAAACTGTTCCTGGATTTAACCCTTAAACATCTATTTTGCAAGAAGAACTGTAGATTTTGACACTATAATCGTTTTCTGGATAATCTGTCTCGGCATATTTGACAATGGGTTGTGTCTGTTCGCGCTGACACGTGCATGTGCTTTCCAAACTGTAAACATAAATGGTTCAGAAATTATTGAAGTGCTAGAAACAGATTAACGTGTTAAGGAATGGAATATGGCTACATCTGAGATGATGCTAAGTCTTGGACTAATTGGTAAGATTAAAATACCGCGAAAATATCTTTTATTATTAGAATATTTTATGTATTAAAGCGATAGTTAAGCCAAAAATATACATTTTGGGTCCCACTTTATATTAGGTGGCCTTAACTACTATGTACTTACATTTAAATTAATAATTTGGTACAATGCACTTATTGCCTACATACATGCTTTTACATTGTACTTATATTTTTAATAATACCTATATGTAATTACATCTGTAATTAATATCTGTAATTACATTTATAATTACACTGTTGACTCATCCATTACACCTTAACCCACCCTTAAACCTACATATACCACCAAACCTGTCTCTAACCTACTCGTATCCCACCTCAATAGCAGCAAAAGTGTTTTGCAATACAGTATGAACACAATAAGTACATTGAACTTATTTTTTGATGTAAGTACATAGTAGTTAAGGCCACCTAATATAAAGTGTGACCAAATTTTGTAATCATTTACTCCTTATATTTTTCCAAAACTGTATGATTTTCTTTCTGTTGAACACACAAGGGGAAGTTAGACAGAGTGACAGCACTATTTGTCAGTCACCATTTACCTTCATCGTGTGGAAAAAGATGCAGTGAAAGTCAATGGTGACTGAGACTTTCAGTCCTTACTAGCATTCTGTCTAACATTTCATTTTGTGGTCTGCAGAAGGCCTCACGACAGAATCTAAAATCTCTTTAATTGCAGAATAATTATTATTTTGTCAGTAATTGCATTCGTCCCCCTTATGCAGAGAAAGATGTAAATGCAGACACGCTTTGGGTTTGGTGTTATCCTTCCATCAGTGCTGATCTGCGAGAGGTTCTGTTGAGAAAATGTTGCTTGCCGTTGAACAATCAGGTGCTGCACACATTTGTGTTTGGACAGTACTGCCGAACCTGGTACTACATCACCACTGTCGAGGTTCAGGAGCCAACTGCGCTTAAAAAGGTACAAAACTTCATGTTTAGGACTCCACTACCATCCTGAAAGCTTACAAAGCTGTGCTCGAATAATGATACTACAGGAATAGTTCGACAAAAATGAAAATTTTGATAATGTGATTGTTTTTTGCTCATTTACTCGTCTTTATCTCGCTCCAAACGTGTCTGACTGTCTTCTGTGGAACACAAAAGGAGAAGTTTATCAGAATGTTGACACTGCACTTTTCCATATGATGAAAGTGATTGGTGACCAGGTGCAGTAAAGCTCTAAAAAGTGACAAAAAGCATCATAACACTAGTCCATACATCAGTTTCATGTGAGGAGAAGACAGAAATCTAAATCATTATTCATTGTTTCTCATTCACATTTGTGTGTGTGGTCTAATTTGGCGCATCAATGACAGATTGTTAATGAATGAGTCAACTATTCCTATAATCCAGTGGTGCTCAACCAGGAGGCCCCAAAATGACTTAAAATAAAATAAACTGAAAATATTTCTTTCTTAGATTTACATCCTTAACGACTGTTTGTTTCCTTTAAAAATCATGCCAGCTTGCTAACTGACTGTTCAATTTGATTCAAAGGTGACACATTTCTCAGTAGTTATCACAGCTAAGGACTTCAACCCTGAAAAATATGCTGCATTCAGTAGAGTTCTGTGCAGGTATGTTTCATTTAAGTACTAACCATGTAGTTTCACAAATCGGTTTCTTTCAGTAAGCATCTTTTGTTTGTCATCACACCATTTCTAAGGATGTACACTAAGTTTTTGTATGTTTGTGATGTTGCATCTGCATCATTGTTTTCGTTCAGGACGTATATCAAACATGGAAGTCCTGTGAAGATGATGGAATGCTACATTGCGGTTCTGACCAAAGGGATATGCCAGAGTGATGAGAACGGCTCCTTCCTTATCAAAGATTACGATGTCAGGAAGGCCTACCTGGCTGGATCTTTAAAAGGTTAGGGGTGAACCCTTAAAATGAACAAGCACTACATACTAACCACAGCAAGAACTGAGCAGCTCAAATAATCTAATCACATACTTTTGATACCATGGCCATTTGCTCCAATTGGCTTTATGATTGTTATTTTAGAAATCCTCCAATAACGTGTCTTGATTCTGTAAAAGAAAATCTATGTACTGTATGCAAATTTACTTAAGATGTTTAATCTTTATTGTAGATGTTGTGTCACAATTTGGTATGGAGACCATCATCCTTTACACAGCACTAATGTTGAAAAAAAGAGTAGTGGTCTATCACCCACGGATTGAGGCGCTGCTGGAGGTCACAAGGTAACCACGGAAATGATCATTTAGTTGACATGGAAGCAAAATGGGCTGATGTTTACTTTCTTAATTTATATTCGTGGTCTCATTGTGCATGATTCATAAATATTCATTAATCCAAACCAGAAATATGTCAGATTGAGGAATTAAAATATGTTGCAAACAGTATGTCCTTTGTTGCTTTTAAAAATATCAGGAGGTGTTTGTGGTTATGTTTAGCAGTTTGTGGTTATGGTTAGTGTTGCAGTTTGTGTTTCTTATGCTCACCAAGGCTGCATTTATTTGATCAAAAATACACTATAAACATTACCGTTATGAAATATTATTACATTTTAAAATAACTGTTTTCCATTTCATTATGTTTTAAAATGAGATGTATTCCTGTGATGGCAAAGCTGAATTTTCAACAGCCTTTACTCCAGTCTTCAGTGTGCTGAAAGAAATATTATCATGAATGTTGAAAGCAGTTGTGCTGCTTAATATGTTTGTGGCAACACTGCTAAATTTGTTCAGGATTCTTTGATGAATAGAAACTTAAAAAATAGAATAGAATAGGGAAAAAACTGTTTATTTCACATTTATTTCAGTTATATTGTTTAAAATATTTCTCATTTATTTTAGTTATATTTTTCAATAGGAAAAAAAATTCACATTTACTTATTTAAAAATATTTTTCACATTCGTTATATTTTTCAATTCAATTATAAAAATTTGTAACTACTGTATTTAAATGTATTTGTCACTTTTGATCAATTTAATGCATCCTTGCTGAATAAAAGTATTAATTTCCTCATAAATAAATAATATTACTGACCCCACACTTTTGAACAGGATTGTATATGATAATGGTCGCACACTAAAAAGTTTGTGGTAACAGTGTTTTTTCTTTTTAAAACCAGAGCTCTTCCTGGATTGGTATGGCATAGAAAAGACTGGTCCATCCTCCATCCTTTTGTTCACCTGGACGATAATGAGCTGGAAAACCTCAAGCTGTGTACAGGTATGGAGAATTTCTTCTCCGTAAAAACTAGCACTTGCTGCTACTTATCTGAATTTCCATGTTCTTTCTCTGTAGGGTATGTTGCAGGGTTTGTCGATCCTGAAGTCAGAGACAGATCAGATCTGTTTGATGTGTACGTTAATCTTTCAGACAGTGAAATCACTGTGTCACAAAATGCCAAAGGTGAGAGATCCAGTTGACTGGGTAGAATTGGGATGGGGATATGCAAGTCATCATATCTCACTGTAGTTTGTTTTCAGAGGCAATGGCTATGGGAAAACTCCATAAAGAGATCGGCAACTTCATTGTCCAGGCTGCAGAGGACACTGATTGCACAGATGCACAGGTTATTAAGGTACGAGTAAGAACACGGTCGAAAATCTCAGCAATGACAAAATACTGCTTTAGCACGACACGACCTACATTAAAAGCATTTCAATTTACCAAGACTTAGAAGTCCTGTGGTTTTAATCCAGCCCCTTTTTAAATCTGTTTCCAGGATATTTCAGGAAAAACTAAGGAGATCCTCAGTAACCTGATGTCTCTTGTTGATGAAGCCGAGAACTCTAAATTGACTTTGGAGACTCTGAAGCAGCGGCACTACCCTCCAGCGACTGAAAACTTCCTCTTCCACTTAGCTGCAGCTGAGCAACTCCTGAAGATCTGACCAATCAGTGCATCCCGGCCAACTGGCATGCCTCACACAGTAACCGATCGGAGAGGAACTTACCATTCATTGTCAATCACACAATGAATTGTAACATTTGCAAGAATCTGTGTGTAATTTCAGGGGTTGTGAACAGTGCGAATATCATATAAGAACAAATTTATATTTCTTATAAAGATATGAAATATCGCTATAACATGATAGCTACACCTCATGAGTGTAATTATGTTGAATCAATGTAACATTTCTATGTGATAACAGGTTTGAGATAAATAATTCATAATCAAACCTTTTGGTAACACTTGGATTTATATGCCATCTCTGCAAACATTCCTGAGGTATCTTAAGTTGTTCATAACCTTAATTTGGCATGCTCTTTGAACTTTTATAAAATTTAATAATTGCACATCAGTGTGAAAGGGCTGATGGTTGCCTAGTTCATACCTAACTAAAAGACTTTTATTATGCCGTAAAATAATAATACTGTGTTGTTCAATGAAAAATAAAATAGTTTCTCTATTGAAGGGTCCCATTAAATTCAGAATGTAAAGAAATTAATCACTGAAACCAGTTTTACTTCACTATTGAGTGCCCAAACCTCATCTTAAAGTTATGATGTTAATTAACAACCTGTATGTCCATTCATGTAAGAAATCTTTTTATCATTATATGTTCAAATGACAAAAGACATTCCCCATGTTAGAGAACTTTATTCCCACATTTTGCAATTCCAGTGATTGCACTTAATGATTGCTTGAATTGATTATGGCATTACTTTATACATTTTTGTTTATTCATCTTATTAATTTGACAACCCCTTGGTATCAAGGGCTATCCTTTGTGCCTAAACAGATCATAGAAGATATTCTGATCATATGTGTGCAATGTATTCTGAAAAAAAGAGGATGCTCAAACTGTACTTCTCTGATTTCTTAAACACTGTCTTCATCCTTTACATAGTCATAAAATGCTGTTTCCTCAGATACTTTGTTAAATATATATGTGACCATTAAATATAAAAAAATGTGCATGTGAGTGGCAACAGGAATTTTATTGACACTAACAGTGTTATTAGCATGATTTGGCCAAATCCACTTCAGTGCAGTGTTTAAAACCCTTTTTAGCCCGAAATGCAGCTATTAAATGAATATGAAATCAAAACCATACAGTTGTACTTCTTCCTTTCATTATTCAGTATTATTACAGCATTGATTAGTAGCTCAAAAACCCTTTTGAGAAAATAGAGCATGCTTTTAAATCTTAAAGTAACCACCTTTTTGAAATGTTGTTGAAATGCACTGGACTTTAATACACTTTGTTTTCAGTGTCAAATAGTAAAGTTACAGTCCTCTGTGGTAAAACAGTTCCCCGTTACTGTCAAGTGACTGGAAATCCTCTTCTAAACTCTCCTTCTTTATCTGCAAATAAATAATAGGTTGGATCTGAATCATGCTCATCTATTGGTGATGGATAATGTGATTTTTGATGATAACATTCAGAATTGATGAATGCATTTCCGAAATTAAAATGATAAAGTATGACAATCTGGTTTGTTATGAATGTGTGTTACCTTGCCAAACTGTGGAAAAAGACTGAAGGACACAGGAATCATCAGGCCAAAAATAATGGCAGTACTGATGTGCCGAACAGGAGCGATTATCATTGGGTTCCTTTGGACAAACTTTGCCCTGAAACATTGACAGCAGATTTCACATGCTCACACTATCAAAACTTTTAAGTAAAACGAAAGTCAAATTGTTTTGACTTGTACCTTTTAAGGAGAGCCAGCAGTAAAGTGGGAACAGCTGCAGTGGTGCCAAAGAGAGCCGCTCTTGAGAGGGCCGTTTCCTTTATGGCCTGTGACCAACACAAAGAATACATATTTAAACAGTTTAAAGATAAGCAGCTTTGGTGGCATAAGGTTTTATTGCAGTCTCACCTTAGAACCAGCTGCCTTCGAGACTCCAACAGCATTTCCGTTAGAATCAAACACTCGTATTCCATTATCGGCCTCTTCACTTCTCACCACCATTACACTGAATGCACCTAGACAGGCTAGAAAACCACGTTTGCTTCAAAACGTTTCGATGGTATTATAACCTTAGAGGGCACTATAGACCGGAATATGTATGAAATTGAGTACTCCGTATGAACAGACTCTACTGAAGGTGTATTGTGTGCATTTGTTTTCTGGTGTTCTTACCTGAGAGAGGAATAGGTAACAACGATCTAGAGAAGGTCTCAACCACGGCACCGATGAGACTTAAACGCTTGAGTATAATCTGAGGAAGAGCCTGAAAGGAGAGTATATTTAGGTCGCACTTCACCCCAAATTCTATATAATATTTTAATATTTAAATGTAATTAAATTTTTGTATTTTCCCACCAAAACATTCATTAAAATGAATTTTTTTTGCATTGTGATAATGATAATTTGGAGAAAATGTGTAGCTAATTGTCAGTTACGTGTATTATCTTGCATTATTATTTTGAATACACATCTGAATGGTCTTAAATTAGGATTTAATTTCTTTAAGATTAACAATCGCTTGTTTCTTTCTTTTTATGTCAGAGGTGTAACATGACCCGGACATGAACTTTGAATCTTGACAGGTTTCATGAGATTCTCACACCTGCTGAACAGTATGTCAACAATACACCAAACATAAAATCAGAGGAAAACGTTTTATTGACACAGAAGCCAGTACTGTGACAAAAATCTCTCTTACCCCTGCAAATGTTGAGTAGGCAACTGTTCCAACAATAAGAATGGACTGCTTCATCGACGTTTTGTTGTCCTAAGCAAAAAAGTGGAAGAACTGTGGTTAAAATAGTCTGCCAAGTTACACGAAGATCGGTATTTTATATCATTTAAATTTAATTTAAGAAAACTACTGTTTACCTTAGTTGCTGTTGCATTTCTGTTAGCATGGTTGAATCCTGCACAGTATGTCTGAAGCAAAAACTACAGCAAAAATTGTTACAAAAATTGTTAGCTGACAAGAAAAGACATAAATGAAGACATAAATGTAGAATGTACTTACTTGCCAGAACAATGCAGGTTTAATGCCTTTGTGGGGGAGTAAACTTGCAACAACCTGTAGAAATAAAAACAGATGGTATCTTTCATTTCAGATTATATACAGTCTTCCAAATGTACATTTTCAACTCTCAATGCATTGCTTCACATTGTAAGCATAATCTATGGACTATTTGAATTTTTGAACTCACCAAGGGAGCAGATATAGGTAGGAAGACTGAAAACAAAAAAGCAGATGTGTCATCAGATGGCCAAAATAACATTTTCAGTTCACATGAATGCAAATTGTTTCACATAAATGGAGCAATACCTCAACTGCATAAATGACACAAACCTTCAAGTTTGTTACTGTACCTTGAGAACGAAACAATAGTGAGATTACACCTCCAGTATCAGGATGGACAGATGACTAAAAAAAAAAATTAATGACAAAAAATGTTAATGATTTAGTTTAGTGCAAAATCAAACTGTCTTCAAACCACATTTGGACAGCCAAGTCACAGCTCACACCTTTAACCAACATGTCAATGATTGAGATGGAACAGACACATCCCACACTTTTACCTGCTATTACACATATGTTTCATCTGAATCTATTTACATTTAGATAATTAAAACTACACAATTATAAATTTATTTGTGAGACAATGGAAGACGCAGGAGACTACAGTAAAACACAGTGAACAAAGTAATCCAAAATAATTTATTTTTTTAGTTCTGTAGCCTATTTTGCGCCATGTCCAAAGAATCAGTGATATCTACACATTGTTTGTCATGCTCACTTGAAAAATGTAAATTCATAAAAACTTACAAGAGACAGTAACCAGGCATTAGCCACCTAGAGAGAGAAATAAAGGAACACTGTCAAGTTTTCAAATTGGTACTAAAGTAAGCAAAGTTAAATGAACACACAAATAAATGCTAAACATATTAAGCAGCCTACTTTTTCCTTTCTTTGTGTATGTCCCTCATTCTGAAGAAGTGTCCTGGCCTGCTCAATTTCAGCCTAAGGAAAAAAATATTGGGTCTTTTGTTGTCAATTTTTAATGTTATAAGCAAGAAACAAATATCTCAACGTTCGTTTCATTCTGTATAGTGCACGTGATACTGTTAATATAGGTTTACATAGAAGGCTGTACTGGGCCGATTCATGATATTAATGTAACGTTACAGATGGAGCGATGCATGATACAGCAACTCACCTGGGATGACAACACAGAACTGGGGTCGAGGATTTTGAACCAGAGACGCAGTCTGCTTAGAAACGACTACAACATTGTAAATTTATTCATTTATTTGTCGCTGATATCATTTTCATTAAGACAAATTAATAAAAACGTGATTTTTACCGAGTACGCAAAGACACACAAGTACCTGTCCATTGCTTTGCCAGTACTGTAAGTTGGGGTCCATTCTAGCTTTTCAACGAAGGATATACAATCATTACCAATTCATTTTTTGTTGCTTACAAAAAGATTAACTTGTGCAGGTCACGCCAATGAGACCTGCTTGAGCTCAGCTGCGAGCCTGCGACGCTTCCGCATGTCACGTGCTCAGACGTTATCCAGTTACATTCTTCTTCTTTTTCTAGCTTTACGGCGGATCGCAGACTTATAAGTGCATTACCGCCCATCCAGTTACATTCCAGGCCGTCTTGATACTTGAACCAAATTTACCTTTAAATCAATCCATACCATATTTCTGAAACTAATCATGAATAGTGCTGTATGTTGCACATTGCATTGTTATGTATCAAAAAATGCATAGAAATATGAAATATAGCCCTGCTTTGTTAATCGAGTATGAGTTAGGAGAATTAATAAATAATTATTTGCTTAGAATGTAGATAATTAACCCTACTGTATCTGATTTGATACATGCATTTCTAAGGACTTTAAATTATCAACATGATCAAACTTTGCCTGTTGCGCACAATCTACTGCATGCCCTCTGCCCTCTGATTGATAGTTAAAATGCCTTTTAGTATAATTCTAAAAATGTCCTCTTTCAGGTCGTGGTACTTGTGTCCTTTTTAATCTTATATAAATAACAGCAGCTGCATATTTTTGCTGTAAATTAACGTGTTTTTTCCTCCTCGAATAAGCTCCATATTCTCATTATATCACATGAGCTATAAAAACCTAATGTATGAAATATGATTTTTTTTTTTAAAACGTGCAAAATTGCATGTAGGTGTGTGTGCGCGCGCTGCGCAACTAATGCAAAATGAGTGCGCAGCTTTGATGCTCAAAGTACTTTTGTTTGCGGATTGCAATTGGATTGCATTGAGCACATTGGCAAGATGGCAGCCACCATCGGGAGACTTCTCGGGACTTCTGTAAGTTTCATTTAGCAGTAGCGATAGTAGCACTTCTGCTGCGGACGATTATTACGAGGAATAAGTGTTGATTTGCATTTCGGTGCAAATGTGATTTAGTTTGATTCTGTTAGTCATCGTTTAGTTAGCAGATACGTTTCACGGTGTTTAACCTTTAAACTGCTTATATAACGTCCACTGTCGAATAACTAATTACCAGTGCATAAACAATTGTTGCGCATATATATTTTTTGAATCAATAAATGATAATAAATTAATGTTTAATGTATTTTAATAAATGTAAATAAAAAGTAGCCAGTTTATGTTAGGTAAATGTATATGAAACATGTATAATCTCACTACAAAACATTTGTGAATCGCTTTAAATAGCAATCAAGTGTACAGCATTCGTGGAATGTACCTCTTATTCTGTGAGCCTGTATAGCTTTTAGATATTTTAAAGTGTACACATGGTGCAAGGCCATGGTGCTCTCTGTTGAACAATGATAATCAACTTTTGTAACGACTTTTCATGCATGTCCCTCCTTTTCACAAAAGGCAAGAAGAGCTGCAGTTAATGGAGTGAAAGTCTTGGTCCCTCACAATGGAGCATCAGTGATAAGGGCTCCAAAACCCCTTGCTTGCATTGCTGCGCAAAAAGCTTGCTTCTCAATCAGTAAGTCAGTAGTTAGATTTCTGCCTTTAATTAAATCTAATATCTTTACTAATCAATCATGCGTGTTTGTAAATATTAGGCACTGCTAGGTGGGCCCCAGCGGTCACTCAGCCAGCCCCTCACTTCAAAGGCACTGCTGTCCTCAATGGAGAGTTCAAGGAGATCAGCCTAGAAGATTTCAAGGGCAAATACCTTGTCCTTTTCTTTTACCCACTAGATTTGTAAGCATACACTTTTTCATTTTCTTCCTAAGTTTGCACATGTACAATTTATTATTTTTTGTACTACTGAATCTACAGCTTGATGCATACTATTTAGTTGTATTTTAAAGTATTTAAGTAAAGTTCAATATAGAACCCTGATAATTCTAAAAATAACTTGGAAAATCTGAGACAAACTCTCATCTGAATTGTGGAAATGCAGCATGCACCCATGCTTAAGATTGCCTTATTATAGCTATAACATTCAAATAAATATAAATTTTATCCCCATTTTAATTATATTTCTAAATGAATATTTAATTATTGTAAATTATTTACTTTTTTTTAATGCTTCTTAATTTCTTCCTACTTGGCAGCACATTTGTTTGCCCCACAGAGATCATCGCTTTCAGTGACAAGGCCAATGAGTTTCGTGATATAAACTGTGATGTAATTGGTGTGTCTGTGGACTCTCACTTTACCCACCTGGCCTGGACCAACACCCCGAGAAAGGTTTATACTTTACTTTGAAAAGGCCAAGTACACATTGCAGCTAAACAGTTAAAATGCACATTAAACACATTACATGTTAAACATTCAACACATTCTCAGTTCTCTAAGTAGGATCAGGTTATTGGGAAACTAGCAACAGAAATGCCTAATTCATAGCAAATCTTAAGCTCACCAACTAAACTCTGGTTTATCTGTAGAGTGGAGGATTAGGGAAAATCCACATTCCCCTGTTGGCTGACCTCACAAAGCAAGTGTCCCGGGACTATGGGGTCCTGCTGGAGGGTCCTGGAATTGCTTTAAGGTAACATGAAGTTGCTGCACTTTTACAAAGAAGTTCCTATAAGTTCTAGTTCCTATGTTTTCATGCATTGTTAGACTGAATAATTTGGTTTTCAGGAGGAATGTGTGCATCACTAAATGATGTTTCAAAATATAGGGGTCTTTTCATTATTGATCCAAATGGAGTGATCCGACACATGAGTGTAAATGACTTGCCGGTTGGACGCTCTGTTGAGGAAACCCTCCGTCTGGTCAAGGCCTTCCAATTCGTGGAGACCCACGGTGAAGTCTGTCCCGCCAGCTGGACCCCAAAATCACCCACAGTGAGTATTTACTCTTTTTACTAGTATTATAAACCTGTGCACTCTTTATAAACTGTAAGGGGCTAGTCACCATACGTTTTCCGTTCAATTGACTTCCATTCATATGTATGCGAATGTGGGAAACCAGAAACACAAATGCAAATCATGTAAATTTCGCTATGCTTTGTCCATAGACATTTTGCATTCTCCAAGTCTAGTGACCGCAGCTTTAGGTTTCAGTTGTTGTGAATTGGTAGTATTTGGCCAGCAGTGAACTTAGTAAATCTGTCATGGCCATAGATGCGGAATGTAAGGGTTTGTTGATGTTTTGGCTTTGCATTTATGTAATTGCCTTTTCTGTTTGTTTCAGATTAAGCCAACTCCAGATGGCTCAAAGGAATACTTTGAGAAGGTCAACTGAAAACTCAAAACTACTGGTACTGACAGATCACGCAGATCTTAGCACTTAAATGAAGCAAGCCCATAATCCATATCCAGAATAAATTATTTATAGACTTCATGTATCAGTATGTTGGCAGTTATTAGAGAGCGGAATCTGTTTTGATATATGTATTTGTTATGCTGTCCAAATAAAAACTGCACCGTCATGGATTTGTCTCTTTGCCATAGCAGATGCTTTCAATTCAAAGTGCTTCACTCTTCGACACAAGCAAAGAATGTTTGACATTTTGATTAAAGATTGTGAGGTCAAATAATTTGTAAGCACAGCAGCTTAAAAATGTGCCTTTTGTAGTAAAGAGGTTGAAGTAAATTTGAGGGTTATCTGCTGAAAGGTACAATGGTGTAGAGACCGATTCTTAACCAAGGCTGTCATCATATTACAAGTTATTTTGACAAACACACGTAATATGTTAAAGACAGATGAAGCTGCCATCACACCATTTGTTTATTCTACTGAAAAGTGCAATCAATTACATACCGATTCGTGTGTAATTCTTGTAGTTCCCATCAAGTACTCAGCTGTCCTTGGGCAGAAGTTTTAATTATGACAACTTTTCCTTCATATATAAACCATGCCTACATAACCTCAAAAACAATGTTTATTTCTTTTTTCTCCTTTTTACAGCAAGTTAATATTGTTTAAAATGTCTCTTTAGACTTCACATGGAACATGACATGAAGAACCAGAAATCAATTTTTTTAAACTGGGAGGAATGAGGTTTAGAAAAAGGCTTTGCCACTTCTCAAAACATTTTTTTTTTTTTTAGTTACATACTGTATTTACACAATGGAACATAAGAAAAATAAGAACAACAGCTTGGTCTAAGTGTGTCTCCACTTAGTAACCATGAAAACATCTAGTAAAGTGTACAATAACTTCACTTTGTACAGTATGTCTGCAGAGATTTAGAATGTGTGCCTAAATTGTGTGACATTCACAATTTTGGTTCAGATCATGGATACAAAAATAAGCACGAGAGAGACGGCTGTCCAAGACGATGAATAGCCTTTCAACTCTTTAAATAAACAAAAAATAAAATAAAAAAAGCTGATGACTAACTCCTCTATGAGCAGCACAAAGTCAATGAAGCACTTATTTTTGAGACCGTTCTACAAGGTGCTAATGAACAAGGGTAGTGATGGGGGTCACCTAAAGTGTAATGATGCTTAAAAAACAAACAAATAGAATCTGATCATATGATTTGGTGAATAATTCATGCAATATCAGGCAAGATGTAACTGTGCCACCAAGCCCACCCCAACCTTCAAAAAAACCTAATGAAAAACCTTAAACTGACTGTCCAAAAAAAGAAAGAAAAGACACCCTTTAATAAATCTGTACAACCAAAATACATTTGGGATCTACATCTACAGTTACATTATTAAGGTTATATACATGGCCACCCCCCTCCATATATTATCTTTACGAGCAGACTTCATTCAAACCCAAACAACATAAGACTGAACTGGGAAAAAAATATCACATCACACAACCCATTAAAAATAATCTGCCACCAAACCATCATTTCAGATCATCAGTCTCACTAGAATCTGCTGTGAATAGTGAACTATCTGATGTGCCAGATAGTGCAAGCTCTATCCCGCTCTGGTCTGTGGGTCTGAGCTACAGAAAAGCAGCCGTCCTCAAAAGGTAGAGCTAAAACCTGGCTGTTTCACATCATATGTTTTTTTCTATTTATTTATGAATGAAAAAAAAAAAATTGTATTTTGGAATTTCAAACCACATTATGCTTTTGGTGTCATTCATAAGCAAATAAAACAATACTACAACAATGACATTGTATGACTCTGTAATACAAAACAGACAAGCAAGAGGATGGACGTAAACCCCACTCTCTAATATTCTCATATAAAAGAACAAAGGCTCTCCATACACTTTGGCCTCTTCACTGAAGAGAGCTAGACTATTCCATCAATAAAGATCTGTTCAATGGTTTTTAGGTGGGATAGAGTTATAAGAAATAGGAGCAACGCTGTGGTGTATTTTCTTTCCCCTTTTATCTGCCTTTACTGCCTGCATTTCCTCCGGAGGAAAAAACAAAAAGCAGATAAAACAAAAAAATTAAAATAAAAGTCCTGTTTATTTCACCTCTCATTTTACCCTTGTGTACGCTTCATGCCGCAACTTTTAATTCATTGAGAATGGAAAACTAGATTTTGTACAAGATACCACAATCTCTTCTTGCAAAATAAATGGAGACTTTGTGCCCGCTTCGATCGGGAGGAAGTGTCGGCTGATCCGCAGAGTTGCTGCAGAGTTTCTAGTCGATTTTCACATTTGTGTAGATCTTCCTCACAAAGGCACTTGTTCCCATGTAACCCACGGCTCCTAAAAACAAAGAGATAAAGAGTAAACGATAGTCAAAATGTGTCAATCCCATTCTCATAAGAGGAGAATCAGAGTACTAGAGAAGTGATTTTGTTTTCTTGTACTCACCACACATGATTCCCAAAGCAGTACTGAACACAGCCATGTAGCCAAAATAGAATGATGTCTGAAATAAGCCATACATTCTGGGGGGGAAAATGAGTACAGACTAATTATTGGTATCAGATCCCACATCTACACAAAGACAAATAATAAATTTCTACTTTTCAATGTACTTTTACAATATATTTGCATTTTTAACTAGAAATTTATAAAAAGTGATACTTAAATTTAAGTATGTTCCTCAGACACAGATTTAGAATGTAGATTCTACTATTTTTATGGTAAATTTTAATACTTTATAGAGCTTTTTACTTAAGAGAAAACGTTTTATAGAAAATCGCAGCTTAGAAATTCTGCAAAATATCTTTGTTATGGTCCATAAAAGAAAGGAAATCATACATTTTGAGTGACTGAGGGCGAGTAAATTAGTCATGTAAATTTAAAGAATTTATAAAATGACATTTGAGGAAAAGGAACTAAAACTCACTTTGTTTTGAAGAAATAGTAGTAGAAGGAGTACATGTAAACGTAAACTGCTGTTGACGCTGCAGAGAGAAAGCTTGTCCATTGCCTGAAAAAAAAAAAAAAGTTCAAAATTACATTAATCTTAAAACAATTACTGTCATTCAGTCTCATGATGTCATCTGGTTATGCTGCGTTTACCACCCTACAAGACATTTAAACGCCTCAGTGGTCTCCCAAGGGAGGATGGATGTGGAAACAAATTAAACTGCATGAGCAAAACAGCATTATAAATACAATATGACAAGCACATGCTCCTTACCATCTGTAGTCTTCTGCGTTGAGAAGGAAGTAGGTACAGACGATGGTAACACAGACTGTAACAATGCACAGGATCACCAGCACCAGCATCATAAATCCGTACACATAGTAAATCTTGTAGGCCCAGAAAGATGTGAAAATGAAGTACCTGAAGGAAGATGAGGCGTTTTTTTCTTCTTTTCTTTTTCTTATAGATATTCATAGTAATTATGGGTATAAATATAAATCCAGGACCAATTTACAGACTTACATCTCAATGAATATTGACCCGAATGGAAGGATGCCACCTAGACACACAATAACTGCCGGCTCCATAAACCTGCCAAACAGAGAAACATTTAATAACAATGACCTAATGTCTATTGATATTTACATTTTACACAGAAAACATTTACAATATTTACATTCAAATTACTTAAGATTATATTTACATACGTAGTCACAGAAAACAAAAATGAAATGATGAATATGGCATGATATCAAGACAGTTTGTGATGTGTGAATCATGGATGAGGTTACCATTTCTTCTCTGGGATGGGTCTGGGTACAGCATTGACCCTACAAGGAAAGTTGGGCTGGCCAGAGAGGTTCCTGCCCAGAATTGTCCCCACCAGGTTCAGAGGTAGAATTACAAAGAAACAGATGCAGCACACTGCAACCTGATCGAATAAATTAGAAACATGATATTTTAACAGATGTAACAAGTACTTTACCAATCAATTAATGCTTTAAGGCTATTTAAGTGCTATTATGTGTAATATCAAGGGGATTAGAAACTAAATAATGATACCAGTGTGTTTACAACCAAATTCTGTGGTCCAGAATAACATTCAAGTGATTGTCTTTCCTTATTTAGCAGTTGATCTTAGTTGTAAAATCAGCCTGAGATTGACTTGTACATAAATGTAAATGTAGGCATGTAGGACTATACACTGTAATGGGGACACTTAATTTCTAGCGATTATCGCCAATTTGATTGCACAGATACTATTTAAACTAAACTGAGCTAGACAACGACATCTCTGAATTCAATAATGAAATTGCCTTTAACTGAAAATTGAGTGTTTAATCTTATCATTATACATTACTGACACTCTATCCTCCAATTTGATACTGTTAAGTGCTTTGACACAATCTGTATTGTTAAAAGCGCTATATAAATAAAGGTGACTATGTATAAGGCAGATGAGGAACTCACCATGGTGCCGAATGGAATAGCTCTGGAGGCATGATAGTAGATAGCGATGAAGTTGATGAAGAATGCTGTGCCACACACCATGGCAGGAATCAGAAAAGCTCCAATGAACATCTGCTTTATCCATCTCCTCCCTGTACAATTGATGTAAAATAGTTGAAAGAAACAACAAGAAGAAACAAAAAAGGATGTACATAATTTCACCTCGTGCAATTTCTAGGACACCTTCGATAGGCTATATTAAAGGCCCTGGTATACTTCTAGCAAAAATTGAAGAATCAACTAATTTGAGACGTCATTTATTTTTTTAAGATTTATACTTGGCATTTTATAACTTTTTTTAAATTTTAATTTAGATAGGACAGTAGGTCGAAAGGAAGCGGTTGAGAGAGAGAAGGAGATGGGTTTGGGAAAGGTCCGCGAGCCGGGACGCAAACTCAGGATGGCGAAGTGCAACAGCGCTACATGTCGGCATGCTGCCCACGATGTCATTTCTTAAAAAATAAATAAAACGGGCCAAAATGAAATTCGTTTCGGAAGTTTGAAACAGCTTGCCAAAGTGAACTTCATGGAAAAGTTTGCTCCTACTGGCAAATACCATCAAACCACCATTGGTCCGTGGTGATGACGTAACAGGTGTGGCTCTGGGGCTCTGCCTTTCTTGACATGGAAATGGTTTATTTCTTCTGGTCAGTCCGTCAAGGTTAGAGGCAAGTAAAAATGCATGAACACACTGGAGAGCCACTTTATACTAGGAATTGAAGTAGTTCAATTCTAATTGAAAGTGTCGTATTGCAGAGCTGAGTATACATATATCTATGATGGCTATGATCAGATTCCAGGGTTGCTGCAGGATTTTTAAGCTCAGATTTAAGACTTTCTAAGACCTTTTTTAAGACCTGCACAAATAAAATTAATACCATATGAGCGGGGTAGGGAAATGTCTATGGTAAACTATTAAACTGTAAAATGACCGTAAAAAGCATGATTTACAGTTCAGATAGAAGTTTTCACAAAAACAAAAGGTTTCATAAAATGACACACTTCACATTTCAGTGTTTAAACCATTTTTTAAGAAAATGGATAAGTCAAAAGTATTAAGTATTATATTAATTTAAACATTTATTATCAATAAATTATTATATTCATTAAATAACATACAAACACATTTTACGGTTTAGATTTTTATAATGAATTATCTTCTTATCGATCCACCAGTTCACATTTACAGTTCTGCGTGTTTGCAGGGTAAAAACATGGGTCGATTTTCGCATTGGTCCGAACAAAAAACAACTCAATGTTCCTGCCGTACCGGAGGCTGCAGTTCTAGTACTGCATTGGACCCTATTTTTTGGGACAGCGCTATCTATTCCAACAGAGGAGACCTGATTCAAACATCAAACAAACAGATGCAAAGACTAGATCCATGGAAACTATTAATTGGTTATCTTTCCATCTTATTTTTAATGTAAGAGCTAGCGTGAACTGTTTGAGGGGGAGTCAGCAATCTCCATTTAGCCTTTTTAGCTGTGCAAAACAGTTCATTGTGCTGCTGGATGTTGTAAATTAGTATTTGTATTTAAATTATTTTACTTTTATTAAAGTACTAATAATCACACTAATTTGTACCGCAATTGTTTTACCGTTTACTGCACTTTAAGTGGGTCACACATCAGACATGAAGCGCTGCGGCTATTGAACTGAAGTCTCGCACAGACACAAGTCTTCTTTCAAAGAAAACTGAATTTAAAACCAGAATATATAGAATATACTGAAATAAATTAGGTTAAATATTTCAAGAGGGTTACCAACGGGTATGTTTAGGGTTAGGAGTTGGTTAGGACAATAAATAGTTAGTCATTTAGCAGATGCTTTTATCCAAAGTGACTTATAAATGAGGACAATGGAAGCAATCAAATTCAACAAAACAGAAATGATATGCAAGTGCTGTAACAAGTCTCATTTAACCTAACGCAGTACATGTAGCAAGGGATTTTATTTTTAATTATATAAAAACAAAACAGATAGAATATAAAAAGAATAGAGCATGCTAGTGTTAGAGACCTTTTTTGCTTTTGTTAATTGTATAATTAAGAAGAAACCGATATAATACAAAAAGATTAGAAAAGCTATTTTTTTTTTTTTTTTTTTTAAGAAAACAAGCAGTAAATGAATAGAGTGCAAGTCTAAAAGGGACAGGTTTTATTTTTTTTTAAGAATAGAATTAGAATAGAGAGTGCTAGAGTTAGAGGGTCAAATAAAGATGGAAGAGATGAGTTTTTAGCCAATTCTTGAAGAAGCTGCTCGGATTGAGTTGGGCAGGTCATTACACCAGGAGGGAACATTTAATTTAAAAGTCAGTGAAAGTGATTTTGTGCCTCTTTGGGATGCCACAATAAAGCGACGTTCACTTGCAGAACAAGCTTCTAGAGGGCACATAAGTCTGAAGTAATGAATTTAGGTAAAGGGGTGCAGAGCCAGTGGTGGTTTTGTAGGCAAACATTAATACCTTGATTTTTTAATGCGAGCAGCTATTGGTAGCCCGTGCAAATTGATAAAGAGAGGTGTGACGTTCTTCATTCTTTCTTGCATTCTTTTTGGCTCATTAAAAATTGATCTAGCTGCCACGTTCCGGATTAATTGTAAAGGTTAGATAGAACTGTCTGGAAGACCTGACATAATACATACATACAAAAAATAAATAAAATAAACAAACAAAAAAAACTAGAGTATCCTAGAAATCCAGTTCTGAAACTACAGCCTCCGGTATTGCAGGAAGGTCCGTGTACCTTCGGATAATTCGTTTTTTTATTTAATATTGAAATCTGAAAAATGAAAAAAACGCCACATTTTTCGTTTTTCATTTGTTCAAACAAAACGAAAAATCAAGAATTCGGCTTCAGTTTTCGTTTTTACGTTCAGGGACAGAAAAGGGATAAACTACTTGAATATTCGATCTCTACAAGTGGGCGGAGTGAAACGCCCCTCTCCGCTGATTGGTCAACCAAACATTACAACATAATAATAGTCCTTAAAAATAATAATAATAGTCCTCTGCTTCTACAGATTCTTAACATGTTTATTTCTGCTACATTTGGTCTCTTTCTCTTCATCAAACAGCCAGATTAACCAATGGCTTGACACAAACCGCATCGAGGCAGAACCTTTCAGTCCTCTGGCACACCGCCTGTTTTATTATATAGCCACCTATCAAAATTTGTGTGGCAAAGCCGCGACGCACTGCAGCGCGGGAAAATGTATTGTAGTGAAGCGCAGACCGGTATCAATGTATGTGAACGCACACAGAGTCATAACTTTTGTTTTAGACAATACGCCACGTTTTGGACAATGGAGGAACCTAAATAATATGACAGATATGACAAGATATGACTTTGTGTAATTTACCTTCACATCACATCTATTAGCTATTTTTCTATTTTGAGTTTTATTCACAGAGCACTTTATAGCAAATCATATTGTTATCCCACTGGCATGGGACTATTTGTTCCTCCATGGTGCTGTTTTAGTGAAATGTGAATTTGACGTCATGATTTGAAGGTGAACTCGGTGCTCACACCTCATGTTTGCGGCTAAATGCAAATTATCATAATTGACGGACAGCTATGCCCTGAAAAGACATCAGCACTCCGGCTGTTGATGTTAATAACGTGTTTTAATGTCGGTAATAATTTCACCACCATCAACGCATCTAATATTCTCTCTGAGTTTCCATGTTCCTCACGAAAATTAGCCATGGTTTTAACACGAATAAATACATTTATAGTGGTCTGCGCTAATACAATCTCCGCGCTGCAGTGCGTTGTATGGGAAGCCAAACAACCAAAAAAAATTTGAATTTGAAAATCTGGAATCTGATGGTGCAAAAAAAAAAAAAAAAAATCTAAATATTGAGAAAATCGCTTTTGTCCAAATGAAGTTCTTAGCATATATTACTAATCAAAATTAAGTTTTGATTTATTTGGGGATTTACAAAATATCTTCATGGATGATCTTTACTTACAGTAATATCCTAATGATTTTTGGAATAAAAGAAAAAATTGACAATTTTGACCCATACAATGTTGGCTATTGCTGCAAACATACCCTTGCTTTTTGTGGTCCAGGGAATTTTTTTATTTTATTTTTTTTTTTTTGGTCTCTAAAGACCAGGGAACATCCAAGGTAATGTTCTTTAACTTTAACAGTGCAATTTTATATAATGGCTACGTTTGTCAGGCTTTTCTCTACGCTACATATTAAATAAATAAATAAATAAAATTTAATTAATTGATTTAAAAACAAACTCTTTTCAAAATTGTAAATTGTATGTAAATTCAATATGATGTATTTTGAATTTTGCACTGCATTTATTTTAGGGTTATTAACTTAATACTGATCTTCATTATGTTAACCTGCAGGAAAAATACGAACTTCTTATGTTCGCTGCGCTGTCAGTTCGGTGGCGCTAGCAAACACGCCCTCCCTGCGCTGTAGAGTCGGTCGTGCCGCTCGGTCCATTGAGCCTATGACAGGACAGCGGCGCAAACTCTTTAATATCGCACTGTTTCTCCCACTTTTGGGTTGTTTGGCTTCCCATCGTTGCGCAGTTTTGCCACACAGATTTTAATAGGTGCCCTACTAAAAAAAAAAAACAATAGAAGCCCATTAGAAACCATCACAGAAATTCCAGTGGTTTACATTAAAATACCATTATGAACCATTAGCTTTTTCCAGTAAAACCATTACAAAATTCCTTTTGTAGTGTGTTTTGGGCATTTTCCAATAGGATTTAACATCCCACCAATAGAATCTATCACATACCAGTAGACACCACTATAGTTTCCATTAACACCAATACAATTCCCATCATAACCATTAAATCCATTACATTTTCTATTGTGTTTTGGGCAGGGTTCTATTGTTTTTTCAGCAGGGTGGTTAGCTATAATAAATCAGGCGGCCGTGCCAAAGATGTAGGCTAGTAGGTAGTTGTGTGTGCAGGTACGAATTAAATTAATATTTATGAGATTTCAGGGTAGGTTGCAGAATTTAAGCCTACACAAAAGAAATCTCTGTCTAGGCTCTGCCTCGGTATTGTTTGTGTCAAGCCATTCCTTAATCTGGCTGTTTGTTGAAGAGAAAGAGATCAAATGTAGTAGAAATAAACACTTTAAGAATACATAGTAGCGGAGGACTTTTATTATGTTTTTATGACTATTATTATGTTGTAATGTTTGGTAGACCAATCAGCGGAGAGGGGCGTTTCACTCCGCCCACTTGTAGAGATCGAATATTCAAGTAGTTTATCCCTTTTCTGTCCCTGAAAGTAAAAACGAAAAATGAAGCCGAATTCTTGATTTTTCGTTTTGTTTGAACAAATGAAAAACGAAAAAGGTGGCGTTTTTTTTCATTTTTCAGATTTCAATATTAAATCAAAAAACGAATTATCCGAAGGTACACGGACCCAGGAATACCCTGCTCACAACAACAGCCTTATTGGTCCGTGTACTTGGCAGGTCCGTGTACGTTGCGTTCATTCGTTTTTTGATTTAAAATTGAAAATAGAAACATGAGAAAACGGCACCATTTTCGTTTTTCGTTTTCAAAAAATGAAAAAACAAGAAATCGCCTTGATTTGCCGTTTTACATTCAGGGGTTGAAAATGGATAAACAGCTCGAATGTTCGATTTCCACGTGTGGAGGGAATGAAACGCCCATTTCACTGATTGGTCAAGCAAAATGAAGCGGTGCCGTCATCATGTCGTCTTCAGTTTTGTGCAACAGAATAAAAGCATTTATTGACAACTCCTGCGTTCATCTCCCTCTCATCAAACAACCAGACTAACAAGTGGCTTGACACAAACCATACTGGGGCAGCGCCTAGACAAGGGCTTTACTCCTGTGTAGGCATAGATTCTCTATGGCAAATATTAGGTGCTTATTGCAGAAATATGTATGTATCTCAGATCTGCCGCCACATTACCCTTTTAGTCTATTTCTTTGGCTCACAGCCCATTTTATTTAGCTGTCCAGTTATCAAAATCTGTGTGGCAAAGCTGCGTGACATTTACATTATAGTGAACATTTACATTATAGTGAAGTGCAGACCAGTATTGATTTTAGCGTGAGTTTTTTTCATTGAGAAGTTTATATGATACTGTCATTATCTGACGGCATGTTACACATGTATATAATGCATGCTATTTTTATAGAAAAGGGCATTTTCTAACTTTATAAAATATGTCTGTCACCTTTAATATTAAATTCCTGAATTTAGTCAATATTTGAAAAATATGACATTATAGGTGTTACCAATTAAATCAGTACCAGGCAAAGCCATCTTTGCACTGTGGCACAGAAGCTGCATCTTAAGTTAATGTATTTACAGAATTAGTGCTGCTCAGACAGTAGTAAATGCATTAACACAACAATTTCATTATGGAATGAGATTGTTTTAAACAAAAACATTTTGAGTAGCCTACAGAAATATGAAATGAGTGACAAAATGAAACAACTGGATAGGCTACTTGAATTATGAAGGTTAGATCGCCAGTAGGTGGCGGCAAGTCATTGTGTTGATGAATGAGTCAGAGTCATTAATTCAACCGATTCCTTCAAAATGCTGATTTTTTTTCAGGAGCAAAGCAAATGGGTCATTGAACCACTCACTCAAACGATTCATTCAAAGACTCGGATTCATTCAAGAACGAAACGCCTGTGTTTTAAGTCAAATAAAACAGACTGTTTTTGTCTAAAATTAAATCAATTTATACTCATTATTAATGAAACTGTACTGTCTAAAATAAAAGTTATGACTGCTGGATATACTAAAATCAATACTGCTCTGCGCTTCACTATAAAGTAAATGCATTCGTCCAGTGTTGTCCAGTGCGTCACGCAGCCTTGCCACACAGATTTTGATAACTGGACAGCTAAATAAAATGTGCGGTGCGCCAAAGAAATAGACTAAAAGGGTAATGTAGCTGCAGATCCGAGCTACATACATATTTCTGCAATAAGCACCTAATAATTGCCATATAGAGTTTATGCCTACACAGAAGTAAACCCCGTTCATTTGTTAGTCTGGTTGTTTGATGAGAGAGAGATGACATGCAGGAGTTGCAATAAACACTTTAACAGCGGAGGACTCGTCTTCTGTTACACAGTACTGAAGACGACATGATGACAGCACCGCTTCATTTTTGCTTGACCAATCAGTGAAATGAGGCGTTTCATTCCCTCCCACACGTGAAAATCGAACATTCGAGCTGTTTATCCATTTTCTACCCCTGAATGTAAAAACGGCAAATCAAGGCGATTTCTTGTTTTTTCATTTTTTTGACAAAACGAAAAATGAAAATGGTGCCGTGTTCTCATGTTTCTATTTTCAATATTTAATCAAAAAACGAATGAACGCAACGTACACGGACCTTGGCAGCCAATGGATTTTCCTTATGAAATTAAAAAAACAAAATCAGGAATCGAGTGGTCACTTGTTTTTTTTATTTAATATTGAAAGTAGAAAAATTAGAAAACAGCTCCTTTTTCGTTTTTTTCATTTTTTCCCCAAGAAACAAAAAACAAGAATTCATCTTAATTTTTCGTTTTTTGTTCAGGAGTAGAAAAATGTATAAACAGCTTGAATATTCGATTTCTACACGTGGGCGGGAATTAAACGACGATTTCTGCTGATTGGTCAGCCGAAGATCAAACCGTGCTGTCATCAGTTCTTCCACAGTTTTGCGAGGCAGAATAATAGTCCTCCACTGCTGCAGATGTACGGATTCTTGATGCGTTTATTGCAACTACATTTAATCTTTTTCTCATCAAACACCCAGATTAATGAATAGCTCGACACAACTCTTACAGGGGCAGAGATTAGACAGCGCTTTCTTCTGTGTAGACATACAGTCTATCGTGTAGAACAGCGGTTCTCAAAGTGCCAGAGGGTCCGTGAAAAAAATTAATTGCTATAGCCTACCGTATTTTCCAGACTGTAAAGTCACGTTTTTGATACATGCTGTGATTTATTCCAAAGTGATTTATATGATGCTTTTAACGTCAAATAATCTAAATGTAGACTTCTTGTAGGTGCATCAAGCAGGCTCTTGTTGTGTATTGGTTCATGTTTGAGACGCGCTAAAGCAGCACGTTTTGCTGTTCACTTTATTTTTCAAAAGGCATGACATAGTTGTCATTTTGAACGTATATAAATAAAGATCTACTTTTTTACCATACGACCATGAATGACAGTGTTATTTCCCATGCTGAGGAAAAAATCCAAGTGAATTAATAGGCCTACTGAATATTAATTAAATAAACAGCAAAAACAAAGTTATGACTGCATATTTGCTGTACACTTCAATACTGGTCTGCGCTTGACTGTAGTTTCGTTTGTCCGCTGTTTAGTTTACTGAGTTTATTTAACCCATCGCAATTTATTAGAACTGTGTGAACTATAGGGGTAACTCACCTTGTTATTCTAAAGGCTTAATACCTTCCTTTTTCGAAAACACACACACACACAAAATGTCTTGCTCTCACTTGGCAGAGAATGGCATAGATGGTGACTTTCACTTTTTTAAAAGGATGCAAATCTGTCGTAAAATAATCCTAATCCCGTGCCATATTCCAAGCGTTCTTAATTTATTCTGTGGGGTTTGGTGAGAATCAACCCGAAATGCAAGTCTTGCGTTACAGTCCTGTGTGCAAGTGCACATGCAGCTCATGGCCGGTACAAGCGCATATCCTTTTGAGATCTAAATTATAATAAATAAAAAATTTAAAAAAAGACTACATAATAAAACTCAAAAGAGTAGGCCTATGTATTTTATGTCTGTTGTTCTCCGATTGTAAAATAGTCAGAATGACACAGCTCTTGAACGTTATAGCATTTAAAATATTTTACTTAAAATTAATTAATTAAACAAACAAATTTACTGGGCGACCAGGGTAGGCTATGACAGGCGTCATATCATACATGCCCAGCTGATGCAAATCATAGAATTTATATCTACACAGAAGAACAGATTGTATCGAGCTATTCATTTGTCTGGTTATTTGATGAGAAAAAGATGAAATGTAGTTGCAATAAACACATCAAGAATCCGTACACCTGCAGCAGTGGAGGACTTCTGCCTCGCGGAACTGCGGAAGATCTTCACCTGACCAATCAGCAGAAAGGGCCGTTTAATTACCGCCCACGTGTAGAAATCGAATATTCAAGCTGTTTATTCATTTTTCTACTCCTGAACGAAAGACGAAAAATTAAGCTGAATTCTTGTTTTTCGTTTCTTGGAAAAAAAATTATCATTTTTCTACATTCAATATTAAAACAAAAAATGAGTGACCGCTCGATTCCCAATTTTGGTTTTCTAATTTCAAAAGGAAAATCCGTTGGCCGCCAAGTACACGGACCCTTATTGACCATGCACATTTGTTCTCTGTCGTTCTTTTGAACGGTTTCCGCGGCAACAGCAGAACACAAAGCAGTGCAGCACCCACTTTGAAACATGCAGCGCTCATATTTATTTACAGCCTTTTCAAGTTTTATCGTCACATTAAGCTGTATCACGATTCTGGTCTGTACCCAAACTTAAGTCCACTGGAAATCATAATTAAGACTTTCTTGTACAATTTAAGACTTATGATGACCTTAAATTTGATAAAGTAAATTTAAGACTTTTTAAGGACCCGTGGGAACCCTGGATTCTTTCTGCTGTTTTCTCAATCCTGTCATTTTTGTTGTGTGTTTATTTTGTTATTGAGAGGAAAGTGAGCAGCACATATTTATATATTCATATAGATGCCACTTCCAGCAATGTGGACGCCATCAGTATACTGTGGCTAAGTTATTTTAGACTTTTTTTAATGAAGAATGAAAAAGAACTTTGCTGTGAGTACATCTGGGCCTAAAATGCTTACATTTATAACTTATGCATAGCTAACATTGTTAAAATGATATTTGGAGTTTTCCTTATTGCAACTGTTACATATTAGTTTGCATACCTCCTTGTTTTGCATATAGACTTCCACCAAAGTAGCCATTGACTGGAGACGTGGCAGCATAAACAAATATGGCTGTACTCAGCATGGACCCTCTCCTACAGAGGCAAGCATAAAATTTTGTTACAGCTCTGGACAAGATAATTAAACAATACATTGGGATAGGCAACACGTTTATGATTGCCCTGTAAATCATAGTTGAAACTCACTCTGTATACAAGTCCTCAATCATGGCCAAAATGATGACGATGAGGGAAACAGAGAAGATCTGACAGCCAGAGCCAATGAGGGAGGAGAAGATCAGCGGATGGCTGGAAGGCCTGAACACATCACCATGAACCTGCTTCCATCCGTATTCATCACCAAGATCACGATCCTGATATCGAGATAAAGAAAAACATAATGTGGGTTGAACTACTGAGAGAAATGTAGCATTAAATTATGGAGCTGTTAACAGAGCTAAAACACATCAGTCATTGTAAGGTTGTGAATAAACTAATTCATCACAAACATGCATAAATTAAAAGTGATGGGGTTTGTAAGGCTCATTTAATAAAGCATTTCAAAAGTGATCACCATGTCATCCATTTCCTCTTCTTTGCTGTATCTGGCATAGTCTTTCCTTAATGTCCTCATCAGGATCATTGAAACAAGACCAACCAGGAAAATCACCATCATGAAAGAGTTAAATATTGAGAACCAGTGAATCTGTCAGGTGCAAAACCACACACACACAAAAACATGAAATATATTCAATATATCATTCAGCACATTTTATATCCATTGGGAAAATGTTATCAAACAATATGTGGCACTTACTCTGTGTTGAAAGAAGGATGGATCAAGGTACTTGTCAAACCTATCCTCAAATTTCACATCAGATTTCTTCCACTTCACCTATGAGGAACATCAAAACATTGAAATATTATACATATGAGAGATATTCAAGCAAACACCGACTTCTTTCACACAATAGCATTAGTTATACATTTTAGTTGTACATTTGTTTTGGCAAAACAGCTTTTCTAAAAGTATAGGGGGGGGGGTTAACAAAGTGAAATTTTAAGTGACAGTTTAAGTAGTATTAGCAGGTTTCTGAGGCTCAGGAAGGTTTTACTCACCGAGTATGACATGGGAATTCTTGTGTTTGGCACAAGCTTGACCTTCCCCTCGCTGGTCAGGTTAACATCCACAATTCTATTCCCATTTTGTCCAATCTCCAGCTTTTTGTAAGTCCAGAGGTAATAGTCCTCACCATTCTCGTCAGCTTCACCAACAATTCCTTATAATAATCCCACAAAACAATTTTCAATAAATGTCAATAGTATATTATTATTATTAGTTTAAGTAAACAGTACATTAAATCCTAATAAAATGAAATAAAATTAAAACTGACTTTTACTCGTTTACTCAATTGTTATTAGGAATGATTCAGTAGCATATGTTATTCTTTCATTAAATATGTAATAACATTCTCTGTCTCCGAAAAGACTGGAATAACCACTAATATTTTACAATCCAGTCAAACCCTAAGAGATAAGTCTGCTGTATATTATTTCCTCTAGAATATTGTGTTTCATCTGAAAAGCTTCACATTACAGACACTTCACATTGTCGTTTCAAGTAAAGAACAGATAGAGTTAATCTTCAAGCTTTTGAGACAAACTTACTATTATGCATTTCAGTTTATATGCACAATTTTATATCTATATTTGTATCTGCTTCAAAAATCATTGAAGAAACAAAACAGTCAAAGATACATCTCGAAAACATATAGCTAACTCACATGGCAGTTAAAGTCCAATTTAATTTCTTCCCATAATAAAATTTTCTTAAATAATTCATGAGCAACTATTAGAACACTTAATAACCCTACTGCTCTTTCAGTACAATGATCGCACCAAGGAAGTTACATTTCTTTAGTACTGTTGAGTAGTGATGGTTCATTAAAATGTCCCCTGGAGGGAAACAGCATGTTTAAAATACTTCAGTAAACTGATTTCCCTTTCAGGCACTGAAAGGTCTGCTTTTCTGAGCATTAGGTAACCATTAGTAACATTACCTAAAGTACAAGATAATTTGCATGGAGTGAGAAGATGGCCAGTGGATGGGAAGCTTCCAGAAAAATTATACAGCAATTTTGTCAGCTCTTAATGGATCTCAAAGAACTTTCTAAAGCATTTCCGTTCCAGTGTTTTCACACAAGCTGTTTGAGGTGAAGAATGTGTAGGGTCCAAGATGCCATAAGAGGCCAGTTTCTGGAGCACCTAGAAGTATCGAGACTTTTTATTGAGTCTCTTTTGGGAGTGGACATGCTTTGCACATATAACCATTTCCTGATAATCAGGAGGAGACACTCAACAGCCTGATGGAGGATGGGTTGGAGCTGGGTGAGCTGATGCCAGTACCCTCCAGAATCATGAGCTTAAAACTGATTCCAATTTGAAGAAAACCTTTGAGTTCTCCATGATCCACAGCATGACAACATCAGTGATTCTGAATGATATTTTGCTAGCCTAAAAGACTTCATGGGCTTCGATCATAAAGTTTCATTCACCTTGTGACCAAAGGCTCAAGAGACAACAGCATCCAACAACAGTGTGGCAAAGATGACTAAATGGAGACTCTCACCCTAAGGATTGGAATCCATTACATCTCGTTGTGCAATGTTGGAACAGTGCAAGCTGGGATGCAGCGCAGACACTACTAAAGTTGTTGCAGAACAGTGGCTCACATCCGGGCACCAAATGCTGGATTTTTTCTAACCTCTGCTTTCACTGAGCCTGATGCTCATCATAGGACATAACTTCCAGCATTCTGATGACCTTCTCGCCAGCCTCAAATGTTGCATAATGGACAAATCAATACTCATTAGATGCATTCTTGTCAAAAACCACCACGAACAGAATGTCCCAGGAGACCCTTAATACAGGCCTAGATACATACAGATTTACAGATGTTGCCAATTTCTAATATCCGAGAAGACGAATCCCAAGAACACCTCAAATATTAGTGTCCAATGCATTCTCACCATTGATGAGGTATACAAAGTTAACCGTACCTCGGAGAGCAGTTGGTAACTTTGCACCACGGTTTCAATCACATTTTGGTGAAGGGCACTCATGAACCGAAACCCCCATCTAGTCTTTTTGATTACTAAAATGATCATCATAAAACTGTTCGTCATTTTTGTTGTTTGTACTAACAGATTTGTCTCAAATATATCTTTTTTACCCTTCACAACTGCAGTCTCACTTACAAACTTTCTCAGCTCAACAGTTGTTATTTTTATTTTTTCTGTAATTTAAATCAAACTGAAATAAATGAAAATATAAAATTAACAAAATGTATAATTAACCTAAAAACAAACAAAAATGAGAAATTTTGCCTTGGCAAATAACTGAAAGGTTTAAGTCTAAGTACAAAAATTACTAAAACTGAAAAAAAATAAAAAGAAAAAAGAATTTAAAAAAATTAAAGCTATACAGAAACATAAAAAACAAAAAGTAATAAAAATGACAAAAGCACAAAACTACTCAAATTAAAATGTGTTTAGGAGCTGGCACAGTATTCACTGCTCGCACATAAGTCCAATTTTTTCAAAGTAGCTTTCTGTTGGTCAGCATGGCATATTTGTGTGACCAACTTGAACATGAGTGACATCTGCAGAGAGAACCTTTTCGCCCTCAAGCGAAACTCCTGAACATGTGGATTCTTATTGAAATGACTAATGATTAATTTGTCCTAATCCTACATACAAAACAGAGAAAATCTGTAAACAAACCAGTGCCAGGGTTTTGTACACTTATGGTGCTTTTCCACTGCATGGTACGGCACGGCACGGTTCAGTATGGCTCACTTTTGGGGGGTTTTCCACTGGGTACAGTACCTGGTACTTTTTTTAGTACCACCTCGGACGAGGTTCCAAGTGAACCATATCGTTTCCAAAACATGACGTGTAAACTCTGCTGATCACTGATTGGTCGGAGAAAATCGCCACTGCCTGCGTCATTGAACTTGCGGCACGAGACACAACAGACCCGCTAGATTTAAATCGATACAGCCAGCGAAGGATCGAATGCAACTGTTTTGAATGAGCGCACCTTTCTTTTAACAAACTTTTTGTTGTCTGTTGAGGAATTACAGACGTTCCTCTCGTTCATCAGCGAGAGCTTGATGGAGCGACGCAGAATTAAAACGTTTTTCAGGAGTCATGGCAGTAGAGGCGGTGCAACTATAACGTAAATAATGTCGCCCACTCTAAAGCGGTACTAAACTGCAGTGGAAACAGAGCCGAACTGAGCCGTGCCGTGCCGTGCCGTTCTGAACCGTGCCGAGCCGGATCGTACCACGCAGTGGAAAAGCGCCATTAGAAAAGAACAGACTTGCCACCTTGGCATCCTGGTTACTCACCCCAGATGGGAAGGTCATCTATGTACATTTGGTACCAGTAGTGGTTCTTGATGGCATAGACAAACGCATCTCTTTTAGGTTTGTCAAGTTCAATGTCACAGTATGTTGTCTGCAACACCTCCTCTGTAAAAGACAAATCCACATTGCATTCTTACAATCACCAAAAGAGCAATAATACTTACTAACCAACAAAAACATGAATGAACTACTAATTTAATTTACATAGTATGACAGTCTAGTACTTGTGCCTTTGATAAGCTTCATTTGAATAGGTTAACACACTAGACATATTAACATATGACCATACCTTTGAACTTGATGTCCAGACCGCTGAACTCCAATTCAACCCCCTGCAGCGCCTCTCCTAACGTCTCATGATAGTGACTAATAGTTTTCTTGATGCCCACGCAGAACGGTAGGGAGAAGTACTTATAGGTCTCCTGTCGGTTGTGATAAGGGCCCACTGTATTCATCCATAGAACCACCTCCTCTTTATCTGTGTACTGCAAAATAAAGAGAGCAGTCATCAGCTACCTGTTTCAAATATCAGCATCTGCTTCTTTGTAATGTTAATTCAACTCCAGGATGTCACCATCTGAAAGAAAGTTTTAAAATAAACAGAAACTAGCCTGCATTTTGTTCTTAAGCAATTCTTCAAATAGTAGCAAACTAACATAATCATTCCTGAATCCGCACACACACAGAGCATGCTGTCCAGGGCTCAAGCACACCCATAAACATTACGTCATTGATTCAAGATGAAGTCAGCTGGCAGAAAAGAGATTTTAAAATTGAGATTGTGATGCTGCCAATCCCTCAAGCCAAAGCAAAATAAAATAATCAAGAGACCATTCTTGAAGGAAAAACTGCTTCAAAAAAGAATACTGTTCACTTGTTCAACATTACACTTCACTTTAGTCTTTAGATAAAATTGATGCATCCTCCAAGTGCACAGGCAAGCAAATTTTATACAATGCTGTTTTAAAAAAGATAAAGAGTTACAGATAATTGATTGTACTGCAATTCCTGCAATACACATACCACATATTTACAGTGGAGAAAACTCCATAATTAACATCAAACTTTCAAATACAAAAGATTTTCCAGTCATTTGTACAAAATATACTGCACACAATTTTGTCTAGTGACCAATATGATGTCCGCATCAACAGCAAAAAAAAAGTGTGCCTAAAATGTTGAACCAACTCGTGAACTGAGTAAACTGTGTTATCATTACTGACAAGGGAAGATGTATAGACTGCTCACTGCTCAACATATTCAAAAGCGGCTGCCAAACCAGTTTTTAGAATTTACAAACTAAAGTACACAGAACCTATGACAGAGACGTTTGGAAGCAACACTTTTGTCACTTTTCAGTGGTTATTGGTATCCTATTGCATGTTTAACAAGGTTTCTTATTCATAATGAAAGACCCTTTCCTTAGGCAAATAACAAGACATTAGACATAACCGGTCACCCACTCAACATTAAATGCAATTGATCCAGGAATGTAGACAATCTTGATGCAGAATAAAGAATCTCTTGATTTTTTGGGGTGAACTATTCCTTTAATTCTTTGAATTACAAGTTTAAAGAATCACAGCAAAGATAGGGAGTGAACCAGAAAATCAGGTAGTGTTACACAATCCTATCGGAATCTAAAGGGCAATACAGAAGCACTCGCGACACTGGATGCACTGGTCTAAATAAAATGAACATGAGAATAAGAGGAAGAGAAGACAACTGCATGTTTGTATCTATGAAACCTTAAACACTGTCTCCCACGCTCAGAGGTATTCTCATTGGCACCAGTTTGAACAAAAAGGAGCCCATTAAGTATCAGAAATCCCCAGATCTCTTGAGACAACATATGAGGACTTTTTATGTACTATAATTCATCATCACAGATTATGCGAGGTTCTGAATGCTTGCAGTAATAATATGAAAGCTGTAAAAGGGGCAATAAAATGGAAGATTCAATCTTAGTAAATACTCATAATCAACTTGTCTGATCGTGCATCATAACACAGTTGTTCAAATTCTATCCAATAGAGAGAATATACCTGCCAACATTCAAAATGCTGATGAATTAAGGAACTTCAGGACAGGAGAATGACATTCAAATTCGCCCCCAAAATGCTGTCTAAGTAGATCCTGACACAAATGATATTTGGACACACTAGGGCACTTAAAGTCACAATGAAACGGAAGTATAAACAGATATTTTCTGTATTGTATTACATCTGAGTGTAACAGATTATCAAAAAGAAACTGGGGGTGGGTTATCGAAAACAAGTGTAGAGCGGAGTCTTGGTTCTCTGTATCCATCCATTGTTGATCGGATTTTGAGATGTGCATGTTTAACTCAAAAATGGAGACAGATGAATGTGAGCTCCAGTTATGACATTCTGATTAAAAATTACAAGGTCAGAAATTTAAAAAAAGAAAAGAAAAAGATGCTCAGATGAATTGTTCACAATAATATCTAAAGAGTAAGCAACTGCACGCACATCGATCTCAAATGGGTGCTCGACTAAAAAACAAGCAGCAGCATATTAGAAATGCAAAGTCGGCAACACCAAAGCTCCAAATGTATCAAAGAAATGTATTTAAAAAAAAATATTCACACTATGCAAATTTTTTAAAATAAATTTCTTTGATACTTTTGGAGCTTTGGTGTTGCCGACTTTGCATTTCTAATATGCTTCTTCACAATAATATCTAGCCTATAACATAAGATTTTGAACGTTGAATTCATGCCGACTTTAAAGTTGTCTGAAATCCAAAGCAAACATTGTTATCATCAGGGCTATAAGACTGCACACTGCATTTATATATTTTTTCTTTTTACAGAGTGTAAAAAAAGCTACAACAAAAACTTGTTAATTGCTTAATTGTAAGCTGCCTTATAAAAAAAAATAAAAAATCCTAATTTTAAAATACAGCTCATGTAACTGTACTCGAGTTTGTTTTTTTGTTTTATAAACATAAATTATCATTGTGTCATTACAGATCACAGAAATTATGCGGCCTTCAATTGAACCATTATACAGCAAGAAACACATTTTATTAGCTTAGACAGGTTTGGTATATTGACATTGTGATTAAATACCATAGACCTATAGGAGCTTTAAAATATACTGTCACCGAAATGTCATCGGGATAAAACTGTCATCCCGTCGCACTGTATTTCTAAGGCAACATTTTAGCGGCTTTTTACTATAAATGTAGCCATCTTTTACAGTGTCAGTCATAAAAAAAAAAAGCCTGGACGAACCGGATATGTGTGTCCAGACGGACATATTTTAGCTAACGACGGATAGCCGACCCTTCAGAGTAACCTCACACATAAACAAAAGAAACACACAGTACACGAAACACATTGAGAGGTTATGCCTGAAGTAACATTATACTTATCAAACATCATAGGAGGAGACGAAACAAATTATCGCGAGCACTGCCCTGCTATTTGCACAACATAATGTAATGGGATAGCTGATGCTAAGCTAGCCACGTAGCTTCTGATGTGCTTAGCATTTCTAACACAGACACGGGACAATGAATCAGTCACCGAGTCCACTGTTTTGGATTTACTTCTGTCCTTTGCTGTTAGACATTTTGTCAGAGCAACCAGGCTAATATCTAACGTCTCTCGAGACTGTACACACCGAGCACAGAGGGCTTCTCGGCCCGCAGTTTATCTTACCTTGTGGTCGTGTTCATCTGCTCGAACTGGCAGCAATGAACTAAAAACAGTCGTCAGGACAACCACTTCAATAGTCCACCTGCAGAGCCCCATGATTTTCTAGGGAAAATTCTGCGACTGATTTGAGAAGGTATCTTTTTTGGGGGCTATCCCACCTTCCTTCTTCCTGGTTCTATGACAGTGGTTGTCTTAAGATGCACACATACGAGTTTGTCGTAAAACTGTTCAGCGAGCGATCCGCGCGTTTTCCGCTGATTGGTGGGCAGAGGTCACGTGGGTAACGTGGGCCTATCGTTGGAGAGAGCGATGAGTAAACGTTGAGGAAGGAAACCCTCCGCTTTGCCACCCATGGCCACGTCATCTGAGCGCAAACAGAAGCTGTGGAAAGGCCGGCTTTTTAGCAGGATGTTAAACCACACAACATGAGTATTCATTGATAGAAACTTCAAATAATGAAGCAGAAGGTTACGCCTAATCAGAAAACTTGTCTCTGTTAGTTTAAAACTATATTTAAAAAAGTTAATTAATTAAACGTCAATTAATTAAAGACCATTGTTATTCAAACGGATAAAATAAGACTATTAAAATAACTTAAGTTAACATTCAAGAGTTGTGGAACCTCAGAGAGCTGGAATATTATTATTCGGGTTTCAGGCAAGGTAGTTTTTTTTTGTGTGTGTGTGTTGTTTGTCCCTTAGATTAGTTTAAGACTTGGGAAAACGCCTCAGCATATAGCAGTGATCCCCAAAGTTATTTATTTTTTATTTATTTGCCTATATTTTAAGCTGATATTAAAATCATTTATCAACACATTTGCATGTTCATGGTTCTCTGGTGTCGGTTAATGGTAACATGGCATACAGATAAATAAAAATAAATATTTTAAATACATTTTATTTATATTGTTTATTGTAAAAAATATATTTATTTATTTATTGTAATTTTATAATTTACATTTAAGATAATATGCTTTTAATCAACTCTCTAACCCCCTGCAGTTCCTTCATGACCCCCCGGGGGTTTGTCAACTCCTGTTTGGGAAACTCTGTCTTTGTTTTGTTTTCGGGGAGCTAGTGTAGCATTTTGGCCAATATCTAATTACAAAAACATTTGTCTTGCAAAATAGTTGAGATACCTTGGGAACATCAGGGCCTCTGAAGGTTTTATCACTTTAGAAGACTATTTAAGACCAAATGAAAATAATGAATTAATGAATTAATTAACACAATGTGCTGTATTAGCAACACTTGAAAGTTTGAAAACCAATCCCCATTGTTTAAAAAAAAAAAAAATCTTTAATAGCTCTACTCTAAATCACTATAATATGGAAATAACTTTTAATTTACCTTCTGAAAAATGTTCTTCATGTGTATTTTTGTCTTGTTTTTCAATGCAAATATCTAAAGATTCTTAAATCTTTGGGGGCAGTTGTGGCCTAATTGTTATAGAGTTGGACTTGTTACACAAAGGTCACAGATTCGAGTCTTGGTACCGGCAGGAATTGTAGATGGGGTGAGTTAATGTACAGCGCTCACTTCCACCTTCAATACCATGACTGAGGTGAGACCCCCAACTGCTCCCCGGTGTTTCATTACTCACTGCTGTGTGTGTGCGCACTTGGATGCAGAGCACTAATTCTGAGTATGGGAGACTATACTTGGCCACATGTCACATACTTTCCTTTCCTTTATTTACCTTTCCTTTCCTTAAATCAAGATACATTTACATGAGAGGCAACATGACTTTAGATCAGAAGTCTTGTTTTCTGTGAAACTGATCAGAATGAAGTGGATTTATGATTAAAAATGAACAAATAACTTCCAATAGACTCAAGCAAAAATCAGCTTAATTTATTCCCCATTGACAGATATTTAGGGGCCAAGCACTGAGCTGTTGTATCCTTTGGCATTCTTCCGCTCTATATGGCAGCCCATAGAACCGCTTGTGGGAAAGTTATGAAATGGTTCACAGATAGAGGACAGTCTCAACATTAACCATAGAAATTTTAGAGTCTTTCATAACTAACAGTTCAAATTTGCCTATATATTAAGTGAAAGTGAGTGACGTGACCATACATGGTAAACCATACTCGGAGTTAGTGTTCTGCATTTAACCCATCCCGAGTGGGGACACACAGCAGTGAACACACACCGGCAGCCATTTATCCCTGTGAGCAGTTGGGGGTCCGGTGCCTTGCTCAAGGGCACCTCAGTGACTGAGGCTCAGTCGTGGTATTGAAGGTGGAGAGAGCGCTGTACATTCACTCCCCCCACCTACAATTCCTGCCGGACCTGAGACTCGAACTGGTCCGACTCTCTAACCATTAGGCCACGACTTTGCTAATAACTATATGTTTGTGCTAATAACTGTACAGTTTAGAAGCAAATTCCCCTTTCCTCTGATTTCTTGGCTCATATCGAGTCAAATGGACACCAAAATCTAAAATTCTACAGGTCAAGAACCCACTTTTTGTAACTTGTACAGTTTGTCTGATTTTCACCAAAATTGGCTCAGGTCATCTTCAGACAATGCTGGCACAAAGTTATGCAATTCAAGTTGACTAGTCAAAACATTCTTGAATAACGCGCAAACAAATTTGACGAAGAGCACGGCAAAATGGACGTGAGGATATATCTCAGCAACACTAGCGTGACAATGACCCGAGGCTACCTGGACTGCATTTCCCAAAAGCATCGTAAGCTTAAGTACATTGTAGAACCAATGGAGCTACGATCACCTTAAGCTTACGATGCTTTTGGGAAATGCAGCCCTGCATAGCTTCAGTGCAGCACCATCTAGTGGTCAGGAGATAAATGGATATTTTTGCTTATAACTTCTGAATGGTTTGAGTTAGGTATAAACGGAGGTCGGAGCCAGCTCCAAATGGGCAAGACAGCTGCAAATGGGTGGGATTTGTTAATATCGTCTACACCAAACCCAATCCTAAACATACCCTCTCCCAGAGCCATTAGGTGTGTTTGACTTGAAGCGGCGCTGTGCAGAACGATCAGTGTATGACATCAAAGTACTGCGAGAGCGATAAGAGAGCAGATGGATCTTGATGCTTTCGAATCGCTCTCGCGCATGGCCATGGGAACTAGAGGTGCTGCAGCACCCCCCGTCGCAGGGCCGGGTCTGAGATTTTCCTTTTGCCTCTCGATCATCCCCAAGATACTTAATTTTTGTGATTATTTATTAAACTGACCAGAAATATATAGCCTAGTGCGGCTGTATTTTTCTTGTGTGCCTCGCTGCGCGCATCCCTCCATCTCCCCCTCACACTGACAGAATTTCATGTGAATGTTCACGTGATATTACCGTAATTTTACATTCCGACTTGCAAAAACCAATCAAGTCCTCGTCCTTTTTATGAGCTGTTTTCTGAAGCTTTCTTGCTTCTCAAGACGGCCACCAATAAGCACTGCTCTTTAATTGCGCTCTAGTCTCTCAAACCACTAGTCTAATCTGTAGCCTAATGCAGGGGCGTAAATTTCATCTAACAGTAGGGGGTGTTATGTCAATATGATGTTATGTTTTTATAACATCATATTGAGCAAAGCCTAAAGCATCGTAGGTCTACAATATTAGCCTATCAGTTCACACACAGGCTTATCGCCATGTTAGTTGTAGTGGGTGACAAGCTACGGTATTAAACTTGTTAACCTTATAATCGCTCATAGAAAATACACCGGATAGCCAATCATAATTTTTTTGTCATGACAAATTTATTAATGATCCAGCATCATCTGTATTAAATAGAAATAATCATTTCACCCGATGTTTAAAGAGAATGAAATAGCGCTTACACATAATTAACTGTTACTGAGGAACTTTGCTCTCGCACCGGATATTTTCTATCGGTAAATAGAGCCCTGCATTTTGGCCCGGGCCCGACGGGCCCCGACTTTTTTACATCCCTAGGGCCGGGCTTCGGGCCAATTTTCACGTCATAGTTCAGACGAGGGCCGGGACTCAGGCCTGTTTTAGTTTTCTCCTTATTTTTATATTTTAGACATCCATCAATGTCTAAGCCAAGTGCTTAGAAAAGCGCTATATAAATGTAAGGAATTATTATTATTATCAATTAGTGATGAAAAAAAAATTGCAGCGCTGGTGGAAACAACACGAGACCGTGCTGCGACTGTGAAGAGCGGCTCTTCGGTGTTTAGTGTCCAGCAGCAGCGATCGCGCCATCAGCGCAGCTGTTCTGCGTTCAAATACATGCAATAAAGCTTGACGCAAAGCCCCAGCAAAAGTAATTACCATGAATGTGTCCGAGGGAAATAGTAAGGAGATATTTTAATTACTTACTAATAAACTAGTGTTTTCTGTGTCAGTGTTGCATCAGTGTGGATTCATCTCCTCATTAGACGCGCCTTTAGAGAGAAGTGCATCTTCACGGATTATGATTATAATGAATGAGTTTTTGTTTTCGATTTGATTTATTTCGTTAAGTAGTAATTTAAAGCTTTCTATAGATATATTTATCATGTCTGTGAGGCATGTATTCGCTGACTTTCGGTTCATTTTTGTGAAGCGAGCTGTTCAAGACGAGACGGCAGAAAGCGTATCGTTTTAAAAGCACGACGTTTTGTTGATATTGTGAGTGCACACAAATAGAAGAAGACCCTTTACAGTTCCGAATGATGTATTACTCTTACCTTTATGAGCAAAAATTACGGCCTATTTTAAATTGTTTCCATTGAAAAAAAAAATGCAATTGATTGCGCTGGTGCCTCCATGTCCTGCGCTTTAGCTTCCGTTCTCCGCACAAACTATTGGAGCGCACATTTATCTAGGTTTAACCTTTAAACATTGTTATATGCTTGAACTGTTTTAGTATATCTATAGATTTTATTTTAGGCAAGTCGTGATGATTTGAGAAGGCTAAATTGATCAAACATGCTGATCAGCCTGCCGGTCTGCCGCTGCTGCTTGGTAGTTACTTTAAGAAAGAAATAACTTGTTTAACGAACAAAAAATGCTCCAAACGTTTTTCAAAATTAACTTAATAAAAAAATAAAAAAAAAAAACGAAAAAAAACGAAATATAATCACTTTGCCATTGTATACAAAACTGAACTATTTTAATAGCTGAAACATGAGCCGTTTTGGGAGAAGGGGGAAAAAAAAGATGGGCTCGGGTCGGACTCGGGCCGGTAATTCTGATAAGCTGTCGGACACGGGCCGGGCTAGGGCCTGAGCATCTCGGGCCAGGGCCGGGCTAGGGCCTGAGCATCTCGGGCCAGGGCCGGGCTAGGGCCTAAATCTGAGGCCTGTACAGGGCTCTATCGGTAAAGAAGGAAAGCAGGCAGTGGACCAAACCATTGTGAGGCAAAGGAGGGGGGAATCAAAACATTTCTGAACTTAAGACGCTTTTTTTGCGTTTATTTTGTTTTACTACTCACACAATTATTTTAAGTATATGTCCATTATATTGTTTTCAGTACACAGAGTCACTTGTAATGATATTTTTAGGGGGGACAACACTCAGATAGGGGGGGTCCTGTCCCCCCCGTCCCCCCCGGGATTTACGCCTATGGAATGTAATCTGTTAACTACGCACATCATAACGTTTTAGGCAAGTAGGCTATCCATATTATGACAAAATATTTTAATAAGACTGAATTTGAATTTAACCTGATCACGTTTAATAAAAAGACATTTTAAGTTGAATTATTATGCGCATGTCCACTATTATTCAAACAACGAACAGATACAGCGAACAAAGAACATTTACATTGTCAAAGAATACTGAAGCGTGAGTGTAAGCACTCAAAAAAAAAAAAAAAAAAATTATAAGCTATAATCAGTGATGTTGTCTGCGGTGTATGATGAATTAATCTCTTACATCGCACGTAGGTAGGCTACATCTGCGTTTCTGATGAGAGAATTCGATAAAGTGCATTGACCAAAACTTTTGCTTATCAGCGATGTTAATATTTAATAAAATCCCCTTAAATAATAGAAATATTAAAGAAAAATTCTTGAAATAAAATCACAAAAGCACAAATACATTGATTTGCATATGGCTACATCTTAATTAGTATGTTAATCTATAAGAGTTTGGGCTGTTTATAGGATTTTGTCAAAGGCCCCGCCCTTCCTCATCAAGCCCCGCCCCCCAGTACCCCCCAGATAAAATATGTTCCCGCGGCTATGCTCTCGCGGTACTTTGATGTCATACACTGATCATTCTCCGCAGCGCCGCTTCAAGTCGAACATACCTATAGACTCTATTAGCTGTGTCCGAAATCGCTCACTCGTTCACTCATTCACTAATCCCTATATAGTGTAAGGCAGTTGAGTGAACTATATTAGAAAGGAGTGAACGAAATGAAGTGAACGGATTCGGACGGTGACGTGTACACTGCGCGTGAGACTTGGCTGTTGCAAAAACATCTTAGATGTACTTTTATATTTCATGTACCTCATTTTAGAAAATAATATTAATAGCAATAACACTTAAAATGACTATTGTAATCAGCTTTGTGGTTTCATTGATGGTATATTATTCATTTGTTCTGTAATATGGTCATAATCATTAAATACTATTAAAATATTGTCAACAAAAATAAACTCACATTAGCACATATTAATAATTGTATGTATTTATTGTTTGTAGTATCTTGAAACTCTCCCGAGAAAACTCGAAACTCGTGCATGTCTTTATGCTTTATGCCGAAATCGTCAAATACCAATTATACCAAAAATCAGCTGAACTTCCTTTCTGCCATTTGATTCATGTTGAAAACCTACTTTTTGGAACTCCTCCTAGACCATTGGTCCAATTTTCTTTTTTCTTTTTTTTTTTTACCAAATTCGACCCAAATCACCATGCCGGAAAAAGATTATGGATTGAAAACATTTTTATAGTGCCGCAACACACTTGAGACATGATGCCAAAATGATTCTGAGGCTGTATCTCTTCAATGCTTTGCCGTATTGACACCAAACTTTTGATTTTGCTTAAAATCATTGATGCAGTGGATCTGATGCTCCCTCCCATGCTGGCATGACTTATCTTGCCGTCTTTGTGCTTGACCGCTTAATTGCTGCTTGCAGCTTATTCTTGATTTAAGTATAAACACACTTCATTGTGTTTAATTTATGACACAAATTTCTATCATTATTTTGTATCTCAAGTAAATGTATCTTGATTTAAGGATGTTTATATATTTGAACTGGATAACAATACAAAAATACTATGAAGATAATTTTTTGCTGTGTGTGTAACATTTAATGGCTTGATTTTATTTTAAGTCTTTTTGCTGTGATTTAAGACCTTTGTAAGGCCTTAATTTGTGGAAGGGTGAATTAAGACTTTTTGAGACCTTTTATAAGACACAGAATCCCTGGAATATGTTGATTTTCTTATAGCCTTACCACTTTAAATCTGCCAACACAGCATTTAAAGGCAGCAAGAAAACAAAATTAGATTTTTGTGGCTTGTAGTCCACGTGTGCTAGCCTTGAGGTCACCTATATGCCAGTGCGCTCATAAAAGTTGACAAAATGTGCTTATAACAGATATAGACATCAAGATCTACATGCTCCAATAGACATATCCCACCTGGACAGGCTGGCCACACTTATTAAGTGGCTTTCAACATTATTCTCCCTCATTCTCTGCCTATCTATGCATGCCGAAGTCCAATTCTGTTGAGTAAATACATACAGTAGAATGTAAGTACTCTTATTACACAGCTTAGATATCTTAGGACTACTTTGCAGGCTAAATGTGTTAGTAAAGCAACCTTGTATAATACTAAATTATAAATGACCATCTTTAGTTGCCCACATAATGAAAAACTTAGACACTCAAGAAACTAAACAACTAGTTTTATTATTAACAAGACAATAAATTCACCCTAATGGGGGCAATTCTGTAAAATTTACTTCAGACATTACAATGTTTTATATCCAAGAAGTGCATACTGTTTAAAACAACCAAATTTACAGTTACAGCACCAGTTATACAGCTATTTAGCCAGTTATTAGTCGGTGTAAATCCTCCTCCTTCTCTGTGTATGTATCATGTCATCAGTGACTGCACAAACTCCCTGTAATGAAGAAAATAGGCAATTATTTTGCTGTCATTATCTAATATTTTTCTGTCATTTAGTGATGTACGTCAAACATTAGCAACAAGTAATGCATAGCCTACTCCTCAAAAGTAACTAATTATTTTTCACCGTTACTTTTTATGGAAAGTATTTTTTTTCTCAAAAGCCTTCTATATCTCCAATGAATTTTTAAAAAATCTTTAAAGAAGTAATATTCAGATGAATAAAACATTTTCAGAAGGTGACATCACCTTATGATATTTGGCAAACCAGGGTCTTTATACAGCCCATTATGAAAATATCCAAGTGATGCATCAAATTGTATCAGCTTGACACGCTCATCTGAGTTTTGGGCCTTTTTTGCAATTCTGTAGATCTGAGCCAAAAAAAAAAAAATTAAAAAAAAAAAATGTATTTCTAAATTATTTTTATAAGGTAAGTTTTGTACACACAAACCTCTTGAGCTGAGGCAAAGGGCACTAAATGGTCATCTTCAGCATGGAAAATCATAAGGGGAGTTCGAATATTTTGCAAGCTATCAAAAAAAGAAAAGAAAAAAAAGAAAGCCAGAAATCAAAAGTTTACAATATATTTACATTTAACATAACACACTAGAATACTATTACAATCATATTTCTACTCATATTGTTGAATAAATTAATTACCTTATATTTTATATTAACCATATGCTTGAATATATTAAAAACAACGTCACATACTTCTCATCAGTTGGAAGGTTCAAATCTTTGTTTTTAAGTGGATTGAACAAGAAGTACTGAATGTATGGGAACTTCCAATAAAACTGGAGAAAAGGAAAAAGAGAGATACAAATAATACTTACACATACCAAATTATGATTAATGACCCATTTTATTGATTGTGTGTGATTTATCCATATATAATTCACTTCAAATTTTACAGAATTAAATTGTATACAGACCTGAAGTAAATTTCACTTACAAATCCCAGATATAATGTTTTGATGTTTGATAGGAATGTTTTAAAAATATTTTTTAAATGATATATACCTAATAAAATTCTTAAACAAAAATATCTAAAACTCATTTGTCAGGACCAGTTGTTTTGACATGATTTCAAAGATCGTTCACGTTACTTACCCAGGTAAAAGGGTGTTCAGTAAGTTTATTAGTTTCCATCCTCGCATTTAGGAATGCACCTTCGAGTATTATTCCATCAAACTGTTTACCTGTCAAGAAATGTGCAGTTTTTTTTATTAAGACAAAATACAAACTCAGGAGAACCACTTAGAAAAACAAGAGCATGCTTGTTTTTAAATCAGTCAAATTCTTACCTTGTTCTAGCAATTTCACAGCAGTGGAAGTCGCAACACTATTGAAAAAGAAACATACTGTAGTTATATGGTGCATACTGTAGAAAATACATTGTTTTGTTTTTTTACTTTCCATTAAATTTATAGTTTATTCATTGTTTCTAATATATTTGAAGTAAACTTAGCAAAAGTCATAAAAAAGCAGATTCTACACACCCACTACCAAGCGAGTGACCCCACACACACACCAGGCTGTTTCCACTGCGTGCCTTAACCCAGTGGTACAAGTATAAGACATCGGTACACAGACCAGTCTCTGTAGGCTCACTAGTGGAGTCCCCAAAACCTGACAGGTTTTAATATATTTGAGTAAGCAATAGAGAAATCATATACTGAAGATTAAGCATGAAATGAGCTCCAATGGTTATTGGCTACAGTGAAGTGACAACATTTTAACCCACCTCTGTAGTCCAGCGCCAAGACATGATATCCAACAGCACTCAAGACCTGTATGGCCAAGACACTTCAGTCATTACCACTATTCAAGTTTGAATCTTTCTTCCTTTCTTCATAATGAATTAAGTGAGTTTGCTCACATTTGCAATTCCAATTCGATGAGCTGCAGATCTGTTTATTAAAGGTACAAAAATTAGAACATCAAGAACATATTTTAAATTGTACCACCAAACAAATCAAATCACAGAGGAACTGAAAGTTGTATTGGCATGCAGTTGCCCATCCCAGTTTTTTATTTACTAAGGTAAAGTGCAAAGCGGTGTGAATTTAAATGCACAAGTCAGATCACTGTTCTCAGAGATTATGATATTGTATACTGTCTATAGGTTAGCAGATCAATAGCAGACAAATATTTTTTTTTCCTAAACAGAGAATAAAAGTCCTAAAAAACTCTAGTATAAAAACCCTCTTAAGATAATTAAAAGGTTTCTTGCCTGTTACCCCTGTTGCCATGGAGGTAGATGAAAATGGGCGATCCGTCCCCCAGAGCTTTCTCATACCAGTCCAGATCCTTTCCCTGCGCCTCCTTCCATCTATGTTCAGGTACAGTGTGCCTAGAAACATTTATAATACAAGAAGGAGGACAAAATAATATATATATATATATATATATATATATATATATATATATATTGAAAACCTGAATATTTGTCTTGTTTTATAATTCTTTGTGTATATATACAGGTATGTGTCATATGTCTTAAAACTAACCACACGCCCACTCTCACCCCCTCTTCGGGTCTGAGGTAGATATTTAAAGTGTGATTGAGACCTATATCTGAAGGTCGGCTGAGGTCAATAGAGTCTGGAGAAATACACAAATGAGATTAGGAAAAATTCTAAAAATTCATAAACTATACGTAGATGACACCACAACAATATTTAACAAAAAAGTTTGCTAACCAGAGAAGAGATGCAGAAGAATTGGTATTGATGCAGAGAGGATGCAGAGAGAAAGAAGTGCCATTGTAGTCCAAATCCATTGCCACTGGGATCTTAAGAAAGAAGGACACACACAGAAATTGGGTGTAAAAACATCAGATTTTAAAGTAATATCTGAATTTTAAAGTAATCTTCATAGTGTCACATTTTAAAAGTTCTTCTTTTTCGCAACCAACTACATTTGAGCCCTATTCAGGGCTTAATAAAACATCACTGTTAGACATTGCCTGATATTGTTGCTGTTCATTTTTATGCAGTTGTTATGCAGCTGTCTAGCAAAACAGGACTACACTGAATTACTTTCAAAGAAGCCAATGCAAATGTGACTTGCCTTGCATGCACACTTAAATCCTTAGATTTCTGACCGGATCGTTGCAATCTTCCCGCAGACTGAAATTTTCTTTCAGATTTATTGATTCTTTTCTTCATTTTGAAGAGCAGGGGACACTCTCTGTCTATTTACTTTACACACAATTTTGGTAATAATTGACAAACAAACTGTGCGACTCACGGAAATGGATGGGTGTAAAGAGCAAAGGGCACAAACTGGGCTTATGTGCACACATTTTTTTTTCTTCTCTAGAATTTTCTACATCATTTTGGTGTGATATTTGAATATATACTGCTCCTGATATGCTTTATGATCAGTTATGAAAGTATAGTTTTTTTGTACACATATTGAAATAGTTTTTTTAGTATGTTGTGTATTTTATGGAGAAAGACCCATTTTACAGATTTGTGGCAGTGATAGCATACATTATTACATTTTTAATTTTTGAAGCTCAAAATTCTCAGGAAAAACAATTGCAATGGCATTATTTATAATGAAGGCTCTTTTTCATACAAAGCACTTTACTCAGAAAAGGTTTAGTTTTTTGGCTCTCATAACCAGATTTATGAAGTGTGTAATCTACTGTTGATTTGTACACTGTCTCCATTGGTCAAGGAGAACGGCATATTTTCTTTCTTTCTTTGAGTTTCCACATGCCTCTTATTGGCTTCTTTTACCCCTATTCACACCTTAAATGAACTTCAGTATTCACCAAAGTTTGGAATAATAATTGCTTTGTCAGATAGTAGCTACCATTAATATATTCACAAATACCTATACGTTGACTTAACGTTAAAAATAAAGTTGAATTATATATTTAATTAAAATGCTTATTAATAGAAATTTGCTTCTACAGAGACAGTTTTGTTTGCTGACATTTAATATCTGACATGACAGCTTAAGGTTTTCTTTATCATTTTACAGAAAGCCGTTATATGAGAACCTTATCCTGTTTATACATCATCTCCTGAAACATTTGATGAGATAAAATTAAGTTGAAAAGATTCACCTCCAGGTTTTAAGAGTTCTTCTTTTTAATATCCCAGACATCCTTATTTTTCATTTATTTGTTTTCCACACTAAGACGCTTTGAACAGCAAAGGTGTATTATACAGAACCAGTGATAGATAATGAATCTGATGACATGTGAGTTGATTTGCACAGGTCAACAGTTTTTTAATTTTAGCTTCCAAGACGCAACATTGTGTGCAGTAAAGTGGATTTTGGATTATTTCCAATAGATTAGGTGTTGAAAACATGCTCATGAATTATAACTGGTGTGTCAATCAGAATGTTTCACTGTGGACACAGTAATACAAACTCAGAAAGAAAAAAAAGAAAAAAAATGTTATTGTATAAAATTTTTTAAAATTTCAAAAGAAATTAATTTTACAAATATTAACAACAATTGGTGGATTTCTGGGGGAAAAACCATCAGATATTAAAATGTTTTTATTCTAGAAGTGCATACTGTTTAAAACAGCTGTAAATTTACTGTTACAACACCAGTTATATGAAACAGCTATTTAGTCGGTGTAAATCCTCCTCCTCCTGAGTGTGTCTCTCATGTCATCAGTGACTGTACAAACTCCCTGTAATGAAGAAAATATGCTTTTATTCTGGTACTATTCAACATTAGCAAGAATAGCCTACTCCTTAAGGTTTTTTCTCTAAATATGTTTTTATATCTCTTATGGAATTTTTTTGAAATCTTAAAATGAGTAATATTTAGATGCACAAAACATTTTCAGAGAGTGAAATCACCTTATGATATTTGGCAAACCAGGGTCTTTATACAGCCCATTATGAAGGTATCCAAGCGATCCATCAAATGGGATCAGTTTGACCCGCTTATCTGAGTTCTGGGCCTTTTTTGCAATTCTGTAGATCTGAGCCAGAAAAATTGTCATTTAAAGTTAGGATGTATTCCCCAATTATTTTTTATGAGGTAAATCAAGTTTCATATACACAAACCTCTTTAGCTGAGGCAAAGGGCACTAAATGGTCATCTTCAGCGTGGAGAATCATGAGGGGAGTTCTAAGTTTCTGCAAACTATCAACAAAAAAATGGGGGTGAGAAAAGTATAATTTTAATATTTAACATACTGTAACACTGGTATAATTTAGTGAAACAATATCACGTACTTCTCATCAGTTGGAAAGGCGAAAATGTTGTTTTTAAGTGGATTGAAAAGGAAGAACTGAATGTATGGGAACTTCCAATAAAACTGGAGAAAAAAAAAGGAAAAGAAAAGAGATACAAATAAGACTTATATGTACCAAACAATGATTAACGACCCATATTTTTTGTGTTTACCTAGTTTGTCCTGTAAAGTATAAATTAACTTTACATTATATAGAATTAAATTAAATTGCCAGATTTTAAGTAAATTTTGCTTTGTAGGAAAATCCTAATTAACAATGTTTTGATGTCTGAAAGGTACCTAGTAAATAATATCTAATAAACTATCCAAGACTTGTCAGGACCAGTTTGTCACAATTTTAAAGATCCTGAATCTAACTTACCCAAATAAAAGGGTGTTCAATAGGTTGATCGCTTGCTACCCGTCCAGTTACGAATGCACCCTCAAGTATTATTCCATCAAACTGTTCTCCTGTCAAGAAATACAGTTTTTTGAACAAGAAAAAAAATAAATACATAAAGAAAAGCTCAAACTCAGTAACAAAATCAGTAAACTGATTTTAAAACATTAAAATATGTAAAGTTACTATGCCCTACAATGACAACTCCAAAAGACAAACATAAAGAGTGAGAGAACAACAATGAAGAGCCACTGAGACAAACAAGAGCATGCTTGTTTTTAAATCAGTTGAATTTTTACCTTGCTCCAGTAATTTCACTGCAGTGTTAGTTGTAACACTATTGAAAAAAGAAACATGCTGTACAAACTGTAGAAAATACATAATATATGTTTTTTATTTTATTTTTTATTTCTAAAAGATTTGTAGCAAACATAGCGAAAGTCAATAAAAAAGCAGATTCTACACACCCACTACCAAGCGAGTGACCCCACACACACACCAGGCTGTTTCCACTGCGTGCCTTAACCCAGTGGTACAAGTACACAGCATCAGTAGTCAGACCGGCCTCTGTGGGCTCACCAGTGGAGTCCCCAAAACCTGACAGGTTTTAATATATTTGAGTAAGCAATAGAAAAATCATATACCGAAGATCAAGTTCAAAATTAATTCCAATGATTACTGTTTACAGTGAAGTCACAACATTTTAACCCACCTCTGTAGTCCAGTGCCAAGACATGATATCCAACAGCACTCAAAACCTGTATGGCAGTCAAGACACTTCAGTCATTACCACTATTCAAGTTTTAATCTTTCTTCCTTTCTTCATAATGAATTAAGTGAGTTTGCTCACATTTGCAATTCCAATACGATGGGGTGCAGATCTGTTTATTGAAGGTAAAAAAAGTAGTGCGTCATGCAATCATCAAGAAAAAAAAACAAAGCACGTACATTCAGTATAATGCATAATTTATTATTTATTTAGTATATGGAATATATGGAAATATTATTTAAGGTAAACAAATTCATAATAATGTGGTAGTGTTTGTTTGTTACATTTGGTTTCACCGGACTGTGATATTTTGTTTAAATAGTCAGGATGCAAAAGAATTGAATGTGGACATTAAGTAATATGCTTCAGTTGCTCATCCCAGTTTTTACTAAGGTAAAGTGCAAAGCAGTGTGAAGTTCAAGTCAGATGACTGATCTCTGATCTCTGTGCAAAGAGATTATGCAGATACTGTATAGTGTCTAAAGACCTTAGTTAGGTTAGGCACAATACTGAATTTATTGCAGTGAAGTATAGACCAGGGTTCCCACACCTTGGTTAACTTCAAATTCAAGGACCTTTCAAGGACTTCCCAGGTCCAATACCCTCAAATTCAAGGACTTAATGTGGGTATACAGAGTTCAAGTGAGAGCAAGGTTACATCGCGTCACCATGTAATTTACATTGTTACAGCTTTCATGTGTCAAACACAACTATTTTTTTTGTTTTTGCATTTATTTTTGGCCATATGACAGAAATCTGATATTCTATTTGTCGTATTTCTGTTTTGCATAAAACTGAATAATACTTTGTACATACTATACTGTATTCTAAAATGATCTGATATTAACTTTTGCATGGATTTTATTGAAAAGAGCTTAGGCTCATGTAACCAGAAGTTTTAAGATATATGAATATGCTTAAGTTTTTCTTGCCTCATGACTTTTCATTATTTTAACAAGCAAAGTAATACAACATTACATCCTTTGGATCTCTGGTAAGCCATTCTTTGTAATCTTCTTTGGTGAACCAAATATCTTGAAACTTGCATTTTCCAGGCATCACGTTTCAGCGGTTTCAGCCTATTTTTGCAATGTGCACGGTGTGTCTGTGAAACGTTGAGGTACCATCTTAGTAGTTTTGTGTGCGTGTGAACGTCATGGCAACGAACAACACAAAGTACCTCACATAGGAAACACTTAATGTAACGCATAAATGTGCATAACTAACGTAAATCAAGTAAGCTAGTATGCATATGCCACAAAGTGTTGGCGAAATAACACATTAGCGGACCGGAGGGAATAATATGGAATTTTCAAGGACCTGTATCTATGTTTGTTTATTTTCAAAAACTTTCCAGGGCCTTAAAAATTTTTAATCAGATTCACAAACTTTCAAGGATTTCAAGGACCCGTGGGAACCCTGATAGACAGTCTTACAATCTTTACAATGCCACAGACTGTATAAAGGTCCTAGATCACATAATCAAAGGCAGATCAAAGGCATAAACATGTAATCTTTAGGGAAAGTCCTAGAAGAAAAATGATTATTAGAATTTTTTTTAAGTTTAAAGGCAATTAAAAGGTTTCCTGCCTGTTACCCCCATTGCCATGGAGGTAGATGAAAATGGGCGATCCGTCCCCCAGAGCTTTCTCATACCAGTCCAGATCCTTTCCCTGCGCCTCCTTCCATCTATGTTCAGGTACAGTGTGCCTAGAAACATTAATAAAAGAATATCAAAATGATCAAATAATGATTAATTGTTATTGTCTTGTTTTATATTTTTGTGTGTATACGTGTGACGTGTACTGTAGATGTCTTAAAACTAACCAAACTCCCACTCTCACCCCCTCCTCGGATGTGAGGTACATGTTTATGGTGTGATTGAGCCCTATATCTGAAGGTCGGCTGAGGTCAATAGAGTCTGGAGAAATACACAAATGAGATTAGGAAAAATTCATAAACTACAGATGACAACACAACATCAATATTTGGAACAAAAAATGTTGTATACCAGAGAAGAGATGCAGAAGAATTGGTATTGATGCAGAGAGCATGCAGAGAGAAAGAAGTGCCATTGTAGTCCAAGTCCATTGCCACTGGGATCTTAAGAAAGAAAGACATGCACACAGATTTCAGATTTTTGACCTAGTGTGGTATATTCAAGGTGTGGTTATATTAAAGACATTGCGATCTATGTGTTATGGTTGATGCTTTTGCCTTTGCTTGCTGGAAGATGAAAGGTTAAGTAATGGCATGAACTCTTGGTGAATTGCATAAATGTACCTTCATAGTTTTAGTCCTAATAATAGCTTGTGTTGCCTGTATCTTTTTTTTCACACTGCAAATTTAAAGTAATCTTCATAGTGTCACATTTTAAAAGTTCTTCTCTTTTACAACCAACTACATTTGAGCCCTGACATTGACATTTCCTGATATTGTTGCTCTTTGTTTTATGCAAAAAAAGTCAATACAACATATGGGACTTGCCTTGCATGCACGTTTAAATCCTTAGGTTTCTGACCAGATTGTTTCAGTCTTCCTGCAGACTGTTTTTTTCTGTCAGATTGAATTATTTTTCGCTTCATTTTAAAGAGCACGGAGCACTCTATTTACTCTACACAGCTTTGGCAATAATTGAAAAACAAACCGTGCAAATCACGGAAGTGGACAAAGAGCAAAGAACATGGACTGGGCATGGACAACTGCCGTTTCTGCATATTGAGGAAACATTTGAGAAAAAACATCAAGCTGAACTTTTATTATGTATTTTAAGCGTTTGAGAACTTTAGCTACATCACTTCCTGCTGCTGACGTCGCCAAGGAAACAAACCATCCTTCAGTCGTGAAATGTGTTATGGTTTGATGCCTGTCAGAGGATCACTGTAAGTTTTAACAGTTTTGTAAATAAGCAACTTCTGTAGGGGAACATCTCTGGTTTAATCTCTGGTCATTTGCAGAAGCAACAGCCCAGACGAATTACACGAACGTGGTCGCGCGCTAAATTCAAATCTGCTTTCTGATTCTAACGTTACAGAGACAGTTTTGATTTATGACATTTACATTCACCACAACAGAGTTAAACACGCTTTTACATTACCATGAATACTTTGCATATGTTTAGCGTGACAGCTGACAGACAGGTTTTCATTTCAGTTTGTCTGAAAGTCGTTATGAGAAATATTATTTTGTTTACTCACGTCTTTTGTATAGACGATAAGATAAAAGTAACTTAATGAGTTAAAAATGAGTTATTCACTTCCAAATTTTAAAATAGTTCTTCTTTTTACTATCCCAGCCAGGCATCCTTATTTGTTATTGTCATTTAATTTGTTTTCATTCGTTGTTTTCCCACACAAAGATGCTTCGAAGAACAAGAACAACAGCAAAGGTGTATACAGAACCAGCGACAGATGATGAATCTGAAGACATGTGAGATGTTTTGCTTTCTTTGATCAAGCCAACCCCCCTTTTTTTTTGTCAGATTAGTTTCCAAAGCTAAGATACAACATTGTGTACAGTAAAACGGACTCTGTTTCTGCCAATAGATTAACAGTGTTGAAAACATACTCATGAATTATAACTGGTGTGCCAAACTGCTCTTTAACCACAGAACGTTTCTAAGCAGACAACCTTGTAATACAGTTTTTTATTGTGTAAAAAAAGTCCACGATAGTAGCTTCTATTTATTCTTCATTAATGCTGGATGAAATAAAACTGGTTTCTTTTAACAGGACGGGCCAACAAAAAGATGACAGTGAGGAGTTAGAAGAATGGTTACCAAATTTAAATGAAGGCAAAACTAAAGGAAGGCGTCAGAGGGGGACAGATGAAACCGGCGAAAAGAAAAAAGTGATCAAGAGGGTGGCCAAACCTAAAGAGCCAAAACCAAAAGAACCAAAACCTAAAGCAGAGAGGAAGCCCAGAGCTGCACGGGTTCCCAAAGTGAAGAAGGAGAAGACTAATACAAAGCAACAAACTGAGGATGCGGTTCTACCGAAGCCTGAGTTACAGCAGCATGTGACGGTCAAAGAAGAGGCAAGTCATTAATGCTTGTGCTTTTATTTTCACTGTGGTATACAGTTTTTCTTACTTATTCACAATTCTGCATCTATATAGTAATTGAAATCAGCAACAGTAATTACCCTGTAATAAGTGTACTGCAAGCTGCTTTTCTAAATGACTACTTATTAAATCCACCCTGACTGATGTCAACAGTTCAAATATATTTATCCAACACAAACATTGTGTACTCAAATAATTTATTTCATTTGAACCTTTTGTTTTATTCTAGAGGTTGTCCATTAACTTGAGCAGTAATAATGCAGGAGATATGCCTGATGAGATTCCATCATCTAGTCAACATTTCCCCAAGGTGAAAAAAGAGCAGCCAGATGACAGCTTCACCTTTGATGAACCTGCTCAGAAGAAGCAGAAGACCACAAACTCAGCCCAGGGAAGACCGATAAAAATTAAATCGGGCAATTCCTGTGTGGAGGACTTACAGATGAATTGGGATGCCATTCAGGTGGGTTATTACTTTCTGAGATAGGGATTGAGTGTTTTTGAAATTGTTGGTAACATTCTGAAGATCACAATGATCTGTTGCACTGTTAAATGTATTATTATTTGCTATTGTAAATTATTTTAGTGCTTTCTGGTATACTTGGTGCTGATTGGTCAATTGCAGCATTCTACAGGGAAATATGTGACCCTGGACCACAAAACCAGTCTTAAGTCGCTGGGGTATATTTATAGCAATAGCCAAAAATACATTGTATGGGTCAAAATTATCCATTTTTCTTTTATGCCAAAAATCATTAGGATATTAAGTAAAGATCATGTTCCCTGAAGATATTTAGTAAATTTATTACCGTAAATATATTAAAACTTAATTTTTGATTAGTAATATGCATTGCTAAGAACTTAATTTAGACAACTTTAAAGGCAATTTTCTCAGTATTTTGATCTTTTTTTGCACCCTCAGATTCCAGATTCTCAAATAGTTGTATCTCGGCCAAATATTATCCTATCCTAACAAACCATACATCAAAGGAAAGCTTATTTATACAGGTGATGTATATAAATCTCAAAATTGACACTTATGACTGGTTTTGTGGTCCAGGGTCACATATAAGTATATATGGGTCAAAGATGAGGCGACCCATTTTATTGTCCACATCTAATTAAATTTAAGTAATTTTATATATATTGAAAGCATATTAAATGTAAGTAAAGTGTCTACTTTACTGTTTTCAAATAACTTTAGAACTTTAAAACCTAGCGATTGGTAAAGACAATATTTTTGATATATGAACTCTTGTTACACTGAATGAATGACATTATTTTTGCTTAGAAAATAAATTAAACAGGACACATTCTAATATCCCATGTAGGTTCTTGCTGAGAAGTCTGGTGTGGAGCAGTGGGTGTGTGCAAACATTGTACAGCTCTTCCAGGAGGAGAACACTATTCCCTTTATGGTGCGCTATAGAAAGGAGCTGATCAACCATATGGATGCTGATGCTGTTCGAGATGTGCAGCTGACTCTTGAAGAGTTACGGTAAGACACTGGAATGGCACAACAACAAAAAAGGAGACAAGAAAGGAAATAACTTTTTATTCAATTTCAAACTGATCTACTATTTAGCACTGACTTTACACTTTAAGTAACATCCTTTAGTTGATGTTCTATATTTATATTCAAGGAATCAGAGTAAGTGTTTTGTTTTGTGGTTGTTGGATAAAACTTTTACTTAACCATTTTACAGAAACAGTTTGGATCGATTTTATTTGTACATCCTGACTGGTTTCTTGCAATTAATTCAAAATGCTTTTAGTAGATGAATGTCTCCAGTGGCACAAAAAGCATTCTGATATTTTAATGTGGCCATTATTTAGCTTGAATTACCTTGATTAGACTGCTATAACCAAATGTGACCTGTAGGTGGCAGCAGAGATCAAGTCTTGTAACGTTCTCCATGTAAATGCCTTGAGATTCTGTAAGGAGTTTCAGCCAGGATTAAATGACAAAGTAAACGAATTTTCTATCATGATTAATTTGACTAAATAACATTTTCTTTATGTACAGTACAGTTGAAAAGTTTTTTTTCCCTCAAAATATTTTTAATTAAAAAAAAAAAAGTTCAAAATGTATCACACAAAATGTTTCCACAAAAATGTAATGCAGCACAACTGTTTTCAGCATTGATAATAATAAGGAATGTGAATTTGTGAAGGATCATGTGACACTGAAGACTGGAGTAAAGGCATTTGAAAATTCAGCTTTGCCATCACAGGACTAGACAGTATTAGAAAATTATTACTGTTTTTATTGTATTTTTAATAAACTAAATGTAGCCTTGGTGAGCATAAGAGATTTCTTTCAAAAACATTACAAATTCTTACCAACTTTTGAACAGTAGTGTAACATGACAATTAAATAGACATCAGTTTTTCCTAATTTTACCTAATGTGACAGAAAAGTGAAAAGCAAACAGGATCAAAACTAATAATAACACAAGTACACAGAGTTAATTTTATTCACGTTTCTTAGGTCAGTGGCAAAGAAGAGCAGATCTGTTTCTCAGACACTAAAGAAGGAGGGGGTTCTTACTTCAGAGCTGGAAATGGCTCTAAAGAACTGCACAACGGCTGATGAAATAGACCATGTGGTAAGAACAGAACAGAATAAGCTTCTTAGCTTACTCATTTGGAGTTTTTGACTGTAAGTGACCTAATAATAGCTTATACTTATATATATATATATATATATATATAATTGTTTTTTCTTTAGTATGCTCCTTATAAAAAGGGCAGTAAGTTGTCCAAGGCCCGGCGAGCTAAGGAGCTAGGACTGGAACCTGTTGCACTGGCTCTGCTTCAGGAACCTCAGAAACTGGACCTGCAATCCTCGATCCAGCCCAACACTAAAGGTATCAGCGCTCTGCATACTTCCAGCAACCAGCCTGTTGTAATAGTGCTTGTACAGTAAGGTGACCAGATGTGCCGTTTTCTGGGGACATGTCCTGGCCAAGATTTTTAAGTCACACAACAATCTATCTGCACAGCGCAAACCTGGTTATTTTAGGCAATCAAGAAATCCTGGGCAGGATGTTTCCCTGGAAAATGGCACGTCTGATACAGCAGCATTCACAACTCAGTGTCCTCTGAAGTGTAACATTATTTATGCTTTTTGAAACTGATTAATTGTCCCAACATCATCACTTCCATGTATTGTTTAATGTGCGTTTTACATTTTTGTCTTTGCAGCCTTAATTACTAAATAAAATAAAAGTTTGATAAAAGACATTGAGTCAATAGAGGGCAGCAAAGTACTTTTGTTTTTTTTTGTGTTGTTGTCTTCTTATGTTTATGGGTTGACATATTAAGGCAGTGACATAAGCAGTATAGAGACATGTTTTTCTAGGCATTTCTCTCATTTATATGCATTCTTGTGCATGAGGTTTAAATATTATCTAAAAATAAGTAAAAATTTGCTACTATTCCACACTTTCCATCAAAAACAAGCAGTTCTCATAAGTTAATGCTGGGCCACTGATGACTGTGAATGTTGTTATGTGACATTTCAGCTGTTTCGTTTGCTGTCTGTAGGGTTGTCGACCCTGGATGAGGTGGCCACAGGTGTGCAGGAGATCCTGGCAGATATGATTGCAAAGGACAAAGAGACTCTCACCTATGTACAGTCACTGTGAGACGCTGATCATTTGTGCAAATTCACTCTTTTCTCCTGCTATCTTAATTATTAGCTTTCTATTATCTGTTAATCTGTTTGTTTTGCTCTGTTGGCATTATGTGGATCTTTCTAGCCTGTCAGTCCTTAATTAGTCAGTAATTATAAGTGTGTGTTTGACTCTGCATGTATATTCATTCTCAGGTGCGACAGGAGTGCGGTGACCATTCACTCGTCAGTGTCTAAAACAGCCCTGAAAGAACAGCAGCCACAGCAGGGCAATCAGAAGAGTAAACCAAAGGACATTTCCAAGTTCAGCCTGTATGTTGACTTCACCTGTGATGTTCAGCGCATCCAGCACCATCAGGTATGGTCAACTCTTTATCTTGTGTCTCACCAGATTCACTCTATAGACAGGGCACTTTCAGATCTCTAAACTTTTTTTTTTTTTTTTTTTTTAATTGGAAGATTGGAATATTTTATGCATTGATATTGCTTTCTTGCTCTCAGGATAAGAAGGGGTAGTGGGTCTGGGAAATTATGAGTGTGATTTTAAATTCTTACCTGGTTGGTAAATCTGACGTCACTGATGTCACTGTTTCCGGGTCCAAACGCTCTTCTAGATCCAAAAATAATATCAGTGTTATTTATTATTAGTTTTATTATGATTATTAATATTGAATTAGCTTTTATTTTATATTTTTATATTTCATTTTAGTTTTAGTTTAAGTTATAGTATTTGGTTATGTGCTTTCATAGTAGTTTTTTTAAAAATTTTATTTAATCATAAAAGCTTTTTTTTTTTTTTTTGAACTATGAATCAATTGACCAAGGCAATGCTTTTTTAGGTTTAAGTTTTACATCTAATATTTATTTTATTCCAACTTTATAAAAAAAAAAAAAAGAAAAAAGGAAAATATTTTTAATAGTTCTAGTTTTATAGATAGGAGCTAACAAGGAGCTAACAAGCGTCAAGCATACATGTGAACATCTTCAATACTGTGTAAAAAGCATCACAGGATGCACCTCATGAAGAAGCCGAATCGTAATGTAATTTTTGATTTATTTAACATTTTTAATCACTATGTAATTCCCATGCTTGTGTTATTTAATTTTGTTGCCGGTTTATTGTAAAATATTCCTAATAAACAATGAGTAGGTGTGTCCAAATCTTTGACAGCTAGTGTATATTTACACACTCGGAGACAATCCACCAGTCCACACACACACACTGACAGTGTTGTGCCATTTACACAGGTCCTCGTGCCATTCTTCAAAGCTCTTCTGTCAGTGCTGTTTAACTGTATGTGTTTGTGTCAATGGTGTCCCCTTCCCCCTCTCTCACTTCACGGGTACCCGCTTACTCAGAGTTGGTTGTGGGCCACATGTCACAGTGACTCTGTCATCCTTTTCTCCCTCTATTCATCTCTCTCACCCCGTTCCCTGTCCCCCAGTCATTCCCGATCTTCCCCTCTTAACATATGTGACACGTCCCCATCCACGTGCCTGTGAATTAGAGGTTAGGATTGACAGACACTGCTTCATGATGACAGCCGCTCATGGGCTCTGTGAGAAAGGAGGGGGATAGGGGCGCGAGGGTGAGAGGGAGAGAGACAAAGAGCGAAAGACGGCCCAAATGAGTGAGTGAATGAGTGGCGGCGGGATCTCCTGTGAAGCATACAGTTTACCCGTTGTTAATCTGCTGACGTGGATTGTCAGTGAGTGTTAATTTGAGTTTGCCGTGACCTGTGAGCTGTCACACTCCGGCTAAAATGAACCTTTTCGTGGTTTTGCTAGAGAAGAGCGTGGAATGTATTTTGACAGGAGGCATGTGTATGCACACATACTTGCTTGTTTAATTTAACACATTACTTGTGAGAGTGTATTAAGGACAGATGTGTGTGTGGGTTCCGTATGTTCATATCATAAGGGTGAACCGGTTGGTGAAAGGTTTTTTGGTCTTAGTGACTCCAGAGGTTACTTTGATGCGTTATCTGTAAATTAGGCAGAATTTACAATTTTTTGCTTTTTTTAATGATCAGACTGTTTACGCTAGTGGTGTAACAGACTGTTGTAAAATATTATTTTGCTTGACATTTTGATAGATGAAAGATGTAAAGACTAAAGACAGAAGCATGCAGAGTAAGTAGTATAACTTAAAAGTGATGAGTTTAAATACATTGCATATTTGTGTATGTTTATATTTTGCTTAATTTTGGTTGAAAATAATTTTGCTTCAAGTATTTGTTTAAACAATATTTTAATAAACAATTTAGAACAAAATTATTTATTAAACTTTTCCATTCTGTGCACTTCTTTTTTTGTTTTATTATTATTATTATTTATTTTATTTTATTTTTTATTTAAATTGGAGAATTAAGAGAAATACAGACATTTTATGTACTTTATTGTTAATGTAAATCATGGGCTTGTGCATTGATATGTATCTTGCTTTTTAAAATTGTTATTTTTATTTTACATCATTGGACATGTTTTTGTTATTCATCTAAACATATATAAACTATCGTGGCATTCTTTTACTTCTGTGGCCAGTTGACTTTATTTTCAAACATTTAGAACTAAGAAGCCGACTTTTTTTAAGCTTTCAGGAGCTGTTTCTGGCTGATATATGGCATTTTGTAAAACATAAAAAATTTATATTAATGTTTTATTTATTTATTTTATTTATATTAATGAAAATGAGTGTCCGTCGTGTCCATGCTGTAAACATACATTTCTATAGTCAAAATGCACCAAAGCTTTTGTTTTTTAAAAGTTAATTAAAATACAAATTGAATTGGTACGCTCATTGAAAAAGTGCAGCTGAAAATTCTACAAATTGGCAATTAGTAACAAATAAAATGTGGTCTTGTTTGTTTGAGCTTATAACAGATTGACTACAGTATAATAAGTGCTAAACATCAAATGGTTTTGTAAAGCAAAGCTGCCCTTGCTAAAGAAAGAGATAGTATTTATTTTGTATGGAGAATGATCGTTGGTGTATTCTGAGCCCCATGTTGTGTATGTTTGTTTTTCTGTACATGCAAAAATAGGAAGTGAAAAGTTCATCCATTCTTTCTGTTTTTGTAGAGGCCATCCTCTATTGCTCTGTTCAATGGCAATGCCGTTGACTTTATTTGGAGAAAAAATATTGAATCAGAATAGCTCAGTCTTTAAAATAATATTCATTTCTGTCGCTTACATTCCTCATATTTTTCCAATTATGATTTCATTGTTATTGAGGAACATGATATGTTGAATATTTAGACTAAACTTTTCCCCCTCCTCTGTTTTTAAAATGTCATGTCCTGGACTGTTGAGTCTGAAATATGACACTAAACCCAAATCTATGAAAAATTGCTGATTTTCTCATTTTTGAGTGTTAAATTTAATATTTCTTTTTATCCACATTCTCTCTTTCTTTCTTTTTTTTTCAATTTATCAGCCTTTTGTTTGTGACAACCATTGTCATACTGGCTGTGTGAATTTTTTTTAGATCTTTGCGGCCTGTTTTTGACACCTGTTTATTGGTAGAAATTTGTCCTCCATTAATCTACAAAGCTATGCTCGCATGTATTTTTAGAATATGTTTATGTTTCTTCTCAATGGTAATTTAACTCATGGCATGATTCAGACCAGTCTAATATGTGCATTAATAGATATACATTAACTACACAAGGCCAAGTTAGAAATGACACGGAGAACGGAGAAAAGTTTGATATTTGTTTTGACATTTCCCTCATCTCATGCAAAACTTCAAAGGCGATAAACATCGCATGAGAAAACCCAAGTAAACAGCTGCCTTAGGGTGTTGAAATGCCAAAATATGGAAATATAATTTTCATCATATTTCTGGCTGCATTAATTCACGTCTTGATCAGGCCATTAGCTGTTGAGTGGTGCAGAGGGGGCGGTTGCCTGCTCTGTGGTGGCGTGTGTGTTTTGTGTAGGGGGTTGGTGGCATTTGTCAGCTCGGTTCTTCCGCTTGGAGTCCAGATTGATGGGTCATCTTTTCCCTCTTGTTTCCTTTCAAAAGATTTTCCTCAGAAAAGGTCAGATACTTAAAACTATTTGCTTCACAGCATGTCACTTTCCCTTAGAGGGCCAGTAAGGGAAAAGTGAGAGAGGCGCGGAGCTTTTCGGTGCGACACGAGTGCGTCTTGGTGCGCACTGACTAGTTTTAGGAGAGGACGGGAGGGGGTGGTACCGACGGTGCGCTACCGTGCCTCGCCTTGTGTCGGCTGTCTCTACAGGTTACTCTCTTGTTTCAGACGTTAGCCATTAACCGTGGGGAGAATCTGAAGATTCTGACAGTGAAGGTCAACATCCCCGACAGGGTGAAGAATGACTTCTGTAGGTGGTGCATCAACGTCAGGTCAGCACACACCCACAATGCCCACACACGCACCACACCTCATCTTCTTCCTCTCTCCCTCGTGGTCTTGTCCAGTGCTGTTGCCGGTTTAATGGGCAATGGGTTGGCAAGTGACTTTTACAGCCACAGGTTCTGATATTGATGTAGCTCTTTCCACAATGTCTCAGACACCATTTCTTTAAAAAGTTATGTTTTTGATAAATAATGTGTAAAAAATAATTACATTTTTAAATAATAAACATTTAAATTGTATTTAGTGAATATTAAACCAGTTATCTCCATATATAATTGATCATATTGTATAGTCAACCCCAAATTACTTAAAGCTCTATTTGCAAGTTACATTAAATATAATAAAGATAAACATACTACATGCACATTATAAAAATATACAGTCACACTTTAAGGTCCAATTCTCACCATTAACAAAACATTAACTATAAACTTTTGCCTCAATAAACTCCTATTTTGCTGCATATTAATAGTTAGTAAAGTAGTTAAATTTGGGTATTGGGTAGGATTAAGTATGTATAATATGGTCATGCAGAATATGTGCTTTATAAGTACCAATAAACAGCCAATATGTTAATAATATGCATGCTAATAAGCAACTAGTTAATAGTGGGAATTGGTCCCAAATATACTTTGCATTCTAATTGTAATGCAATATATTATAATTAATTTAATTTGATAGGAAATTAATTTGACTTATTTAGTATTTTAATGTTTTAATTATTTATTTATTCTGCATTTGTACACTATAGGTCTAATGCTCACCAAGGCTGCATGTTTTTTTTTGTTTAGTTTTTTTTTAATATAATTTTTTAAATAAATGAATAATAAATCTGATATCTGAAAGACCACGTGACACTGAAAACTGAAGTAATGGCTTCTGAAAATTCTGCTTTGCAATCACAGAAATAAATTACAGTTACAGTTGTAATATTGCACAAATGACCATTTTCACTTTTTTAACTAAATAAATGCAGCCTTAGTGAGCATGTCCTTATGCAACTTTAAAAACATAAAAAAAATCCATGATCCATTATCAATTATTACAAACTTTGAAATTCTGAGTTATTGTGCCAGAATTAAGTTTTCATTAAATGAAATAAAAATGAAAAGCACCTTGTTTTCAAAAAGATAATTAGTTGTCCCCTTCATTAATTAAACATTTCAACTTAATGCTAATTATTTCCATGTAGTTATTATATAATCACAATCTCAGATTTCGAACACACGTATTAGTGGCTTTTGTGGCAGGCTCTACAATGTAAAGGTACAGGTAAAGCAGTTATCTAAATATATAGATATGAGAAATAGAACAAACACACTTTCTTTGAAAAACTACAATCTGTATTTTTGTTTCACTGAAATTCTGCTGATGTCTCACTTGCATAATAATTTGGAACACAGTGTATGGGTGTGCAAACTGATGGACTCCTTCTGCTGTATGACTTACAGGTGGAGGCCACAGGGATTCGCACGGCCAGAATTGATGACGATTCTGAAGAATGCTGTTGAAGATTCCTACAGGAGATTTATTCTGCCTTTTCTCAGTCGAGGCAACAGGTTTGTTCTTGCCGGATAGTTAAGCTTCTTTTTCCATATCTTCTTTCTATAACATTCTTTTTCTTCCTGTCCCAGGACTAGGTTGACTGCTAGTGCAGAAAAGGAGTCCATCGCCATGTTTGTTCGGAATCTGCGTCAGCGCCTTCTGATGTGTCCGGTGCGTGGGAGAGTCATCATGGGAGTGGACCCAGGGTTTCACCACGGCTGCAAAATAGCTATCCTGTCCCCCACCAGTAAGAGAACCAGAATAAATGTGGAATGAACTTTGAATAAATGCTAAATATATGTCTATATCCACATCTAAAACTATATCTAAATGTGACTCTGGACCACAAAACCAGTCATAAGTAGCACGGGTATATTTAGCAATAGCCAACAATACATTGTATGGTTCAAAATTATCGATCATTAGGATATTAAGTAAAGATCATGTTTCATGAAGATATTTTGTAAATTTCCTACTGTAAATATATCAAAACTTAATTTGGACTTCGTTTGGACAGCTTTGAAGGCGATTTTTTTAATATTTAGATTTTTTGCACCCTCAGATTCCAGATTTTCAAATAGTGACCAAAAAATGTCCTATCCTAAAAAAACCATACATTAATGGAAAGCTTATTTATTCTTTTATTATTTATTTAAATCTCAGTAACTAAAACTTAAAACTATAGACATAAAACTAAAAATATATATAAAAAAATAAAAAAGTTGCTTTTTTGTTTTAATGTAATATTGTAACAGTACTTTTCATTATAATACTGTATAACTATTTAATAATTTGGTATTTTTCTAGTTTTTCTTTTGGCTGTCAATTAATGAAAGTGTCTTATAGTAATGGATAGTTATGGTAAATTTGAGCTTTTTCAAAATTTTGTAATCAACCAAATATAGACCAAAATTGACGTAGACTAATTGAAGTAGAATTGAAGTAGACTAATATAGTCTTAATGAACTTTTGCCTGTTAATTGTAATTATATTTAGTTTTATATATTTTTTTGATGAAGGAGAGTGTCTGATTGGCAGGTGTGATGAGAATGCCCGTTGTGCCCTCTTGGTGGGAGGAGTGGCACGCTGTGCCCTGTGTGTGCCCTGCGTCCAGGCGACTGATCGGCCTGGCGGGTGTGTGTCAGGTGGCATTGCCATGTTTTGCCCTCTGCCCCGCAGCAGCACCACATGCAGACCCAGCTTGACTGTGACAGGTCTGTGGGTGTGGAGTCACATGACCTGCCGGGCTCTTGAGGTGTCTATTGCAATTAGACTGCCTCTCTCAGGCTGACAGAAAACGGCAGCCGTATTGTCTGAGAGGAGAGGGGAACAAGGTGATGAGTGCAGAAAAATCGGAGAGGAAAAAAATGGGGGTCCGCTGTACCTTCATGATGATAATGTATTGTTAAGTTGATGCCCACATAAAATTTAGTCGCATACGTCCTCTGCTGTCCTGACATATCTTCTTCCTTTTTTTTTTCCTCAGGTCAGATTCTGCACACAGATGTGGTGTACCTCCATGGTCCTGCTAAACACAAAGAAGCAGAAAAACTGCGCCATCTTATGTTCAAACTTAGGTATTACAACCATAACGATAACAGATTTTTATGCTTATTAAGACTGCATTTATTTAATCAAAATACAGAAAAACAGTAATATTGTGAAATATTATTACAATTCAAAAGAACTCTTTTCTTTTTGAGCATATTTAAAATTGTAATTTATTCTTGTGATGGCAAAACTAAATTTCAGCTGTTTTAGCTATCAATGTTTTTTGCTGCTTAATAATTTTGGGGATACACTGCCATTCAAAAGTTTGGGGTAAGAACGTTTAAAAAAAATAAGGAAATAATACTTTTATTTAACAAAATTGATCAAAAGTAACAGTAAAGACATTTATAATGTTACAAAAGATTTCTATTTCAAATAAATACTGAATCCTGAAAAAGCACTGAAGACTGGAGTAACAGCTCCTGATATTTCCGCTTTGCCATCATAGGAATAAATTGCATTTTAAAATATATTTCAAGTGGAAAACTGTTATTTTATATTGTAATTTAACATTTACATTGTTTTTACTGTTTTTTTTCTTTAAAAAGCTCCTTAAACATCTGAATTATTCCAAACTTTTGACCTGTATTGTGTATATATTTGAGTAACTTCTTAATTTTTTCCCCTCACAGCTGTCAAACAATTGTAATAGGAAATGGCAAAGCATGCAGGGAGACTGAGGCCTTCTTTACAGACCTAATTAAACAGCATTTCTTCAAGCCCCTCGATGTGTCCTACTGGTATGACATTTCCCTTTTTTAAATCCAGAGCAGAGCAGTGAGAAGTACAGCAGATGTTCTTCTGAGAGTTGCTCAGCAGTTATTGGCTTTGGTGTAGAGATGAAAACTGCATTTGTTTGAGGTCACATCAGGCTCCTGTACAGTCTTAGTGCAATTGCAGCTTGAAATTTCAAAATGTTTTATCAATAAACTCCACTAAGAGTGAAAATAGCAACTGTCAAGCAAGGTACGCAGAAAAGGAGCAAAGGAAATGGTGCTGGTCTGGAATGTGTTACTCTTGCGGGTTTTAAATGGTATCTGGACCTTGTTTGACTGTCTCTAATTAAAAACAAATATTTCTCACCGTCCTTCAAACCAAACCAGTCCGATGTGTTCTCATCCAACCCAAATAAAGACTAGATCTGGGATTGTCTCTCTCTCCATCTAGCTAGACTCGTGTTTGTTGACTTTTGGTTCTGACTGGAGAGCTGCCCAGAACCGCTCTGAAGTGGCCGTTTATGGCGTACACTGATGGCGGTTTTCATTACAGCTCTCCGCATCCCTCAGCGCAGCTCAGATGGGTTGCCAGGTCTGCCTCAGTAGTTCTCAGCAAAGCATGATGTGTCAAAATTGACATCCAAGGCGCTCCACAAGTGGATCCATTTCAACATCCATTCTAAAATGAAAGTGGAAGATTTGAGATCTCCACATTGGCAGTGCAACATCGACTGCCACGCCAGGGCGTGCCAGACAGTTTGAACTTTGTTTCCTGTCGTGGTAGTCACAGCCAAGTATTTGTAGAAGCAGGGTGCTAGTTGAAATAAATTACACTTATAAAATTGCATACTTAAATGTTCCCTTAAGTGGAGAAATGGATATGCTAACTTTACTTGTGTGAAATGCTCATTCACGCCACAAAGAAATATCAAGTGGTTACATTTGTATGAAAGCATTATTTCACATTTTACAAACTCAAAGTGTGGTCAAACAAATATCCACAAGTACACTTTAAAAGTAGTTAGTTAAAAGGGGCATATAATACTTTTTTGTTGTTGTTGTTGTTATTTTAATTTCTAATATTTTATCTTATTCTCTTTAAAAAAAATGTCCACATATAAAATTTTTTTTTTAAATAATCAGATATTCAAGGAATTTAGATCTTATGCCAGTTTTTCACCGTTTTACTGACCCTCAAACAACTGATCCCAAAGTTTTGAGTAGTAGTGTAGATACATTTTGGGTATATGTGTGTTTGGAGATGTGTAAATACACCAGAGAGTTTGTTTTTCCAAGCATCATTACCTTTTAAAAGTTCATCTCCACAGTGCACTTTGTACATCACTAATCAATTAAACCAGCAGCTTCATTTGCACGTCTGCTATCTGTCTCCCCACTTTTCAGCTTGTTCAGACATAAAATATCATCCGTTGCCCCCATCTATCGTCACTTGCTCCCTTCCTTCTGTCCCGACGTCCCCGCTAGCCGTCTCCTTTCCTTTCTTTCGCCTGACTGCTCCTGAGGAATGACAGGCAGTGCCGGCAGACTGTATGCGGTAATGAGCCTGCGGGATGAGCCGCATGGCTCTCAGCGACCTGGTGCAATTCGTTTTAAATGAAGGGACTTTAGCCTGTTGAGTTGGTGGGGTTGTTCCTTGAGGAATACTGGGATAAACACTGACCTCTTGACATTTTCATTCGGTTCTTTCTATAATAAAGCCTTTTTTGGCTGAGGCCTTGGATGTTCTTTTAAAGAAATAGGAAAAGTTGTCTTCACAGAAATTTACTTGTGTGCAAGAGTGTAGAATGAAGTTACTGTAAGTAGTACATTAGTGTATCTATCTCATTTTTAACATAAGAATGGGAGCACTTGGATGTGCAAGGCTTCTAAATCTCATTCCCTTTCAGTTATTTTAGCTGTACAAAAGCAGTCTGTTATGCTGCTTGATATTGCTAACTGGTATTTGTTATTTTAATTCTTTATAATACACTCACTTTGTGTGGGGCTCCATTGTGCTCCAGTTCCCTTGTTTTAGGTAAATTGTGACCATAAATCAAGAACTTGTTTCAACAATTTAAAAAATAAGTTCTTAATTTATGGAACCAATTTACCTAAAACAAGGGAATTGAATAAAAGGAAAAAGAAAACAACGTCTTAAATTGCAGGAACAAATTCTTAATTTGTGGCCACATATATATTCCTTGTCTGCATCATGTCATGTGCAGGACTCGCACACTTTTATGGTTTACTGCAGTTTGTGCTTCAAATTATTTACCTATAGCAGCTAATGAATTGGAAGTCTTGCGCAATTTGATAAAAAGCTTATTTTAGTTGCTAAATAAGGTGGATAAAATGTATTATATTCATTATATTTAAATTTTATATAAAATATTGTATTTTTGTGATAATATTATTAATAATAATTAATAAAAAGAAAATACTAGCAGGCATGCACAGAATCCACATTCAGTGGCCACATCTGTTTTGCTCATATATTTTAGCTAGTTATTTAATGCTTTCACATTTTCCATACTTAAATAATTTAAAATTTGTTAAAAGCGAGTATATATGTGACCCTGGACCACAAAACCAGTCTTAAGTCGCTGGGGTATATTTGTAGCAATAGCCAAAAATACACTGTATGGGTCAAAATTATAGATTTTTCTTTTATGCCAAAAATCATTAGTATATTAAGTAAAGATCATATTCCATGAAGATATTTTGTAAATTTACTTCTGTAAATATATTAAAATGTCATTTTTTTATTAGTACTAGAATTCATTTGGACAACTTTAAAGGCGATTTTCTCAATATTTAGATTTTTTTGCACCCTCAGATTCCAGATTTTCAAATAGTTGTATCTCGGCCAAATATTGTCCGATCCTAACAAACCATACATCAATTGAAAGCTTATTCATTCAGCTTTCAGTGTACATATAAATCTCAATTTTGAAAAATTGACACTTAAGACTGGTTTTGTGGTCCAGGGTCACATATGGTGTTGGTCTCAGTTGGGATTGTTTGCACATTACCTGTGCTGTACATTGAGCAGCTCACGTGTGTGATGATGAGTTAACCCCTCTTTGAACTTTGTAGTTGTGTGCCCTAGTTGAGTCTGCTCCAATATATTAGCTGTGAGATTTACACCATGCTTTGAACCTCTCCTCTGGAACCCCTCTGTGGCGCCCTCCTCTGGCACAGCGCTCTTTACCGTCAGGCACTTTTATCCTTCTAGACCATTACAATAATTTAAACTGATTTTAATTATGAGTAAAGGTACAGATAATTAGCTTTGAACTTGAGGTGGGAGATTCCTGGAATACAATCTCTGACTCTATGTGTGTTTTATCAGTGTTGGTGTGTGTACAGTGCATTTTTTTTTTACTTCTCATGACTAATACATGCAAGGGCTACTAACATGAATCAAATCCAAGATGACCCAATAAAAGTTGACCTTGGCTGGCATGGTGTTTTTACGCTGCTGGAAGAAACCATTGGCGCTTTGGTCATGGATGTGTCATAGTTATGTTGTACAGATTAGGCTTAGGGGTTCAGTACATATTCTGTGCCATTGATATTTGTTCATAAAATGTTGAGTTTAGAGCTGCTGCACTTTCATTAAGTGAGTGTGATTTGTTCATTGTGTATTATAAATTGTCTCCCTTCTAAGGGATATGTTTAAGGTGCTGCTCTGACTCTAGTCATTGTTGCTGTTTGTCCCTGACTTTGCCTCTCGCCCCTGAAGGACAAAATGACATGTATCTTGCTTAACGAGGGAGCCTGTAGTGTTCCTGACTGTCAGGACAGTGATCCTGATACTGAGCTATGGCTACAGACTGATTGGACAGCTCTGTCAGTTCTTAAGGTTGAAGACAGCGGCAGTGACCACCCTTCTCCCCTCAGGCTGGCTCTCTGCCACCAGCCGGCCAGTCTCTGGACATTAGACTCACTTTGCAGGGGAACACAGAATTACAGGAGCTCTCTACTCTAGCCCTTTTTATTTTTCCTTTAGTACACTGTTGCTGGGATCATTTGAAGAGTTTATTTGCAAAAACAGATAACTCTGTTTTTAACCATTTTCACAAATCAAGTTTTTTCATTGTGTATTCCAATTAATCTCAATCAAACTGCATTTGGGTTATTTTGATTTGGTAAAAAATAACTAAAAAAATACTAGCTTAATAACACAATACAAACACAATACAAACATGATAACATAAAAAAAAAAAAAAAAAAACAGATATCTGTTTTTGCAAATAAACTCTTCAGTTGTTAAGCTTGACCGCTTCAGTCTTAACAGGAAAGAAATGATCACTTTCTGTAAATTATAAATAGATACGTTATTATTATTATTATTATTATCATTATTTTACTTTATTTATTTATTTATTTTCACTTTCCCAGGAGCAAGTTGGCTGTAAAGGGCATGTATTGTATTACAAATATGGGCATATATAAGAAATAAATATGTAAATAAATGCAATGTAGTAATAATAATAATAATAATATAAGCTTATATAGTATTAATATTTGTTTTTGTTATTATTATTATTATTATTATTATTATTATTAAATTATTTCACTTTAGCAATAGGAAGCTGGCTGTAAAGGGCATGTATTATATTACAAATATGGGCATATATAATAAATATATAAATAAATTAATTGAATATGTAAATGTAAGCTATTAATAATAATATAAATATAATTACTGCTTATCTAATATTGATTTATTATTAGTACTAGTATTATGTAAGCTTTTATACATTTATACATATTATTTAATTTTTATATTATTTTAATTTATTATTTATAATTACATAATTTATATATTTCTATATTTATTTAATATATGTTCATATATAATTTAATACATGCCCTTTACAGCCAAAGCGCTCCTGGTAAAGTGAAATCACTTTTTGCTGTAAGGTCTTGGATGACTAGAGTTTTGCATCAGGGAAGTTTGTCCTTTGAGGAGGATTCTGGGTAGGGTGATTAGGACAGTGAGGAACGAGGAGGAATATTTGCCAGTCACAGGCCCATGGCTAATGGCTCACTGAGGGATAGATGTCCGCATCACAGAGGACAGCCAGAACCAGTGGCTCCATGAGCAACTGTCTTGAGCCCACTAATTTTGATTGACTGCTGTTAATATATTGAAATTTATGTTAATGTCTGTGCTTGGTTGACAGTGATGTGTCTTTTATTGATGTCAGTGTGCCATCTTATATTTATTGTTAGATTTGTCTTTGCATCAAAGAGTAAAGCATTCAGGATTTCAAATGAGTAGTATCTCTGTTTGATCTAATACATCTATTCCAAATAGATACAATAGTTTTTGCAATTCTTTTTTTTTTTTCAAAGAATTATATTGGTTAGGGGAAACACTCACCGATTCTATAAGGCCATGTGTTAAGGTAAATTCCCATGGTATGACATGGTAATCCCAATAGGAGTGTTCAATCAGTTCAATCAGATTTATAGCTATCACAATAAACAATTCAATTAATATAGTTTTTTTTTTGGTCTAAATTTAGGCCTTTTAATGCTAAACAACATAGCAATTTGTTACATATAATACAGCTGATGTGTGATGTTGTATATGCACTACTGTGAGTAAGATTTGTATTTTTGCTCACAAAGGTTCCATTTATTAAACCGTAATGTGAAATATTATTACAAATTAAAATAACTGTCTTCTATTTTAAAATAAGCTGAATTGTCAACAGTCCTCAGTGCCACATGATTTTTCAGAAATAGTTTGGTGCTCAAAAAACATTTATTATCAATGTTGAGTACAGTGCTGCTGAAATGCTTCCTTTTTGAGTAGAACGTTCAATAGAACAGCATTTTAAAAAAATCCTTTGTAACGTTATGTCTTTACTGTCACTTTTGATGAATTTAATACATCCTTGCAGAATGAAAGTATTTATTTTTATAATAACATGGAACATTCAATCATAAATTGTATTAAATTACATATGTTATAAAAACACTTTTCTTATTTATAATAAGAGATTTTGGCATCTATGGTATGAGTATATCAGACATGCTAGCTTACTATGAATACTTTCTTGCATTTAACATAAAGTTTCCAGAAGAACGGACATGAATACTGCAGTGTCACTCCCAATCCGGCTAGTGCTGATTGATCTGTGGCAGCCAAGCATGAGATCAAGCATGCGGGCCGCTTGAAAGTTTTCATTGCCTTAAACCCAGATGCCAAATCCCCATTTGTCAATTTCTAATCTAATGGTCTCTTGTGATGTCAGAACAACTGGAAGCAATCCCCACCAGTGAAGTTTTTAACATGCTGCACATTTCATGCCTCATTTACTTGTGTTTGGCTGTTTTAGGTCGTAGTTTATAGCCCTTGGAGTACAGAAAAAGAAAATGCAAGCAACATCAAAACATGAAAACCTCAATTCCACATCTGCATATATGAAGCAGGCTTCCAATGAAACTGGTCTTGAAAATTAGGATATGGAAACCTCTGGGATATCCTTTTAATGGGCTGCACTTGCGTGTTTTGAATTGCTAGTTCCAGTCCACAGTGTAAACCATCAAATCTCCACAATATTCTTGGTTAAGGTTCTTGAGTTTAAGGCTTGGACACTATATATTCAAAACCTGCATGTTTTCCTGCACGCTACACAGGAAAACATCCTGTAACCTGGCCTGCTGACACTTTCTGCTGCAGTTCTTTGGGTGTTTAAGGCAGGAAGGGGAGTTGAGGGGGTGACGAACATCTGCCACCAGTTTGACGTGAGTGGCTGTGAGGTTTTGCTCTTTTCAGAGTTGTCTGGTGGTGGCAGCAGCTTGAATGTGCTGTTAACTGCGCCTCCACACACTTCCTCAGGCACAGAGCCTGAGACTGACGGCCTTTGACACCTGCCATTTTGGCCCTTTTCTAGGCAAAAAAATGTCATAGTGTTTAGACTTGGCATTGGCCTGATATCTGATGATTGTTTTTTTTTTTTCTGTTTTGGGAATCCCTTCGGTCAGCTGGTTCTGAGTAATTGGCCAACATAGTTTTATATTTTATATATTGTTTTTTATTTACTTATTTTTTTTTAAAATAAGAATGTCTAAATAATAAATAATAAGAATGTCTAAATAATAAATTTCTTAAATAAGAATTTTTTTGTTTCTGCTAACATGAAAGAAAAAGACAGGCTTTAGTAAATTTTGCACATTAGATTATGATATGTGGTGATGTACTTAAATTAAATTGTTAGTTTAAAACTGTACAGTATTTTGCTATTATTCTGTATGTCCTTTAGTGACCGTTTAAATAAGTAGAACTTATTTATTTATATAGATAGTGTTTTTTTCACATCTACCCTAAGTTACCCTACCCTAAGTTTGGGGCCAATTTTTAAAAATGAATACTTTTGTTCCACAATGATGCATTAAATTGATCAAAAATAACAGTAAAACATTTGTAACATTACGAAAAATTTCTATTTCAAATAAATACTGTTCTTTTGCACTTTCTACTCATCAAATAATCATTAAGAACATATCAGTTTCCACAAAAATATTAAGCAGCACAATGTTTAAAATGGAAGTTATGTTAAATTGTAATAATATTCCACAATATTACCATTTTATTGTACTTTAGTGTTCTAGTAAATGCAGCCTTTATGAGCATAAGAGATTTCACTCCTTTTTTTTTTTTTTTTTTTTAAATCTTTCTGAACCTAGAATTTTTTTTTGATTAGTAACATGTATCTTGCGTAGGATAAATGCATAATAATACATTTATTCATAGAGAATTTGTGTTATTCTATTAAAAAAAAAAAAAGAAGTAAACAAAGAGTTCCACATTTTTGTCCTAAAAAGCTAATTGTATGAGAAAAGTTGAATTGAAAATTCTTAAGTGGTATGTAATTTTTTTTTTTTTTTACAACTTGACAGAGTAAATTGTATTTTTGTAATTTTTTTTTTAAATTATAAAACACAGAAAAACAATTTACTCTGTCCAGTTGTCAAAAAAATCACATGAACTGTAGTGCTAATTCACCTAATAATGTACAGAAAAACACTTTCATTGTGTGCAATGTTGAATTTCCCTGACTTTGATAGATTTTTATTTTGTCCAAATTTAACCAGTATTATCAAGAACAGTGGACTTCAATCCACTGCTGTGACGATATCTCTTCACCCTGCAGACAGATCTGATGAATGCGTTTAATTAAAACATGTGTTTAGGGGGCAAGTATCAAAGTATGTATCCATCTCTTGGTGTCACCCGGTGGTCATGGACATCGGAAGGGAGAGATGGACCAGCCTGGAGGATGATGACAAATACTGAGAATACCACTGTTACTTACAGTTAGAGGGGCCCCGGCTGTGACTTTGCCCAGAGACTCTCATAGAGACATGATAGTCCCCAAAGTGTGAGTGTATTTGGGTGTGAGTAACTGAGTGAGTGACTGTCAGACCTCAAGGGTCATCAAGTCATCTTCAGCACTTGCAGGCAGGTTTTGTCTTTGTTCTTATGTCTTGGTGTCCACTCGAGCTGGGCCTTCTGCTGCCTGCCCTTTTGCAAGTTCAACCGTGCTCTTAATGAAGAGAAGTGGTTGGTGAATGCCATGTGTATCTGTGTCAGAATGGTTCAGAGCTTGTACCCATTAACCCTCGCAGCCTTTTTGATTTATTTAAACATGATAGGTTCCACTGTTTTTCAGTGTCCAATACCTGCTCTCCTATTTGGTCTTTTTGCTGGTGGAAAGAATTGAGAAACTACAATTACTTGTGTACATCCCTAGTCGAGACAAATGAAACGCCACTATATAATAATGCTGCTGCTGATGATAATAATATATTAGAAACTATTATATTACAAACATCATATAATTATAATTATTTTAATTATCATATATTTGAATAGTTTCTAGTTATACTTTCTAGTGAATGTTTGCACCTCTTGGCAAGGCATTGTCTCTTTGTTCATGATTACTGGTCTGAAAGAAACATTTAGATAGCTTTTCATCCTTTAATTTAATAAATGACAATTGGTTTATTTAGGCTATGTGGTTTATTCATCGTAAATATTGTGTAATTTAATATTTATCTAGTTTTATATTTATATAATTACGTTTTATTTGAATGTTTATAAAGGTTGGCATGTGTTTCTTCCTTAATTTGTTAATAATCCTACTAATATCCTGCTCCATCTTGACCCCAAGGTCATATGCCAGGGCTTGTTAGTACCGTCGTCATGGCTATGTGTCAGCTATGGGAGGGAGAGGGAGGAGGGGGAAGGGTCTGGGAAAATGAGGCCACCAGTCAAACTGGAGGTCCGTGTCACAAAGCCTCTGCATCCTGTCATGAGCATGATGACACTAATTGGCAAAGTTACCCAAGGAGCCCTTAGGCACCAATAAAGAGGCAGCAAATGTAATGGAGGCTGCAGTGGTGATCTGCCCTAATTTGTAGGGTCATTCTGTAACAGTGGTGATAATCATGTGCAGACGACATTTATCCCTGCTTATGTTTTCAGAGAGAGGTCAGTTTAATTAACAACCAGACAGTTGAGAAGGAAAGAACTCATACATGGTTTTTATCATTTAAATAACATTTATATTGTTTGTTAAATTTCATAATGATATGGTAATATTAATATAATTTCTCTTAAATTAATGCATTATTATTATTTTTATTAAAAAGTTGCATGCACTAGTCAGTTTTCCAGCAGGAGCCTTTAAAATCTATTTTGAGTTTGTCAAAAATGCTATAGCGACAAGCACGTTTGCCATTATGTCCTCTAGATGGCAGTATTGACCCATGATTTCAGTTATTCCTTGGCCTATTAGATTACCAGAACATTGTATTACACAAAAAAAAGTTTTATGTAATGTAGTAATAATAATAATAATAATAATAAACTTAGTTTGTAAATGTTTGTTTTGTTTTTTTTGTATTAATCTTAGTAATGTGTTTGTAGTTTAATGGCTAAACAGATCTGGGCTTGTTCAGGTAGAGATAACCTTACCACTGTAAATATAACTGAAAGCACTCTAACACCTTTGAGTCTATGTGGGCGACACCCCAACTCCAACTCCTCCTCCAGTGGGACTGACTTTGCAATCAGTATACTATAATTCACTTTAAGTGGCAAGCAGCACAATACACGCTTGTGAAACTGTGTTGAGAGAGAGATTGAATCTAGTTGACATCTAGTTAAGAATCACTTATCTAGTCACAACTAGGTGCACAGTACTTGAAAAGATGTCAGTGCTTTGCTAAATCTGAGAAAAAAAAGAAAGAAAAGATTATAAAAATGTAAAATATTTGGTCAGTAGATTTTATATAGCTAATAGATTCATATGTTTTTTTGCGGTACTAAAAAATTCCTCAGAATATGTGTACATATTGTACACGTTTGGATGGCACTTGTAACAGAATATACAGTGTGTGCCAGACATCACATAGGCTATCTCTCTTTTTTGTCATTAGTTTAAGAAAAAATCTTATATAATATAGAACAGAAATGGCTGTTCTTATTTATTCTTATTCAATTTTCCATTGAAAGCAAATCTCTTATGAATTTGACTTCCATGCATTGATGTTTACTCTAAACTTCGGTGTCTGCAGTCTCAACTACAAGCTTTTTATGAAAATGTATTTAAATGGACTCTTTGGTCTGTCGCCTCGTAGACGTACTGAGGGAGCTTCATAAGTTCACTGGGGTCTTCATGAGGTTACCGCTCTGATTTCCTTGGAAATGTGCTTCAGTGTGTCTCTGTTGTTTCAGTATAACAGATGAAGCAGGAGCGTCCATCTACAGTGTGAGTCCAGAGGCTGTTAAAGAGATGCCTGACATGGATCCCAACTTAAGGAGTGCAGGTGATTTACATATTCCTTCTTTTTATGCTTTCAGAACTAGTGATCGACCATAATGTTTTTTTGTTTGTTTGTTTTTGTTTTGTTTTTTTTAATGTAATGCCTAAATTGAGAGGACACCAAATATGTGCATAATGCAATTTAATGGTTATGAATGAGACAACCATAAAGTCTGAAATCAAAGACACTTATTAAAAAAAAACGTACACTTATTTTTTTAGTACTTACCCATTATCAACTGTTGATAAGGCTGTCGGCAGATTTTAAAATTTTGGGCATTAATCGGCAAGTCTGGCAGTGCTAACAGTCTTAAAAAAATTAAAATAATAATATTACATAAAAATACAGTATTATTGAAAAAAATATTGAAAAGACTATTAAAAAATAAAATATTATACAAGTTAAAAAAAATTAAAGAGGACAAAAATATCTAAAAAATATATTAATATTATAAAAAGATATTATAATAACAAATGTAATAATCCAAGGAAATAAACGCATTTGTCAAAATCTAAAAAAGAGAAAAATAAGATCTAAATGTTAAAGAACCACAATATTTTGACAATAGTTATTGACCCTGTAATGGTAAAGATGGTTTCGGATTTTGCAATGAGATGGCTTAGGATTTTGCAAACGTACAACCTTGAATGTCAAAGCTTTTATATTTTCCAGTGCCAAGAATCCAAGTCTCCAGTCGCACTGGCCTTAACTGTCAGTCCAACTCAGCTCCCACTCAACCAGACCTTTACTTGCCATTTCAGTCAACCCTGTCTCCTTAGTCTGAAACAGACTCCTTGTTTCCTTTAGGCCACATTCATATCTCCAGTTGTCAATACATGGATTTCAGAAGCAGTGACAGTACCTTTGGAAATAGTCTTTCACAGTCTATCAAACCATTTCGATTCACTTCTCTCTATATCTGTCATACCCATTAGATATCTTTCTGTGAAACAGAACTTTCTGTAAAAAGGTTTGCCTGTGTTTAGACCACACAAGCACCCTCTCTACTCTTCCAAAAATAAAAAAGCAAGGCGAAAAGTTTGGAAATCTCTCAAACGTTCTCAAAAACAGGATCTGAGAATTATACCAGACTTCCTCTATAAAAGCAGTAAATCAGTATGGGATTAATCATAAATTTTCCTCTGGTCAAGTGCAAGAGCAAACTAGGGAGCTATATTTATCGCTTTTATGAAAGGCGTAAGAAATTGGGCTGTCCTTTGTGGGATGTGTGTAAATGTGTGTAGTGTTTTGTGTTTCATGCATTAACACTGCTACATTACTAGCATATAAATAATTCAATAATGTCTATTGTTTTATTGGATTTTTATGTTAATGAATTAGTTTTTCTGACTAGTTTCTAAAGATTTCAGAATTAGATGTTTTTGCAGCTTGGTTTCAATCAATGGTATTTTTAGACTTGAGAGGATATATATATATATATATATATATATATATATATATATATATATACATACACACACACACACACACATATATACACACACACATATATAATATATATTTTTTGTTTTAAAATTATGATATGTCCTGCAAAAATGACTTGCTCATTATGACTCCTGCTCTAACCCACAAAGGTGCTCATGCTTTGAGGACAATTTTTTTGTAGAGGTGGTCAGCTCTGTGTAAAGATCAAGGTGGATGTGCTGGCTGAAGTAGGTGACTGTGGAACGAGGTTTTGAGGTGGCTTTCTGGAGCGTGATCGCCAAGCCTCACTCGCTGCGTCTCCACATTGAACTCTGTGGGAAATTGCTGCCTGTAATAATATTTGGAAAGGGATGGAGTTTCAGCTCAGGCCTTGTACAGCGCACACAAAAGCACTTCTCTCCACTCTCTGTAATGTGGAGGTTGTGCTTGGGCAGAAAACCACGCAATGTCTCACATTCTGTCCTGTGTTTTCTGTCTGAGTCGCTCTCTTTCTCACTCTGACTCTCGCACATATGGTCGAGCAAAGATGAAAATCTGACTTTCATTTGCTGACCTTCAACAAGACTAGATAAAGCTAATGGGACAAGTGTGCCAAACTGCTTATGTTCATTTCATTTTATAATATTGTGTTTGGCTGGTCACATTTCCTGGGATAAGTTAGATTCGAGTTTTTCTGAATTGGGTTTTTATTTGTCTTTAATTGAGTTCTTATTTGACCAGACCTCTCTTAGTTGGCCCATGTCTTTGCCTGTCTTCGACAATTTACTAGGAAAAGGGGATTCATAAGCGAGTGTGTCTATTATTGGGCCCGTTTCTCTCTTTCTCTCTGACAGATGTGATGGCATATTCATCTGTAGCTTGGTCTGTTAAATGATCTTTTCATTTGTTCACAGTTTTTCTGTAGATTATTTCAGCCTTAATTGAGCTGTTTTTGCTTTATTGAAAACTTTACACTTTTTAAAGCATTTGCTGACAGATTGTAAATAATAACAATGACAATCAACCGTAATAATTGGAAAGTAATATTTGTATATGAATTGGAATATGATAGGTCTTTTTTTGCATACATTTAACCATATGTGGTCACATTTAAATTGACTGCTGAGTAGTTGTGTCAGGGTTCTGGAGGGAGGACTCAAAAGCAGAGGGAGTGTAAACAGGTTTATTTGACACAATGAGTGACAGGACAAGAGATGGTGTGGAGGGGAGTGTACTAGAGCTGCGCGGATGAGCTCAAACGTCACCCGAATTTTCACCGGAATGCCACTGTATCTGTCACTGCAACTTCCCGAACAGGCGAACACACAAAAATGAAATCTGTGTGTCTGTCTGCCTGATGAAAAAATTAATTTAAGACACGTTCATATTTTAGAGAATATTTGCATCACTAATGATTTCTCTCATCCACCCGCAATTAATTAGAATGTATTTTTTTATAACATGACCCACCCGACCCGCGGATTACCCGCAGATACAACCACCATCCGCGCATCACTAGAGTGCACACAGTCCAGACAAAAGGCAGAGAAAGACTCGTTGACCGGCAGGCTGTGAGAACGACACACAGTTCATCCCAAGACGGCAGTTCGCTAGAGAGCAGTGATAGCAGCGCAGCTGGAGGTAGCAGCGGAGGCCTGACAGGATCGAGAGGCGCAGCCACTCCACACTAGAGATCTTACTGGCACAGCCTAGGTTCAGCTGCGAGGCAGATCAAGGGGGCAGACCAGGAGCACAGCCTACAGGACAGGATAGGACAAGACTAGTGCCAGACAGGAGACAAAATAAACAAACAAACAAACCCTGCCTAGTAGAAGTCTCAGAATAACTGAGGGTAGACGAGCTGGCAAACACAGAGACGATAGCACACATGCAAGGTAGATCAGTGAACTGACAACACAAGAGAGAAAAGGGAGAACACTATAAAAGGGACAGAGAACAGGTGAGAACACTCAGACAAACAAGGACTAAACAAGGGGGTGTGGCAACGGGAAACAGGCCAAAGGGAGCACATGGCAGACGACAAAGACGGAGCCATGTGCTCAAACACAAAAACAAACAAGGAAACATTAAACAGTGACAAAATAGACAGGGCTCTCAAATCCCTGACAGCGCTAAACGGGAAATCAGGAGCCCTTCTTGGGCTTACCAGGAGATCAATAGCCCCTCCTGGGCAGACTTATCTCGGGAACACTGGAAGGCGCTCTTGAGGAGCCGGCACTGGGACTGCGAACTCGGGGGCTGGAGCCAACTCGGGAACCACCCTCTCAGGAGCGGGTTCGGGGATTGCTCCTTCTGGAGCGGGCTCAGGAACCACTCTACTAGGAGCAGATTTAGAATCAACCTCCTGTATAGGTGGCTCTGGAGGCTTACCCTCAGGAATCTTGTACTCAGTGGACACAGCAAGGGTGGTGAGAATCTCCCTTGTGGACTTGATTAGGTTGGCAAGAGATTCAAAGAAGGCCTCAGCGGGCATGACAATGGGCTGCATAGTAACTCCATGGCCGTGAATGGGAGAGCAGGGTGCTCGGAGATGGCCTCCGTGGCCATAACGGGCTGAATGAGAGCCGCTGGAATAGCCTTTGTGGCCAACAGAGTGAGAGTTAGGCAGTTCAGGAATGGCCTCTGTGGACACAACTTGACTAACAGGAATGCTTGTTGACTTCACAACAAGCAGGACCATCTTTAGACTTGACTAGCGGGAATGACTTCCGTGGATGCAACTGGGAAAACAGGCTGCTTAGAACTGGCCTCCATGGCCGGAACAGGCAAAACGAAAGCCTCTGCGTCGGCCTCTGTGGCCATGACAGGAGAAGCAGCCAGCTTAGGGAGAGCCTCTGTGGACATGACTGACAGGAACATTCTTAGACTTGACATGACTGGCAAAACAGGATTCAAAAACATGGCTTCAGTGGATCTAACAGGAAGGGCATTAGACTGCACAGCACGGGCCACTTTCCTCCTCTCCTGATGGATAGAAACTACATAGTTGACCGCCTCTGTAGTATCTGTAGCTAACTCGGCCAACACAGGCGGAGAGGTAGTGATCTTGCAAGTCTCAGTGGAGACAGGAATTGGCCTGGCAGAATGTGACAGGTTGGGAACAGACCTTGGGGACTGAGGGACAACATTAGACGTGACTGATTCTTGAATAACAGGAGTGCACTCAGTTGACTCTGGGAAGACAGTGGTTGACTTGATAGACTTAGAGGTGTCTGGTGCAAACTTCATTGAGTAATGACTGTGGTTGACAACTTGTTCCTGGATAACGGTAGTGAAGGTGACCGATTCAGGGATTACAGAAGTTGACTCTGGCTTAGAATTGACTGGATAGCTGCCATCTTGGAAATGACCGGGGCAGGGTTGACAGGCACGGGAATGACTGGAGCGGACTTAACTGGCTCCGGAGTGACTGAAACGGGCTTGACTGGCTTTGCAGTGACTGGATCTGGCATGACTGGAGTGGATTTGACTGGGTCAAAGATGACTGAAGTGGTCATGCCTGGCTCTGGAGTGACTGGAACATCACTCTTGACTATCTCTGGGAAAGTTGAGGTCGATTCAACAGACTCAGAAATAACTGAGACTGACTTAAATGTCTGGGAGATGACATCAGTTGACTTGACTGGTTCAAGGGAAACATGAGCGATCCCAGAAAACCCAGGGGTGACTGGGAAGGTATCAGAGTCATGAATGGATGCAGCCGACTAAAGAGCCCTCTTCATTCTTGCCCTTCGCTTCAGAGTAGGAGTCAGAAGAGGATCTTAGTCTTGACTTGCCAAGGGAAGTGGGTCAGGGTGGTTGCTGCATGCTGGGTTAGGTGGAGGAGGCATTCCCCACTGGATGCGATGACCCAGATACCTTGAAAAGTCCCAGAAATTCAAAATCTTGAGGTTCTCTAACTCCCACTAAGTCACAGGATCATCCAAGCAGGCATTGAAAATGTCTTTGAGGGTGGTATCATCATAATCAAGCCCCCTTGACATCGTCCAGAAAAACTGGGTAAAAACACCTATATCCCAGCCTTGTTGGCGAAGGTTAGCCAGACCTTGATGGCAAGCCAGTCTCTCCCGGGCATTAGCAGGTGGCAGGACCTTGATACTCATTCTGCGGAGTCCAGTGCTGGTCAGGTCATTCTGTCAGGGTTGTGGAGGGAGGACTCAAAAGCGGAGGGAGTGCAAACAGGTTTATTTGACACAATGACTGACAGGACAAGAGATGGTGAGGAGGGGAGTGCACAGTCCTGACGAAAAGCAGGGAAAGACTCGTTGACCGGCAGGCTGTGAGAACAACACACAGAGTTCAGTCCAAGATGGCAGTTCACTAGAGAGCGGCGATGGCAGTGCAACTGGAGGTAGCAGACCAGGAGCACAGCCTACAGGGCAGGACAAGACTAGTGACAGACAGGAGACAAAATAAACAAACTACTAGGCAGGGAAGTCTCAGAATAACTGGGGGTAGACAAGCTGGCAAACACAAAGATGATAGCGCGCACACACAAGGTAGATCAATGAACTGACAGTACAAGAGGGAAAGGGAGAACACTATAAAGGGACAGAGAACACGAGGAACAGGTGGGAACACTCAGACAAACAAGAAGAGTACGAGAGGGACAGGTGACGACACTCAGACAAATAAGGAGAGAACGAGAGGGACAGGTGACGACACTCAGACAAACAAGGACTAAACAAGGGGGCGTAGCAACGGAAAACCGGGAGGCAGGACGAAGGGAGCACATGGCAGACAACAACAAAGACAGAGCCATGTGCTCAAACAAAACAAACAAGGAAACATTAAAGTGACAAAACAGACAGGACAGACAGGGCTGTCAGGGGACATCCCTGAAAAGTTGTGTATGAAAGCTTGTTTACACCACAGGATTAAACAAACAAATAAATAAAGGTAATTGCAATTTTTTTTAATCCAACAGCTCTGACTTTTTTCTCACAATTCTCAGATTTATGTGCTCTATTATAAAAAATTCTTAATTCAATTGTGATATAAAAAGTCGCAATTTCCATTTTTTATTTTATTCTGTGGTGGAAACGGGCTTCCATAGTTGTGTGTTACAAACGCTGATATTTCAGTAAATGCAAATCTTATTTATTAATATAATATGTTAAGCTGTGATTAGTGCATTGCATTCCACACAAGCTTTTGCATGATTTAAATAGTCTCTCATTTGCATAGATCTATGCTCATGTGAGGCTAATTTATTCTTAATTAAGTCTGTGGGTTTATTAAAGTGTAAATATTGTTGTTCTCTTGAGACATTCGTTATTATATTTGAGCATTAACTACCCATAATGGTGAGATGATTTCTTCTTGTATTCTTTTCATTGTCCTCAGTGTCCATTGGGAGGCGTGTTCAGGACCCTTTAGCGGAGCTCATTAAGATCGACCCCAAACACATTGGTATCGGAACTTATCAGGTTAGTCACATGACATTCAATCTCATTAGAAACTAGTTTTGTGCATCTCATCTTCAAAACCATGCTAATAATGGGTTGGTAGTTTGTTATACAAGTGGTTTTACTTCAGTAATGTTTATTGTGTTTTTATTAAACACTGCCAACAGTTGAGTGTCCTCTCACATAATGCTGTGTACATGATGTTGTGTCTGGCTCTGCTCTTGATCCAGTGAAATGTTCAAAGTAATTGTAGGCGCATTCCCAACTTTCTAAGCCAGGCTCTGATTTTTAGTTTTGAGTAATAGCAGTTTCAAACAGAAGTCAGCTGGACTAGAGAGCTAATCCTGTCTCTGACTGTTTGCTTTTGCAGTCTCATATTATGAGTAATCCATTTTTCTCCTGAAATTAATTCTACTATGATTCCCAGTAGCATCATATGTTGACTCAAGGCTGGGCCTGATTTGTATTTTTTCCTTCTCGCTCTTACTTTTCATCTTTCTATTTTTCTCAAGCTGTCCTGCATGCTTGATTTCTCTCTCCTGCCCTCTGCTGCTCTTTTTTTTTTCTTTCTTTCTTTTTTTTTTTTTAAATATCAGGACATTTAACTATGCAGAAACTCTTATTGAAATAAATTCTGTATATACACACTACCAGTTTCCACAAAGATATTAAGCAGCACAACACTTTTTAGCATTTATAATGATAAGAAATGTGTTTGAGCACCAAATCAGCGTATTAGAATGATTTCTGAAGGATCATGTCACACTGGAGTTAGTCCACTGCAACCTTGGACCCATATTCCAAATAAAGAGAGGAAAGAACATCTTTCGTCTTTGCAAAAGGATCAATATCACATATCACATGCTTCTCGCTGCCAACTTTTTGACCCAAAAAACATATGCACATGTGCTGATGCACACAGGTTTAGGTTAGCAGAGTATCAGGGTCACCTCGCCTTGCCCCTGCACAGTGTGAGTGTTGTCTAGTGTGCATCACAGCGACCCCCTGCACGTCTGTCAGCACTTACCGTTTATTTACCCTGCCACATAATCTGAGCAACACATGATGCCTCTCCACCGCATTGACATGCTGAGTGATAAGTGTGTTTGTGTATGAGGGAGGGATTGTACATATATATATATATGTATGTGTGTGTGTGTGTGTGCGTGTGCGTGTGTGTGTTTAATAGACAGAAAGAATGGATCATGTATCTTATTTCTTAACTTGAGTATCTCAAGTAGGGCTATAAGCACTATAAGGGGGTGCTATTGTATACCCACTTTCCTTAACCTTGAAAAATTTTGAGTGATGGGAAAAAGGTGTTTTACCTGTAAATTGTGGAGTAAAGTTTGCCTTTAGTGGTTATCTCAGTTTAGAACTCACTTATTTTGTGTGTGTGTGTGTGTGTGTGTGTGTAAGATGTTTTATAAATTACATAACTCATAAATTCCAATGAATGATTAGGGAGGGTTAATAAAATTACAAAGATTACATTAGATTAGGGTTGCACTGATATAGAAATTCTGTCTGGTACCAAGAAGCTATAATTAATATCAGTGTTATTGCTAATTAATTTTAACACTACTTTAATTTAAAAAAAAAAAAACACACTAAAAACTAAAATCAGTTGTTTTAAATGCTACAAATAGTAGTAATATAGTATGAAAATGGATGTTTATTTTGAGATTTACTAATTGTTAGTACTAATTATTGGTGTTTTTAAAGATGAACTTAAGTGAAATGTAGTTGACGGAATCAACAATATACATGTAAATATATGTGAATGAGCATGTACAATTAAATAACATAATATTGGCCTGGTTTCATAGACAGGGTTTAGACTAAACCAGGATTAGGCCATAGTTCAATTAGGACATTTAAGTAATTTTTATAAACGTGCCTTAGAAAAAACATTACTGGTGTGCAATTTGAGACAAAATAAAGGCACTGATATATTTCAAGATATGTTTCTTTTAGTTGAAACAGCTCAGACTTAGATTTTAGTCTGGGATTAGGTTTAAGCCTTGTCTGTGAAACTGGGGGTACATTTCACAACATATATAAATCCAACAGAGACAATACAGATAGATAAAATATGATTGATATGTTACAGATATAGTGTATATCTCCAAATAAATTATAAAATGTTATATAAATAAAAAATAATTCGGTAACACTTTAGTATAGGGACCAATTCTCACTATTAACTAGTTGCTTTATTATTACTAATTGCTATTAGCATAACTATTAATAACATATTAGCTGTTTATTAGTACTTATAAATATTCTGCATGACCATATTCTACATCACTAATCATACCAAATGCATAAACTTAGCAACTACCTTACTAACTATTAATAAGCAGCAAATTAGAAGTTTATTGAGGCAAAAGTCGTAGTTAATGGTTTGTTAATAGCGAGAATTGGACCTTAAAATAAAGTGTAACCAGTAATTCTATGAAGAATTTATTGTATGAAATACAGTAACATTATGAAGTGGGTGGAAGCTTTTGCTGCTGAGCTGAACTTGAATCGCTCTCTTAAAAACGTCACCTTCATAACACTTTTGATTGCACATCGCTCTCTATTGTTACTTGTTTTGTCCTGACATTCCATTTAGTCAAAGTGGGTGGGACCTCTAAAGTTAAGGTTTATATAGTTAACTGTCAATCACTGAGACATAGGTGGAGAGTGTTCAGGTTTCCCAACTGCTTAAAGGTCCCATAGGGCACATTTTACCATTTTACCCAGCTGTGAGAGAAAACACAGTACACACCCCCGGATATTAAGGAAACTGTCACTCTCCTTGATGCACTTTCCCGTGTGTTTTTCAAGTCCAAACATTTAAACCAGCAATAAACCCTTTATTTATTATTTATTTAACCATTCTTTATTATTACATTATGTTAATCAGTGTTTATAAAAGTTTTTTTCTGAACGCCTGCAGAAATATGCATATGTTAGGTTGCACTTTAATTTTGAATTACAAAATAGGTTACATTTGAATGTTTGTTCACACAAAGACCACTATTGATCACACAGATGAAGCTTTAGTATATAGTCTTGTTTTCGCACTGTTTATTGCATGTTCAGAACGCCAATAAACAATCTCTTTGAAAAAGAAAAAAAAAAAAGTTTTCGATGAAGGTTGTGTGTGAAAAAGCACCGGTGATGTCACTCCTGAAGGCTTTCTCTATTTAATGGGCCTGCTGAGACTGTTCCCTCAGGGTAAAACGGAAGAGAGTGAATGGTATTGACTGACAGGAGGCTGATTGACGATGATTGATAGCTGAGTCCATTTTTGCGTGGGAAAAAGGAAAAGTTATGCGCTCTGCTGAACACCTTCTTTCATTCTGATCATGTCTGATCTAGCTGTGTATTTGCATGATAAATCTTTAACTTATATGACTTTTAATTAATTTTCTCTCCTGGGTAAAGTCTGCAAGAATTATTCTTATGGCTGTTCACATTTGTAGCAAACTTCTGAAAGAAGACTAACACCAGTGTTGTTTCTCATGACTTTAGTGGGTGAGTCCAGTAGTGCAGTGTGCGTGGGTGCAGCTCTCGTTCTGTTTGACAGGTGTTTACTGACTCCAGACCTGGTCTCCAGGCTTCACCTGAGGTAAAGGAAAGATGGAGCAGAGTGTAGGTGAGAAAAGTGTCAGAATTAGTCGTTAAAATGTCAGCCCACTGCCAGGAAACTGCATCATCTGACTTGCTGCCAGAATGCTTTTTAGAATTCATGCACGATGTTTTTTTAGTGGAGCAAAGCAAGCTTTGAATAATTCTAATATAAAAATAGTGTTTTTAATGCCTCGAAAAGTCATGAAAATTTCTGTAGTGAATCTGTATTTATTTTTTCTATTAATGCTTTATGCTAAAACATTTCATTGACAAAATTTTGAGCTTGTATAGAGATTTGTTATTTACTTTTTTGTAGTCAATGCTTTAATGCTGTCAAATTAGTTCACACACTGATCTGACTGATTCATTAGCAAACCAGAATCATAATGAAAAATCTTCCCCCGTACTTACAAATGACTGAAAAGATCCTGGAAAAGTCCTGGGAAAAGTTTGAATTAAGTTTATCAAAAGTGACAGTAAAGACATTTATAATGCTACAAAAGGTTATATTTCAAATATGTGTTTTTTTATACTTTTTATTTATTAACCATTTCTGACAAATATAAAAAAAAAAAATGTTAAAAGAATAAACAGTTATTTTTCCTATATTTTTGGTCAAATAAAGACAGGCATTATTTGCATAAGAGATTAAAAACTCCCAAACTTTTGAACGTTAATATACAGTATGTCCAAAACAAGTGCAATATGAATTACTTGCTGGTGAATTGGGTTGAATCACAATTATTTAAAAATTCTTTTTCCATAGTCACAATTGACTAAAGAAGGTCATGGAAAAGTCCTGGAAAATTCGATGGTGAATATACAGTTTTCTGTTGACGTCTATAATGAATCTGTCAGATGGGCTCAAACGGCATCAGAAAAACAAAGTTCTCTCAAATGACTGGAAACATGGAAATTCATTGGTCAGTAAGCGTAGGAACACTGCGCAGAAGTATTTAATACTTATTGCAAGATTTTAGGATGTGTGAGATTCTTTCATTGGTAACTTACATCTACATGACCTTGCAGGTAACACAAGACTGCACATTTAAAAATCTTATGTCATAGGTAGAAATTGTAGCCTGTTTTAAGGGTGATTTAACATAACTTCTGCTCTGTCAGGCCTCGTCATTTTTACACTACTGTCAGGACATCTTTAGCCATTTTTAGATGACATATTTGGAGCTTTTGTGTTTTGCTGAAAACATAGGTCTCTGGTTACGCAGGAGGCAGAGGTTTGGGAGGTATGTAAAGGGATCTCCCCAGTCAAACATCTTTGTGTGTTCAGCTCTCTCTGGGAAGTGTGTTTTCAGAGCCTGCAGCTGGTTAGATCTGCATTGGGTCATGAGGGCGGGGAAAGGAGAGAAGAACTGATTGACATCTCAGAGTGGCAGCTTTTCGTAAAAAAAAACCCTGTTAAATGGGCTGAGTGTGGACAGACACACTTTGTTCTGGCGCTGGGGCCTGTCCAAGCCAAACAGGACCTCGCACCTGAATTTAATCCCGTGGTTTGTGTGAGCCTGTGTGTTTTTGTGCATACGTGTGTGCATGACTTGGGTCGGAGACCTCGGCGTGGCTCTGCTGGGCTTGGTGAGGCAATGTAATTGTGTATTTGTGTTACCACTGGCCCGTCCCCTGCTCTATACCTGGCATGTTGGGGTTCGGGATATGTGTCTGTTCAAACAGAGGGCAGGTTTAAAAACTATGTGAACTCCCACCACATTTCTTCACCTATTCCCCAATGCTTTAATTGAGTTTTGGTTGTTTTGTCTTCAGGGTTACCACACCACTAAGCCATGTCAGAGCTCAGCTGTCAGCCGCTCTTCCTACTGTGAGCGAGGACCAGAGAGTGCGGCTCGTGTGCGTTTGAAGACAGATGGAAAGCTTAATATCGGCTTTAGGCGAGCTTGGTCTTTCTCAGGCCCTGCTGGAGATGTTGGTTTGATTCTTAACGTATGCTCTACCAGATGCAGCTCAGTTTTACACTCGCTAATCGAAATGGTTATGCAGTCTTAGATATATCCAGTAGGATTGACAGGAGATTGGAGAGATGAAAGCTGAAGCCTTTTTCAACAGCTACTACTGGAAACATTCAACGTGTCTAGGTTGATATCTCAAATATGACCGCAACAATTTCAGCCCATGTTTACTTTCTTGTTCAGCTTTGTTCAATTTGTCCGCAGTGATTGAAGTGTTTTTCAATCCTTAAAGGGATAGTTCATGCAAAAAAGAAAATTCTTTTATTATTTGCTGACCCTTATGCAGTGTAGGGGAGTAACTAGTTACATGTAGAATCAGAATCAGAAGAGCTTTATTACCAAGTATGTTTACACACACAAGGAATTTGACTTGACGACTGGAGCTTCCATTGTAGAAGAAAGTACAGACATAGTGCAGACATACATAGGAATAACACAGTAGGGATCGAATATAACGGAATTACGTAATTTAATTACAAAATAAATATAACTGTAATGTGTTATGTATTATAGTTACTGAGAAAAATTGTAACGATTACAAAAGGGGTTACATCTGAATATTTTCACACATTCAGTTTTGATTGATTTCTTAAAATATGAGACGCCAAAGTTTCAGGAGTTTAGGACACAGAATTAGACACTTATTTATAAGCTATAACAGTTATGCTTATTTGATAACTGTTTTATTTCATATTTGGGTTTATGCTTTATTTTTTAAGATCAACTGCATGCATGCAAAGACATTGTTAGATGCCAGCGTTTCCTGTCACAGCAATGCAAGGATTAGATTTTTTTCTCATAACTATTAAACTGTCTAATGATTTTAAATCCGTATTTAACCTTAGAATGATCTCAAAGTAAAAAGAAGTGCTAAAGTCTGATTCTGTGGTGGTGGCTGTGCTTTAAAATAACATTTTTATAATCTTAATTCAAGTGATGAAGGATTTTGAAAGTCTGACAGTAATCAGTGTTGAGTACTACTGTAAGGTTAGCCCAGTTTGGTTTAAATGTTTCAAAATTATTAATAGTTGAAAACATTCATTAGAAATGTAGAAAAGTACTCAAAAAGCAATCAAATGTAATCAGTTACATTACTTTAATAAAGGGTAACACTTTATTTTAAGGTGTCCGTGTTACACACACTTGTTACATATACTTTTATAATATACTATTATAATAATAAATTATGCATAATTACATGCAAGTAACCCTAAACCAAACACTATTCTTAACCCTAATCATATAGTAAGTACATGTAGTTAATTAATATTACTCAGTACTTAAATGTATAATTACATTGAAACAAAGACACCGTAAAATAAAGTGTTACCTAATTAATTAATTGAAATAGTTACCCTACTTATTACATTTTAAATAGGGTAACATTTCCAAAGTAACCCTCCCAACACTGCCCTTATGTCATTCCTTTCTTCTGCAGAACACAGAAGATGTTTTGAAGAATGTTGGTAACCAAACTGTTTTGATGACCATTGACTTCCATTGTATGGACAAAAACCACATTTCTGAAAATATCTTTATTTTTTCCACAGAAGAAAGTCATACTGGTTTGGAATGACATGAGGGTGGGTAAATGATGCCAGAATTTTCATTTTTGGATGAACTATCATTTTAATTCACTCTTTACTGACCTTGCATTGCCAGACGGCCCGACAGTCGATACAGATCATTGGCTGTTCTCTTGTTCAATCATATACCATTCATTAGACTTTTTCTCCCAGTACATGAGCACTAATATCGCAGTGGTGGCGTCCCGCCTCGTAAATTAGTGTACCCTAGCACATAGCTTTCTGGAACAGCCTTTAAAAATAGATCTAGGGGGGTCATGATGATTGATGGCTTTCTAATGAGTGTGCATTCCATCAGCAGAGCTCCAAACTGCCCGCAGGCGACACTTTTTGGGTGTCTTCCTCTATCAGCCTGCTCAAGGACTGTGAGAATTTTCGCTCCATCCGCGCTCAAGGCGGTTTATACAGTCGACCGGCTGCCAAGTACTCAAAAGCTAACCTTAGGGTTTGGGAGCAGCTACATGGGAACCTGTCCACACACTTCTCAGGTTGCATCCGGCTATTATGTGGCAGCAGGTTTTTGTACGTTAAAAATAAAGAGTTGTTTGTTGTGAGAAGTACCTCGAGCGTGCACTGATTTATTGATTATCAGCAAGCTGTCAGTGATTGTAGCATTAAAATCTGTTTGTGTACAATAGTGAATGTGTTGATAAGTCTGATGAGTGACTGTTTTGAAATCACCATAAGCATCATATGGGAAAATGGCATTAAACGTTTTGAATAAACGAGGATCATTAGGAATGATTGGGCTGCCGTTGAAGATCTCAGCTTCTGCCTTCAGGCTTCGATGTTTATTTTTTAGTTTTCATGTTTCATTTCAACACATGTGTTCCAGTAGTGTACATATATTTCTCACCTCTCTAAGGTTACAAAGGAAATGTGTGAGAGATTTTGACAGAATATTACAGCCAGTGGTGTTCTCCCACATGAAGGCTGTTTTTGTGCAATAAATATTTTTGGAGGTCTAATATTACAGTTGTTTTTCCAGCATTTGTGTATCACTGACTAGATTTAGGAGGTGATACTAAAATAACATTCATTCTTTTTTGACTATTGGCAAGTTGCAGTGAACCGCAATAACCACTAGAGGTGATATTACAAAAGAGTGCAGGATTTCTGAAAGCCTCAAGACAGATCTTTCATTTTTTACACTCACAATACTCCCAGGGGATGTCTAGTGCTGAGATCTCAATGCCGCTACTGTTTTTTAAAACCATTACTAATTAAGTTAACTAGAAGTTTAAGAAAATGCACAACCTGGTGCAGTGTTATGATGATAAAGTGTGATTCTCTTCCAGTCTGTGATGAATGATTTTCTGTCTTTGCTTGGATAAGATTACTCCATTGTATACGGCTAGACAGTATATGTTATCACACAGATATCCTTGTTCCAGTGGCAGTCATCCGGATCCTGTCAGGTCAAAACACACATTCTGCTCTTTGCCATAACCCGCATAGCTCAGCCAATTCATCCTAGCAGTCACTCAATATCTCAGTCATCCTTAACCCACTGAGATGTTACCATTGTGCTGGTCTAAACAATTTCTATTTATCTTCATTCAGTCATATCTAATAGGACACTATTCCATCACTCTATTTGTCAACGAAGAACTAAGCATTAAAACCTCATCTCCATTGCACTGCAATACTTATACATGGGGCACCCTCCTTGCAGGAGTCCATATTTATTTTATTTTATTTATTATTTTATTTTATTTTATTTTATTTTATTTTATTTTATTTTATTTTATTTTATTTTATTTTATTTTATTTTATTTTATTTTATTTTACATTTTTTAATTTACTCTGTTTGTCAACAAAGAAGTGAGCATTAAAACCTCATCACCATTTTACTGCAAGAAAACATGGTTCCTTGAAGTCATACTTAAATATGAGGTACCCTACCTCCCTACCTGCAGGAGCCCAAATTTAATTTAATTTTACATTTAATTAAATTGAACAAACTCTGTTTGTTAACGAAGAACTGAGCATTAAAATCTCAATTCCACTGCACCGCAAGAATATTATTATTATTTTTTTTTACCTGTTTATTAATATTTAAATCAACCCATGCACAAAATGATTTCAGCCATCAAAGAAGAGGAAAGTCTGCTTATCCCATAACATCTCTTATCACACCTTTTCTTGGAGTGCTTTAGTGCCTGTTCTCGACGGACATGTGTTTTGTGGACAAACAGGCAGATCTGCTAATGAGTTTACAAGATCAGATTTCTCTAGGCAACAACATTTGTTTTGAGGGTGATTTTTTTTTTTTTATTTTTTTTTTGTTAACGGAACATCTGCTTCTCAGACCACTTTGACATTCTCCATGTTTTTGGCCGCAATTTCACAGTCCAAAAGTACTGCATTTTATTACACTGGAAAACAGTTCTTTAGCTAGCATATTGCGTTGATCTGTGTTTAATGCGAAACATGATTGCCATGGAAGGATATTAACAGTCAGTCTTTAACAACTGAAAATCCACCATATATGCATCCTCCAAACATTAGTTATAGAATAAGGTTCTCTACGCTGTTTCATGTTTTCTATTCTTCATTACCAGCTAAATTGGCCTCATGATGAAGCAAGTTGATTTGTAATGTGTCCCAGAATGATTAAAACAAAAGATATTGGGATAAAGTATCATGATCCACATCATCTCAGACCCACTTCTTACTATTTTCCCATTGGTTGTGTAATTTCAAACACAAACACTCTCTGAAAGTAAACCACTGTGTCCAAATATGAGGGAAATATATCGTCTATGTCTTTGTTTATTATTTCTGCCTGTTCTTGTGTTAGTGTGTGACTGTGTGTATTCATGTGAGCACAAGGGAGGTTGAATGTGTATATTGAGTTAGCTATAAGAGGTCTGTGGGCTTCTCGGTCTGTTTAATATACTGAATTTGTATTCACACAAACACAATGACACACTAGTGCACGCAAAGACAACTTGAGAGCATTAGATCTTACTCACTCACACTGTAAATTTACACAGAAAAGTACACAGAACAGGCAATACATGTCGTACACTCCCAAACCACCATAAACTGTCATTGCTGCTCTTTTAAATGTTGGGTTTTCCCCTAATTAAAAAGAAAATTAGAGAACACTGTCTTTTGACCTCTTGAAGTTTCTCATCATCCTTTTACAACCATAAACGGGCTGGTGTTTCAGAAGTCACATGCTCAACAATTCATCAAAAGAGCTTTGAATCTATTTAGGTTGTAGATGGAGTCAATGAGCTATTTGAGTAGTTTTTCTAAAGTGTTGAATTCCCATCATGTCCATTGCTATAAATGGTTTTATTTTAATTGTAATAATTGTTAGATGCAATGTACTTATTGTGTTCATGTTGAACTTCAAAATGCTGCTATTGAGGTGGTACATGCTTAAGGGTAAGGTTCTGTGGGCTAAGATATAGGAGTAGGGTCGATTAGTGTAATTGCAGATCTAACTACAGAAATTAATTACAGATGTGATTACAGAAAGGTGTTTTCAAACACAAGTACAATGTAAAAACATGTATGTGCACAATAAGTAAGTATAACAACCACCCTATTTTTTTTTTTCCTATAATCCATTTTACTCTGATGTGTATTGAAGCCTGCTTCCGTCACTGAATAAAAAATGTAAAAGGTACTTGAGACTTTTTCTCACAATTCTGACTTTTTTCCTCAGAATTGTGAGATATAAACACACAATTACAAGTTAAGTCAGAATTACGAGATATAAACTTTACATCGTGCAATTCTGAGTGTATAACACACAATTGCAAGTTATTAAGTCAGAATTGTGAGATATAAACTCGCAATTTTAATAACATAAAAATTATTATTTTTATGTTCCCCGGGGGGGGGGGAACTGGTATAAACTAGCAATTGCGAGGTATAAAGTCCAGTTCCCCCCCCCGGAACTGGACTTTATACCTCGCAATTGCTAGTTTATATCTCACAATTCCAAGAAAAAAAGTCATAAAGTTTTTATCATGCATTTCTGAGAAAAAAAAGTCATAATTGTGAGATGTAAATTCGCAATTGCGAGAAAAATATTCTCACAGAATTGTGAGAAATCGCAATTAACTTTTTTAGTTTTATTCAGTAGTGGAAATGGGCTTCCGTAGATGTATGCCACGATACAAAAGAAAAAATCTATTGCTACTTCTATTTCATTGCAACTTTAAATATGAGTAAAATTAATTGTTTTTCTCCAAAGCCTCTATGGTGAACTGTAACTAGTACATGAAAATGAAAATGTTGCAAAAGTGGAGGTGGTGTTCGTTGTAATGAGTTCTTCCAAATGAAGAATTGCACATTCTTCTTAGCAGGTCTCAAGCACTGGTATAACTTCTTCCATATGGATACTGGTCCCAATGCAAGACAGACAAAGGCTTGTCAGAATTCCCTGCTTGCTCCTAATTTTGGTCAGTTTTGAATTTGGCCTTGTGGTTTTCTTTGCTTTGAATTCCTTCTCCATTTTAGAAAACCGCCTCCAAAGTGTGAAAAGTTCGGCTGGATTAACTTTATCAATTCCCTGCACTTAATGGAAAACCCCTGTGAGAGGACTTTGAAGTGTCACAGATGCTTTCCAATGAAAACAGCCTCAGACCTTCTCTCCGTGTCTCTTGAGGCAAAGCAATCCACTGGCTGCCTTTTTATTCTGCCGTCTCTTTTTTCCCCCTCAGACCAGCATGAACACCGCAAAGTATTTAGGGTTACCGTTTGATTGCCAATGACACAACGTTGGCCTTGCAAAGCGGCTTGTTTTTGGAAAGTGACTGAGACAGCACGATTTGTTGCTGAGATATCTAATAGATTTAGACTTTCTTGACATTTCGAAAGACACGGAGTAGAACTTTTACCGTTTTAATTATTTTCAAAGTGACCGTGGCGATTTAGTGAACTTTTAATACATTTCAAAATTGCGATTGAATCAAGTCAACATACTAGAAAAAACATCTTCAAGGTGTATGATTTCGTTTTCAGAGCCCAGGTCAAGAACAGAGCTCTTCCTTTTCCTTTCTTGCATAAACACACGTTCTAAGACTGTGGTCACTCTTTCCAGCACGACGTGTCACAGAGTTTGCTAAGGGCAGCGCTGGATGGGGTGGTGCAGGAGTGTGTGAGCTTCGTGGGAGTGGACATCAACATCTGTTCAGAGACGCTGATGAGGTAGAGGCCAAATACTTTCCAGCAGGAGTCACAACATGGCAACTTCTCACTCGCCTCCCCGTTATTGCTTAGCGCTCTGTTTAGTCTGACACCCTACACGTCGCGCACACACACACACTCAGAGACGCACACACCGTAACATCTTTTCACATCCCCACTACACACAAACATTGTGATCTACATACACAAACATTGCCGCTCGCTAACATATACACAAATTGAGATATATAGCCTCGAATATTAGTCACATAAACTTACAGAAACACCGAAATGTACACATTCATTACATCCACTCGCTCTGCCTAATACCTTGTAGGATTTCGTGAGTAATTGCAAATTGTTTGCATTACGGAAAACAGTGATTTGGAATAATATATTTCCGGAATACAATCAGGATCATGTCTACATGCCCTAGATGTGCCTTTGAAATGTTAGCTTTCATTTACACAGCTTATTCTTTAAAAAAAAATCCTTAGTTCAACACGAGAAGTTAGTATAAGCGAGTTTAAAAAATATTTTGATGAAAGCAGGTACACGTTCATGTTTCATCAATGCATTCATTCAGATACATGTAAGCATTAGAATGAAATACGCACATTTCACAAATATCAGATTTATATATTTAACTCTTTAGGATTATGCCTTTGACTTATGGTGTACTTAGACACCCATACATCACTATACTGAGCTGGAAAGCTGTGTGATCCCATTAACATGCAGGGTTAAATGCTCGTGAGGTAGGCTGGGATCAGGTCATCTGTTTACCTGACTTTAAATGAGCTCTCAGTACCAGAGCTCCAGACGACGTGTTCGTGGCTCCAGTGTTATTCACCCCTTATTTATAAGTGATGACATATAATGTTTACATAGCTGCTTTTAGGGGAGCTGCCACTTCGAATTGCCCATACCGTCTCACAAAAAAATTGTCTCAATGCCTTTCTGTTTTGTATGGAAAGGTCAAAAAGATTATGAGATCTTAGGTAGCCATTTGGTAATTCTGCTGGAAAATGTTCTCAATAATTTACTAATATCGGACTTCTTGTTTGTGAATATGTACGAATTACATAAAAATGAAAAGGAATTTCCATGGCCTTGGGTGGACTTTTAAAGCGAAGCTCTTCATCCAGGTTGTGTGGTTAATGCTGGGTATTAACATATAAAGCAATGACTAATTCCAAAAACAAACAGGAGTTGAACCGGCGGGAAGATGTGAGAGATTAAATTTAGTTTTTTTGAACCGAATAACTGTTATATCTGACTCAAGAATCACTTAAATCACTTAAATCTCATTGCGACCTAAGAAGTTTAGTCGCGTTAAGCATAAAAGGTGTGTTTAAGAATTACATTTCTGAACGTCAGAGAACAATAGCAAAACTTGCTAGCCTATAGCACATTAGCAAAAAACCTGAAAAAATTTAGAAAACAACAAACATTTTTAAAACATATTTGTTTTGAACGCTCAATTAAGATTTTCCAGTCACATTTTATTTTAAGATACAATTCTCACTATTAACAAGCCATTAACTTTGACTTTTGCCTCAATAAACTTATCATTTGCAGCTTATTAATAGTTAGTAAGGTAGTTGTTAAATTTAGGTATTGTGTATGATTAGGGATGTAGAATATTGTCATGCAGAATGTGTGCTTTATACGTACTAATAAACAGTCAATATGTAATAATAGGCATGCTAATAAGCAACTAGTTAATAGTGAGACTTGGTCCCTGTACTAAAGTGTTACCAATTTCCCTTTTTTTGTTTTGTCAGGCACATAGCAGGTCTGAACGCAGGGCGAGCACGCAGTATTATGGACTGGAAAGAAAAGAACGGGCGTTTTCTCAACAGAGAGCAGCTGAAACTGGTCAAAGGCCTCGGTCCTAAGAGCTTCCAGCAGTGTGCTGGTTTCATCAGGATCAACCCCGAGACAGTACGCAGGTATGCGTCCAAATCATGACACTTCTACAGTTACATGTTTTTGCACCAAACTGCCTTTATATCACGTAGGGCATGGCTGTGCAACCCTGTTCCTGGAGATCTACCATCCTGCAAAGTTCAACTCCAACCCTGATCAAACACACATGAACCGGCTAATTAATCTCTTAGGCAGTACTTGATAATTACAGACAACTGTGTTGGACCAGGGCTGGAACTGAAGTCTGCAGGTAGGTAGATCTCCAGGAACAGGGTTGGGAACCCCTGACGTAGGGGGTAGTGGGAAGATGTGTCGCCCCCTTAACCTAACATATTTGTGCATTATTTTTATCATATATTGTATAATATATTTATAAAAGGTCAGTGTGTAAAATTATGTAAATTATTTGTCTAAACATTAGCTGTGAATTATAATATTAAACATTTTTCATTTTTTGGTTAATGTGTCAGTGGCTCAAACAGTAGTAATGGTGAGCTTTGCCTCCAAATGGACAAAATGCAATTACAATAGTTAATTCATATTAATTAAATGAATGTAATTATTATTAATAATAATTATTAATGCTATTAATGCCACAGGTGCTATTAAGTAATGTTGAAAAACCTTCGACTGCATTAAAATTTTCTAAATATTAAACCTGGATGACTGATAAAAATGTAATTATTGTGCAGCAAATAAGGATTTGGAAAATGATTGTTTAATGAATAGTTTTACTCTTTTACTTATTTTCTCATTTGTATTAATCTTTTTGGGGCAAAGTGAGGCAAGTTGTATCACTTGACCATTTTTTTTTTCTTCCCATAATTTTATGGATATATGTAATAGATGCTTTCATCTCATCTTAATAGATAATCTTATAATCTTATACATATGTATTATAATGCATCAGGATATCATCATCAGATATATCTAATTTCTTGTAGAATGCAACTAAAAAGTTGCACAGCTTACTCCAATCTCTAGAGAACGAAGAAGAAATACTTACAATTTATAGGTCACAAATCACATGTAAAAGCAAATTTATAATTCAGACATTTTACCCTCAGTGTTTTTGTAATTGTGTCAAGCAGTGTCTGTTCTGGAGGGAACGAAGACCTCAAGGTTCCTCTGAAACAGACAGCTGAGAAGAAAAAAGTCAAAGGCTCTGGGAGCACCTCTAACCAGTTTAACCCACTGGACCAAACCTGCATCCATCCCGAATCCTACAGCATCGCCTTGAGGTGAGAACAGAGCGTGGCACTAAACTATCACGTTACTGCACAACTGCAGATGATCATTGGATCTGCTTAAGGATTGACCCAAGTGGTAACAAGTGTTTACCTCAAGTGGGAGCATCTGGCCCTGTGTTGCTCAGTGTGAGAGTTGTGCGAGCTGCTGGCGCTCATATGAAAAGCACATTCAGCGTGTGCTCAGCACTCTCTGGCAGTGAATGACGCTCTCCCCGCAGCTGTGCTGCTCAAGTCTGTTTAGACTACTCCAATCTGACACTTGTGCCTGTTGCTTCCAGAAGATGTGCGCACGGATGCCCTGTGGTTTGGATTTGCTTGCGTGCATGACAGCTGCAAGTTAAATCAAAATCAGTGTGTGCATGTGAAAGAGGTTTTTGAAAATTGAATATGAACCGTGGGCAAGGCATCCGAATGCTGTGGAATTTGGAGGATTTATTGGTGAATGGCAACTATAATTTAGGAACAAGACATTCATTCACTGCCTATTACTCACTTTTTCATTTCCTTCATAGCTGATGTCGTACTTTGGCTTCAGTTGTAGTACAGTGTGTGTACTTGTGCAATTACACTTCATTTTGTGACTTTGCATGTGTACATGTGCAGTTGTGTACAAACATCTGAGACCACACTGAAAATCTGGATTTTTTTCCCCAGTTAAACCTGGAAATAAACAAAGTTGCCAAAACTGATTTTATAAAAAAGTTAAACAAAGAAAGTTATGACTTTAAGAAATATTGAAGACTCTATACTATTTGTAGGCCAGCATTTTATATTGAATATGAATTGTATATTGTATATTATAAATTTAAATAGAATTAAATCAAATTAATGAAATTAGAATTAAATAGAATTATATAAATTAATAGAATTAAAATGATTGATATATTATTTAAATATAATTAAAATTGAATTTAGATGGATGGATAGATAGATAGTTTGTAATTTACAAATCATATTGCATAATAATCACTATAATTAATATATATATATATATATATATATATATATATATATATATATAAAAATGAAATTAGTATGAATTAAATAGATTTAAAATTGAAGTTTTCACCCCTCTGTATATGTATGTGTGAATCGTATGCGTGTCCATCCACTCCTTCTCTGCCTGATCTGTCGTCAGAGGCGCCTTTTAGGGTCAGAGGTCTAATAAAGCCACTTAGGGGCATGGAGTGGGGGAATAATCACCCTGTCATATTCTCCCTCCTCTCCTCTCCTTCTGTTTGTTTTCATTTCTCTCCGTTAGGCTTCATTTCCGACTAAACCAGGCAGAAATGCCTCCCTTGCAGTCCCCTGTATTATCACCATTCTCTATCGTTACCAAATGCTGCGCTAATGGACATTTCTCCACTCCAATTGTCATCATGAGCCCAGGCATATTTTTCTTGGAGTTACGGGATTTGATTAAACATGGCCACCAGCAGTGCTGAGTTGGTAATGTAGCGCCCAGCTAATGTAGCGGACTTTAAACAAGGGTTTCTAGGGGGCTTGGGAGGAATTCTGGGTATTGCTAATAAAATGTATCAAATATGTTGCGAGTTTCAGCCAGGGCTGGAATCATAAGGCTAATGATGCGAGCAGAACCGTCTGAGCGATGTCTTTATAATGATGATGACAAGCTTGACATATTCCCAACAATCTGTAACCCATTTATGCACTGGGTTCATCACTCTTGTCCTCTGTTTCACCAGCTCATTCTCTTTCCCTTTGCAAATTATTGGACAGGCCTTTTCACTTCCTCTCTCATTCTCATTCATATAAATGCAGCAGTTAATGAGAATAGAAATGAAATGGAAAAACGCCCCTCACTGCATCCTTGACTGGTTTGCGCTTAATATTTGTGAAGTCAGGACAGGAGGTGGCTTAAATCAGTCACACGTTGTGCTTGTGAAAACATGCAGCTTGTCTCCCTCCATTTCGTGAGTGATTTCGTTGCACGTCGAGCGCTTTGCGAAGCGTGGGCCAGTGGACGGTAATGGCGGATCATGTTGCTCTAATGTGATGAACTTGATACCCTTAGCCCCACCACTTCCCACTCATACACACACAAATACGCATACACAATATGTAGCACTGACCCCCTGATGGACCATCTCTAGTATTTAAGTATTAGCTGTGAAACAAAGGTTGATGTTAGCTCTTATTGGAACCTCCTACCAAAATAAACCAGTTTCTGTGACGTGCCATTTTATTATAGCCAAGAACTGATAGCACTTTCTTTGTTCTTCCGTAATTTGCAAGAGCATGAAGGGGAAGGTAGTGATCAACCATGGTATTTAAAACATTAAATGTTGTGTTAATACTACAAGTATGATAATATCTTAAATAATCCAGTGGCAATAACTATATGATGTGTGTTTCCCATACAACAATGTAACTTGCTGATTAACTACCAGTATGTTGGATAAATTAACCAACTAGTCTTGACTTTACCAATTTCCCAAAACTGAAGTAGCATTGTCACACCTTCATCGACTCCATCGTCGATGTGTTTGCCATTTTGGAATGGCCAGCATGTCATCACTCAAAGTAAAAATAAAGAAGTTTTCCAAGATGCCACAACATTGCACAACCTCTGATTTAAAAAAAACGCTGAGATTTAAATTCCAGAAGAAATGGGAATGTGTTGGTTTATGTTTTTATATGTATTGACTCAATATTACAGGTTTTTAAACTATGGTAACTGTAATGTGTTTGATAATGGCTTAGTCTTGTTGTATTGCAAAACCATCTGCTAAAGTCTATTGCAGATATAGATATTCAAAAATGCATACTGTATATTCTTTAGTTCTCATGGACCAGCTTTGACCGTTCCAATATAGTGGACGCCTTGCGTATAGAGGCTCATAGAAAGAACCACTAATGAGGCATCTATTTATATACAGTAGTCAACATTTGAAGTGGATCAAAAAAGTTCATAAAGGTTGTCCTAAAACAAGAACGCATTTTGGTTTTAGGTTTTAGGACAACTTTGATGAAAGGTTTTGATCCACTTCAAATGTTGACTAGTGTATATATCTGTGGTCTCAATAATATAGGACTGTTGTTAATGGCATCATGCGCAGGTGGTGGAGTGATAATAACTACTAATTAATTAATTTGAGATCTCAGAGAAGGTGCTGTAATGAACATGGCACCTGATGATTACTGAACTATTTTTTTTTTTTTGCCTGTCGTTTTGCTTTATTTGATGTTTGATTCATCACAGGTTTGTCATACTTTGCCATTTCCTTATGCATTTATGCACATGGGTACTCTTCAAAAACTATGCTGATTGTTAACATGATAAAATATAAACAGTAGATTGAAACGGACAAGAGCTGAAGTTTGTGATACTGTTTGTGAAAAACTATGGTTTCAGAAAACATTGTTGAAGTATGTTGGTTACTTACAACCATAGTTAGCTAAAGACATGCAAAAAAATTAGTTTGTCAGTGTTTGTTTTTTGGATTCCATAAAAAGATGCTGTTAGACACATCAGTCTGCAGTAATTGCTGATCAACAGTAAGTTCTTTATACTTTTTGTACAGTTATGGTTATAAACTCTCTCGTCACTTTCCTACATTACTAAAAAACTCGAAAACACAAAATAAACGAAGTTAAAGATGAATTTAACTTATATCATTATTTATTTTTTCAAAATTTCTATAGTTAAAGGGATAGTTCACCCAAAAATGAAAATTCTGTCATTAATTACTCACCCTCATGTCGTTCCAAACTCATAAGACCTTCGTTCATTATCGGAACACAAATTAAGATATTTTTTGTGCTCAAAGGAAAAAAATAACAACTTCATTCAACAATTCTTCTCCTCCAAATCACATCTTCCGCCATTATGGAGAGTACCTCTGCATGTAAACAACGCATGCGCGTGCTGCTGCTTACTATACATTGAACACGCATGCACTGCGTCGTGGTACTCTCCGTAATGGCGGAATATGTGATTTGGAGGAGAAGAATTATTGAATAAAGTAATTATTTTTGTTTTCTATGCGCACAAAAAGTATTCTTGTAGCTTCGTAAAATTGCGGTTGATTCATTGATGTCACATGGACTGTTTTACCGATGTCCTTACTACGTTTCTCTGCCTGGGAACATTTCAGTTGCATTGCTGCCTATGCAGGGTCAGAGAGCTCTCGTATTTCATCAAAAATATCTTAATTTGTGTTCCGAAGATGAACGAAGGTCTTGCGGGTATGGAACGACATGAAGGTGAGTAATTAAGGACAGAATTTTCATTTTTGGGTGAACTATCCATTTAATGCAATAATATCATTACCATATTGCATAATCATGTAGAAAAAAATCTGATATTGTAGCAGCCCCAGTACTGATGTATAGAAATGTTTCACTTGAATATAAAAATTTTGTCATTATTTGCTTGTCCTCATGTCATTTCATAGCTCTGTGACTTTTTTCTGTGGAACACAAAAGAAGATATTTAAGTAAATGGGTATGGATGCTGTCAAGCCCCAAAATGACAAAAAAGCACCATAAAAGTGCTTTATATGACTGTTGCACTGTGTTCCAAGTCATTTGATGTGTGTGAGAACTGGACCACTGAAAATCTTTTAAATTAATTGTGCTATTGTTAGAAATGTCGCATCAGGTTTAAGGTAAATTATGACAATTTGCGTTCTTCGGTGAACTATTCCTTTGAGTACTTTTCTGTCTTTAACAACCAAGCAACACACACATCCATTCCGGCATTATGAGCATTGCCAAGTGAGTCTGAGGAAGTGAATAGCTCTTCGTCGTTTTCAGTGCAGAATTAGTAACTCGTTTTTCTCAGTCACTGAATCATCGGAGGGTTGATATCAAATATCTTACATTCACTGATGATAACGAATTAACTTCAGGGTTACTGCTAAGGGGACCACACACTAAAGCAGCCTCATTGTGTCTGGATAGCCTCTATCTGTAGGCCCACCCAGTAGCTTATGGTGTGTGGAACAGAGGCCTCCTCCACAATGCTCCACGGCGGAGCTGCTTTTCATTATGCCCGGAGGATATGGCCGACTCCGCTCTTCTGGATCCAAAAGAGCAGGAGCACTGGTACCCCCTAAACACTAACACACCAGAGGGTAACATAAGCCCAGCTGAGACCCCCTCCAGAAACCTGAGCCCTTGGGCCAATTGCCCGCCACCGCCACACTCACACTGTAGCTGTTCATAAATCACTCAGAGCTCAGCTCTGCAACCTCCTCTCTCTCTCTCTCTCTCCATCTCTATTCTGTCCTTGTGCCAACTCTGGCGCTCCAGAGGGACAGCTGGAGGGAAGCACAGTGTCCCTGACCAACATCACGGAAATCTGTGCAGGACCAGTTTAGGATGATGGGTAGTTGCCATTGGGCAATATGAGTGCTTGTGTAATTTGTTGAAATTGGTAGAAGTACAGGGTGCAGGTATATGTGTGAAAGTAATTTACAAGCAGGCGTTGTCAGGACACTAAGCTTGTGTCTGACTTTTCAATTAATTTTCCGCTGGAAATTTGGTTGTTGTTTTTTTTCTTTTTTTTTTCTTTTTTTCTTGTATCATTATTAACATTGACCATATGTTGAGCTAATGTGGAATGGAATTTTCGGTAATTTGTTTGCAGTTGATGTATCTTTAGTTCTGTCATAATATACATTGTTAACCTGGTAATACTTTACAGTAAGGTTTCATTTGTTAATGTTTCTTAATGGATTATTATAAACGATCACTTTACAGCATTTATTATTCTAGGTTAATTTTAATTATATATTGTTAAATACATATGCTAATACATTTTTAACTTTTAAACTTGTGTTGTGATTATTTTATGAACAAACATGAATAAATAATAAAAAGTATTGTTAAAGGGATAGTTCACCCAAAAATGAATATTCTGTCATTAATTACTCACCCTCATGTCATTCCAAACCCGTAAGACCTTCGTTCACGAGAGTACCACAACACTTATGCATGCATACCTCTGCTTGCAAACAAGGCGCAGTGCATTCGGGTTCTACATCAGAACCCTGGCTCCTGCATCAGCAGCACCACACACATACTGTCGTGTATGGGCGTCAAAGACTGACACGGAAGAGAAGAAATTGTTGAATAAAGTCATTATTTTTGTTTTCCTTATGCACAAAAAGTATTCTCGTAGCTTTATAAAATTATTGTTGAATCACTGATGTCACATGGACTATTTTAACGATGTCCTTACTACCTTTCTGGGCCTTGAATGTGGTAGTTGTGTTGCTGTCTATGCAGGGTCAGAAAGCTCTCGGATTTGATCAAAAATATCTTAATTTGTGTTCCGAAGATGAACAAAGGTCTTACGGGTTTGGAACGACATGAGAGTAATTAATGACAGAATTTTCATTTTTGGGTGAACTATTCCTTTAAAAGTTAATAAAATATTTTGTTGTTAAAAGTATTGTGAAAAGCTAATGCATTATTAATGTTAACAAATTGAACCTTATTATAAAGTGTTACCAATTATATAGTATATATTATATAGTGTATACTATGTGGATACCAGGAAGACTATGGACCATTTTGTTGAAGCTAAAAGGCATCCAAATAAAGATATTTTTTCTTTTATTTAGCAAGAGGATGCATCAAATTTTTATACATTGTTTATTTCAAATAAATGCTGTTCTTTTGAACTTCCTATTCATCAAAGAATCCTAAAAAATTTATCACAGGTTCCACAAAAATATTACCAGCACAACTGTTTTCAAAATTGCTGATTTGGTGCTCAAGAAACATTTCTTATTATTAACATATTAGAATGATTTGAGGACTTAATGACCGACAGTTCATCTTAATGCTTTAAATTCAGCTTTGCCATCACAGGAATAAATTACATTTTAAAATATATAGAAAAAGTTAAATTGTAATAATATTTGACAGTATTAGTGTTTTTACTGTATTTCCAATCAAATAAATGCAGCCTTGGTGAGCATAAGAGACTTATTTCATAAACATTACAAAATTCTTACCATTTGACCATTAGTGCTGTTCTTGCTGTGGAGGCTACAGAACATGCAATGTCACTTGAATAGTGTCTCGGTTCTGCGGTTCTTTCATCGAATCTTTTTCTTGAGAGACAAGCTGGAATTCATCCGGTGTGTGTGTGCGTGCGTGTGTGTCTGTTACTCTTTGCATTTTCATCACCTCATAACTCAAAGGCTATGATTTTTTTTTTTCACTAGATCTAGTTCTGCTGTAGAACTGTTAGATGTTTCAATGTGAGCATGAAAGGCTGCTTATGGCATTGCACTTCTGTGTTTATAGCTCAGTATTGGAAATGTCTGGGTTTGGGTTTGTTCCTAGTAGGTTTAACTCTTAGAAAACTCTGATGCAGAACTCTCTCAACAGTGTTTGTATGATAAGCATGATAACTTGAATCATGCAGCTTGTTGAGGTATGTTGTTACTTTTCACCTGTTAAACAATAAAAGCCACCTGAGCCATATTCTTAATAAATGCATGGATTATTCACAATATATTTCGTACATATGAATTTCTGGTTAAAATGATGAAGGATCTGTGTCTTGTCAATGTTTGACCACACACAGTTTAAAATTACGCTCTACCAGCATCCGTCCTGTCAAGGGTACACTTTTTCAGGAGGGTGAGTCGAGGAGGAGCAATGATCAGTATGTAAGCGTATTAGTGCTGTGTATCTGTTTGCAAGCTCGGACAGTGTGAAATTGTCTGGATACATACAATAGAGTGAGTGTGAGTAGATTTGCCTGTCACTGTTGCTGTCAAGCCCTCTGTCTGCAGCAGGAAATGGGTGGGGTTTGAACCCACCTGCCCTGTCAGTCACACAGAGGACAGCTGCGCTGGCGTCAGGCTGTCACGGCGACGGCCATCCATCAGCAAGCTGGCTCAGCAGGTCTGCCCCCTCCTTTTGCCAAAACTCACATTCCAGTAATGCCCAGGACCCCAGCATTCCACAGCCACCTCTGGACAGCTTGACCCCCTGATACAGGCTTGTTGCACACTCCAGTACGTGTGTGTCCCCGTAGAGGTTATATCACTCATTTGCACTGTGCTCTGATGAGAGAACAGTATTTAGGCACTAACTTTATGATTTTATACGGCAAACTGAGGAATTATGGACTGACCTTTTATCAGTATGTTATATTTACATTTAAAGCAACTTCCAAATATATAATGTTGTGATGCCTAAATTCACTTTATTCCATTTAGAATTTTTTTTTTTAGCTTAATAGTATAGAATATCGATTTTTGACCATTTATCAGTTATTATTGCCTATAATACAAAAATAATAATTGGTCTATTGGTATCAGCCAGAATTTTAATGTGGGAACATTTCTTATGGTTGTGAATTTTCTGAAATGATTCCACATATAAAAATTTGGAATTTTAATCTGTTTTATTATTTACATGGTTATTTTTCATTTTTTTTATTTTCATGGAAAAAAATTCAATTTTAATCCAATTATTCATAATTGTATTTATTTTGCAAGCATACACAGGACAAAACATTACAGACAAATGTCATGCTGTCTGAAAATGTTTGGCACTCTAAATTTTAAATCCTTGTTTTACTAATTGCAATATGAAATTATTAATGAATTTACAAAACAACAGGGGCCAAGAATGCTGCACTTGTCTTTTCACGTAGTCAAACTGTTTTGACTGTTTTAATGACTTAGCCCAGTTAATTAATGAATTAATTTATTTTAAAATTAATTGTTTTGGTTTTAATTAACTTGTGCATATTAAATTTAGTTACACATTATTTCATGTTCTTCAAGCAGGCATTTTAGTGATGGTTATGAGCAGAACTGTGGTTTGATCTGTTAAGGTGGCAAATAAAGTAATAATAATTATCAAAATTTATTATAGTCTGTAGTGAAGAAATATATGGGTTTCTTTTGAACCACAGATAAAATCTGTTTCAAAATCAGCTTTCAGTATTTGAACTTTTAGTACTGGCTGTACACACCCCCAAACTAAGAACAAAACTCTAAACTCTGAGAAATGTGGCATTAAAAATGGAAAGAAATGCTATGTAAGTTCCAAAACCAAAGTTTTGTTAATTTAATGCTAAAGCACTGATCTAGACAGCTCTTTTTTGAGGTATCGGGAAAACCTAGAAGTTTTTTTTGTTTTTTTTTACCTGTAATTTTAGTGCAATTCAAACAGAATCGAATACATTATTTGCCTAAAGATTCCCACCCATACATGTGCTGTGTATTTACATGCATTTTTCGATTTGTAGTATATGTCCCTAACAGACCTACTATGCAGCACAATATAAAGCTGAAGATTAACCACTGTCTCAGTGTTACAGTTCATGATCACATCATGAATATAAAGGCTCATCCTGAGCTTATGGTCTGTGCCAAGTAATAGGCCATGTCTGGATCTTTTTTGCTGGCTGTGTTTGCTCTGTGTTCCTGCTTCACTGCTCAAGCCTCAGCACTAACCTTTTCCTTTTATGTTTGGCGCTCACAAGGCGGTTAGATTTATGGAGGGAGACAGAGTCTTCATCTCTGGGACTCTAGAAATCAAGATTTAGGGCATAATTACTCTCACCTCCCCTCCTCTATCTACCTCCTCTCCCAGTCTTTGCTCTCCTCCACTCCGTGTGTCGGCCTTCAGGCTCCTCGCTGGTGTCAGGGGAGTTCCTCCACGTGCACTGGGCTCCGAGAAGGGCTATTAAAAAGTCATTCATTAAGACACCACCTCCCATGGTCCTCAACAGACCTCACTGCCTTAACACAGCATCTGAAAGTGTATGTGTTTGCATGTGGAGTGTTTCTGATTAAGATTGAAAATTTTACATAAGGTTTTATATGAAATGTCCTTAAAAACTTAATTTCTTCACTTGTCAAGGCAGTAATTGTATGTTCTTGCTCTCTTCATATAGGTTCTTGTCTCAAATAGGGGGCAGTTTGGATCAGATGGGCAGTGCTGCGCTCAGGCAGAGTATTGAGAGCAGTGTTAAGAGCAGAGGTCTAGATGTCTTGGCCAAATCTCTGGACACCACACCTGAGACTCTTCAGCTCATTGTGGATGGGCTCACTCAGCCACCTGGCTTTGACATTCGTCAGGGTAAGTGTCTATCTATGATGTGCCCACACTTTCCTCTTCATAAAGGACAGTATAAACCAGGGTTCCTCAAATCTTTCCCTGGAGGGCCAATCTGCTGCAGAGTTTAGCTCCAACCCTGATCAAGCTCACCTACCTGTGATTTTCTAATGATCTTGAAGACACTGATTAGCATGCTCAGGTGTGTTTGATTAGGGTTAGAGCTAAACTCTGCAGGAAAGTGGATCTCGTGGGCCAGATTTGAGGATCCCTGGTATAAACTTTGTTTCTGAAGATTTATGCAGGCCTCATCGATAAAGATTGCTCACTGACCTGGGTCACTTAACTCTGTCACTTTCCCTTTTTGGGCCCACAATCATATTTCTTGATTTTGTACATTCATTTTCTTGACAACTGCTTATTATGTTCAAGTTCTTACATCATCATTGTTCAGCAGAAGTGTTTATAGATTTATGGAGTTACATCATAGCTGTGATTTCCAGCTTGACGCAAATTGCAAAAGAAAAATACATTTCTAAAAATTAAAAATGTATAATTTTTTTGTGTTGGTTCCAGTGAAAATCACAACTACTGACTCACAACTACTGTTGATGAGCCCTTTTTTGGTTAATCAAATGGATCATTCACCCAGATTACAGACTGTTTAGCACAAGTTTAGCTGAGTGTCTGGACAGCTTTTCCAACACACTTTCATGGCGATCCATAACATTTAAAAAATTTGGTGAATGTGTTGCGAAGTTGTTCTGTATTGATTTGTACATTCTCTTTCGTACGAGCTGAAATCATTGAATGCAACTCATCTTTTAGCATTAAAAAATACTGTCAGGATTTATTAAAGACACGCAGTTAGCACTGAAAAGTTGTGGATTTTTGTGGCTGAAAATATTGCACATGCATTAGTAGGAGTTTCTCTTTCAGAAACAAAATTTATGAGAGGAGAGTATTTAAATTGATTCATGCAACGCAATTTACTAAGGTTTGCTGTAGTCAATCAAATAAGGATGTCTTAGCCCACTTTGCGCTTCACATGGCTGTGATTGTTGCTTCCAGGAGGAGGCACTGCAGAGAACAGAGAGCACGTGTAGAAGGAGAGAATTTTTTCCACCGGTATTAATTTATTTTGAATGCCAGAGGAAGGCATTATCTGAACATGTCCTTACGCTAATTTGCGCTGCTCTTGGTACTAGATTGCGTTGGTCATTATGGAAAAGAGATGTTGCATCTGTGTTCTTTCAAAGGGTTAGTCCACCCCAAAATTTAAATTCTTTCATTAATTACTCACCCTCATGTCATTCCAAACCTGGAAGACCTTCGTTCATCTTCGGAACAAAAAATAAGATATTTTTGATTAAATCTGAGAGCTGGCTCGTGCACCAGCAGCACCAGACGCTTGCATCGTGGCATTCTTGTGAATGCGTGTCGAAAACTGACACGGAAGAGAAGAAATTGTTGAATGAAGTCATTATTTTTGTTTTCTTTGCGCACAAATGTATTCTTGTAGCTTCATTGAATCACTGATGTCACATGGACTGTTTTAACAATGTCTTATATCTTTCTGGGCCTTGAATGTGGTAGTTGCGTTGCTGTCTATGCAGGGTCAGAAAGCTCTCGGATTTAATAAAAAATATCTTAATTTGTGTTCCGAAGATGACCAAAGGTCTTACGGGTTTGGAATAACATGAGTGTGAGTAATTAATGACAGAATTTAAATTTTTGGGTGAATTAAGTTGAGCATTGTCAGTAGATCACCTGCAGAACTTTCCACTTGCATTGGTGTTTTTTGGAATTGCGCTCTTGTGCTAATTTGCCTTGTTTAGTAAATCTGGCCCAAAGTTGACAACTCAAAAAGTTGTTTTCTCATGAGGTTGGATTGACTTTTCCATTCAATGGAAGTGGATGGTGACCATTAGCTTTTGAGCTGTTATGCTAAAAAAGGATGAAAAGGCACCCTAATCGCATAATAAAAACCCAAATCATACACTATATTTAAGGTCAGTACAATGGCTTTGTGTGAGGAAAAGACTGAGTTTATTATGCACAGATAATCTTGCTCGATGGCTTTGGAGATTCGTTAAATGAAAACGAGGAGCTAGGACATTGTCCTATAAATATCTCCTTTTGTATTCCACCAAAGAACGTAGATCATACAGATTCGTCAGGCGGCTAAGTAAATGCAAAATTTTCATTTTGTGTTGCTTTAATAGACACAATAGACATGTAGGTTAACTCTACACAATATAGACAGGCTAATGCAAACTAAGTGCATGGACGTTTTAAATTTTCTATAACGTGGTTTGGATTGTAGCCTGTGGCTAGGTTTTGAAATCAGTTTAGCACAGCAGAAACCAAAGTATCAAAGTTCTTTCTCAACATGGCCGCTGTGCAGATCATAGACAATGCTGGCATCTCATACTCTTTTTCTCCCTCTCATCTAACACTTCTCCTCCCGTCTCCCCTGAGTCCGTCTCTTGTCTGTGAGATGACTGGGAGGCGCTCCAGGCTTTTGAAGCCTTGCCGCGTAATTTGGGGGAAGACCCACATTATTAAAGCAGACCTGCCGACAGATATATCATTAATGAGAGAGAAAGCTGCGTAAAGAGGAAAGCAGAGTAGCCTTGATCCCAGCGCTAAAATCCCCCAGTGACTCGCCGAGTGAATAAAAACGACCAAACAACAAACGCCTCTTCTGGTTTTAATGTTAAGTTCAGACATCTGAGAAGACATTGTTTTCCTTCTGCGGGTGTTGATAGTAAATGTTATGTTTCATTAAAGGTGACAGGATTATAATTGAGATGAATGTCTTAACGTGTTTTCAGGGTTGGGGAGCATAGTTCATTATATGCAGAGAAAGGTTTTCTTTGGGAATGGGAGGGGTTTTTATTTCCACACTTGAAAAAGATTATGGCAATGCTTATTGAAGTCGAATTAAGACTCTTGTGGAGGAAAAACTCTATTTATAGGTCTTTTAGCAATAAGTTAATCTGAAAATGCCACAAAACATATTGCACATCTGAATAAAGTGTTTTTAAACATCATTGATCAAGATCATTAGCAAAGATGGTCACCTCGTCAGTGTCGTGCACTAGATAGGACGCTAGATTTCTCATCAGAAGGCTGCAAGCTCACTTCCCCTGGTAGGAAGCCTGATGGGTTCTGCTCTGTAGCCAGCTGTATAAATAACTGCCATGTGAGCGGTGCTCTAGGTAAGGTGTCCCGGATAAGAATAATCAGAGATGAATGTTTCCTGGACTGCAGAGCCTGCTGAGAGGCCATGTTTATGTAAAAAGCACCTCCCAAAGAAAATCACCCCAAAAAACAGACAAAATGGACTCGGAAAGAAGAGGTTTGAGAGGCCTGGTAATTCTATTTGTTTTAAACCATTAACTGAAGCTTGTTTCTAATGTCTAGCTTTGGAGTTCTTGGATCAATTTGGAGGACGGTGCTCAAGACTTGAAGGGAATGAGGCTAATGTCAGTCTTAGTCATTGGAAAAAGACAAAATCTGTTTAAACATTCTATCTTTCCTTCTTTTCATCTTTGTTTCTAATGGTGCAATCACATTTACATTGCTTGGCGAAATTTCGCAAATTCCACTAATTTCAATAGGAGTCCAAGAGTTTGCGTGTTTTGTGTGAGGGTGAAAAAGTTCCCCTCACGAATTCATCATAAATGTGACCCTGGACCACAAAACCAGTCTTAAATGTAAATTTTCCGAAATTGAGATTTATACATCATCTGAAAGCTGAATAAATAAGCTATGTTAATAATAATGTTTTTAAGGATAGGACAAAATTTGGCTGAGATACAACTATTTGAAAATGTGGAATCTGAGGGTGCAAAAAAATCTAAATATTGAGAAAATCACCTTTAAAGTTTTCCAAATGAATTCTTAGCAATCCATGTTAGTTATCAGAAACAACGTTTTGATATATTTACAGTAGTAAGTTTACAAAATGTCTTTATGGAATATGATCTTTACTTAATATACTAATGATTTTTGGCAAAAGAAAAATCTATAATTTTGACTAGGGATGCACCGGTTGACCGGCCATAAATCGGAACCGGCCGGTTTTTGCTTATAATGTGCGATCGGCTTTTTGTCTTTTTGTCTTTTTTCCGGTCGATTTTTCCAGAAGTGCGCCCGCGTGCACAGACTACATTTGTAGGCCTAATCATTCGCGAACATGTAATTTGTGTGGAAGTATTTCAAAATCTGTGCGCAGGACGTGAATTTTGCAATCTGCAATGTCTGCAAAGGACAAGTTAATCACGGACAAATAAGAGCTGCTTTCCTGCGCTCGCTGAAGTTGCGCGAGCGTACCTGTCCGCGCCCTGCACAAGCTTAGACAGTGAACATTTGTTCAGCTCAGCTTCTCACGTGTTGGATGAGAAACGAAACAGACTTACTTGTGACAAAGCTGAAATGCTTGTTTTTGTAAAGAAGAACTCATATGCACTTTTGAAAAACCAGAAGTAAACATCAGTTCTGTAAGATATAGGATGATTAGGCCTATTTTTTATTTTACCTTAAAATTACATTGACTTAATTTGATTTAAAAAGCACCTGCTGTAGCATCTTTGTTTTACTCGTTGCACTAAACATTATTTGATTTAACATTTTGGAATAATATATTCATATAGCCAACTTTGGTTTTATTTAGTTTCACTGGTAAAGACCTTTTTTTCTTTATACCAAATCTAAAAATGAAAACAAATGCTGAATGCTGATTAAGTAACATCTTTGTTTGAAGTGTTGAATGTGTTTTGATTGTGCTGTTTGGATTGTGGAACTATACAGTTGTTGCCTTTAAAATTACATGGTTACAGTTAATGTTTTCATTTAAGGCCAGTTTATAGATTCAACCCAATTTTTCAAACCAATGTTTGTATTGAATGTAGCCTACTTACTGTGCAGTTACTGCTGTTAATTTCAGATGGTTACAGTTATTTTCAATAGCCAAAACCCAGTTTGGCCTGTTAAATACCAAATAAACATCTTGTTTATGTATACTTTCATTCTTTCTTGTTTGTTGCTTTGATTAAAAAAAATCAGAAATCGGTATCGGCCGGTTTGCTTGTAAAAAAATCGGTATCGGAATCGGCCATGAAAAATCATGATCGTGCGTCACTAATTTTGACCCATACAATGTATTTTTGGCTACGGCTACAAATATACCCCAGCGACTTAAGACTGGTTTTGTGGTCCAGGGTCACAAATGACAATGTAAATTGTTTGCCCATGAAATTTCACTAATATGACTGCACCTTTACCCTAATTATTTTCTTTTTTATTGTCCTCAATAGATTTTGAGCAGGCAGATTTCAAGCGGGAAATTGTGTCCATGAATGACCTACACGATGGAATGGTGGTAACTGGCCGTGTAACAAACACTGCTTTATTTGGAGCTTTTGTGGACATTGGAGTCGGACGTTCTGGTCTCATCCCAAAGCGTTTCATCACTCCGGATAAGCTTCCTTTTGACCAGCGGCAAAGAAGCCTAGCTCTTGGCCCAGGTGAGCGGGTAGAGGTACGGGTCATAAATGTGGATCTTCAGAGGAATCGGATCACTCTGGACCTCATTAGAGTTCTCAGATAAAAACTATTAATTGAAGGTTTGCTGTAGTCAAGTCTAGTTTTCAACGCTACTTTCATGTCACATGTAAAAAAAAAAAAAAAATGTCCTTTGTTCTTGTTCAAAGATACTGTTTTTTTTTCTGTTCTACATTTGACCTGCTGTTACTGTAGTTTTCAAAACTTCAATAAAATAGATAACTTGCTCTGTGAAACTTGACAGGATTATAATTGAAATAAATGTCTTCATCTTTCCAAATATGAAGATTCTTGTTACAAGTGATGCTCTTCCTAAAATATTGTCAGTTATATATTCTCAGCAAATTATTAAAATACCATCTGGAGAATATTTACTTAATTTAGGCATATTAAGATGACAGTTGTTAAGTTGGTAAAAAATAGAGTTAAACATTAAGTTAACATTATCCTTGAAATACAGTTTTTGTTCATTATAAAAATACAATCTATTTTTCAATATCTTTCATACCTTTGCAACCCCCAATTAAAAAACTTGTGGTATAATTAATGGATGCAATTATATGCAAAACTGAATGCAGTAAATAATATTATTACTTAAAATAATAATACTTAAATAAGAAACTTGTTCTTTTTACATTTCTGTTTCTGTGACCCACTGTTACTGTAGTTTTATTCCAGTACAGCATAATTATGATGCCTGAAGAGGGCGTTTCAGAGGCCTGTGATCCAGACACTAACTGGATGCTGTTGCTATGGACCACTCAGGATGCAGTAGCAGATGTTAAGCTACCAAACTCAGGCCTGTTTGATTGACAGCCACTTATCAGGCAAAGAATGGGGGGCTTGTAAAAGCAGCTGCCACACTGCAATATGACTAGAGGCCGTGGGGAAAAAACGAAACCTAATTATCCTAGACTAGCCACGTGCTAATGAGCCACTTCAAAATTAATCCCACACTCCCTCGTCTCTATTATCTAATCTGTTTGTGTTTATATGACACAAATTAAAAAAATTGATAAATAAGAAACCTGAGGTGCCCTGAGCACTTAAAACAAACCACAGGGACCGAATTCCAAATGAGTGTGTGATATTTGCATTGGGGACGTTGCTTTGTGTTACAGAGAAGTTTCATCAGAACTCAGCTGCAGCGGAAGGATTGAAGCTTCATTGTATGATCAGGTGTGATGGATTTTACATTGTTTTTATTCAATAATTCTGCAGTAATAAGCCACAATTCTTTTTTTTTCACTATCATTTGTTGACTCAAAATTATTGTTTAGATGGATGGTATCTCTTTTTCCATATCTTAATTCTTTTAATATCTTATTAGTAAAATTGTCTCTCTTTTTGTCTGAAGCCTTTGTGAGCATAAAGATAAAAAATCATGTGTTATCAAACTGATCTGCTGTTTTCGATCACAAGTTTAAAGCCATGCATTTTCTTTTCTTGTTTGTTATCTGGACACAAAGATGCTTTGCTCTGCTGTTGAAGGGACAGCTAGCTGGTCTTTACCACTGACTATATGGCCATGTGTGTGCAACTCTTATCTTATTTACAGACTTCACCAGACCATTTTCTGGGATTTTATCAGAACTGCATGTCCTAGAGTCAGATAAAAGAACGTGTGTGGATTTATGTGCATGTGCTGCATTTTATTTGTTAAAACATTCCTCAATCTTTCCCATTACATGTTTTTTCATTAGCTGAATTAAGAAAAGCACAGGGCTTAGATGTGATTTAAACATCTGGTCCAACCACGCAATGTCTTTGGCGAAGATTATATGTGGAGAATGGGTTTTGAAGCTGGCAGTTTATGATGTGATGAATACAGAAACCCAGGGCAGAGTACCACTGTACCAAACCCACTTACATACTGGAAAATTTTGGAAGTGACAGTTGTGTTTAAATGCAGGAGTGAATCCTCCAAATCACTGGTTCTCAACCAGGGAGCCAGGGCCCACTAGAGGGCCTCAGTAAATGGCAATGTAAAACAATTAAAAATCAAGATATTACTTATTTTATTGGCTGTTTTCATTGAAGAACCAGGATTCTTGACACAAGAAGTCTCTGAAAACATGAATATATGAGAAATTGTAAAAGTGTGATTTCTAGACCTTGCAAACTCATGGAAATGGAAAAGAAAAGTCTTAAAATGAATATATTTCACATTTCTTTAAAAAATCCTTATCCTTAATCTTTATCTGTAAATCATGAACAATTACAAAAGTCACGGGGTCTTTGAATATTGTTGTGGACAATGGGTGGCTTTGGAGTCAATAAGGTTGAGAATCACTGCTCTAAATGATCATTTAGAGTGTGAAGAGAATTCTGGAGTCACTCCTGAAACTGTAGTGATTGACATATGATTACCGTACCAACTTAGTGTGAACTTGCTTTGCTTTTTAGCGTCTGCTATTTTTGAGGAAAGAAATGTTAGCAAGCATTGACTTTAATGTCTGATTGAACACTGAACTTACTAAACTTTGTGCTTGGATTTAAGGGATTCTAGACTCCATTTACTAATTGTCCACACAGGAGAATGAGGCAGATTTAAGTGGATGTGTCAAAGAGATGCACACTGTTAAACTGCATATAACAGCCCCTCCAACCAAGAGCAGAACACTTCTCTCCTTTTCAGTAAATCAAAGACACGTCCCACAACTTCCATAGCCACACACAACTTCCACACTTAAAGAGTGTTCCAACTGCACCCACTACTGCCGTCATCAAACACAAGCAAATGAACATACCACTAATGTGCCTGGACATTGAGCTTCATGATTGAATCATTGAAAGCCTGTTCTGTACGCTTGTAAAAGCTTCGTATTATTTGTGTGGATTTCCCATGAAGCCAATATTGCGGTATGGTTGCAGTAAAATCTAATTAGCCTACCATCCTACAGAAGAAAAACACTATGAGTGGAGCTGGAACTTTACTGCAAAAGTACTTTGTGTTGCCCAAGAGGAGTGAGTTTATATGTCCCTTTAGAGAGTTCAATGTGTTCCCACTGTTAGTTTTTGCACGGGTTTCGATCACTCCATTGGGAGAGAGAGAGATGGTTTGTACTTGTCTAGTTTGGGAAATGAGAGTGAATGGCCATAACTTGTGGATATGGTGCCTTTCAAGGGTATTAGGTTTTAGCTTGTTAAGAGAGTTGACAGGGAAGAGTGAATTATATTATGAATATAATATAATATAATATAATATAATGTGGTGATATAGATACGATTTTATTTAAACATCTCGTGTGCTAATTTATTCAATCACAAATACAGTAAAAATAGTAATATTGTGAAATATTATTACAATTTACAATACATTTTCTATTTTAAAATGTAATTTATTTTTGATGTCACATGATCCTTCAGAAATTGTAACATGCTGATTTGATGCTCAAAAACATTTTTTTATCATTATCACAGTTGAAAACAGTTGTGCTGCTTTATATTATTTTTGGAATTCTATGATGAATAGAAAGAACAGCATTTATTTAAAAATATTTTTAGTAACAATGTAAAGTCTCTACTGTCACTTTTGAATATATACTGTATATAAAGAGGAATCTTTTTTTTTTTTTTTTACTTTAAGCCTGTTTATTTAACTATGCAAATTTAAGATTGTATAGTCAGTTGCATTATTGTTATTATTACATGCATTTATTGTTGTTTTTACATCCTGTGCTTTGGTCACACAGACTATTTAACAACTTCATTCTCTCAAACCCAGTTTGTCCTCATCAGCTCTTCTCTGAATGCCTAAGGGCAGGTGAATGGCTGTTTGCATTAGGCTGCACCTTGTCAACAGAGCTTATAAAAGCTGTTGTCCCCAAATGAGAGTGATATCAAAACCTCAATGCAAGCATTGGATTAGCAGGCCCATGGGGAGCCCCTCTCTCCCCCGAGCCCCCCCTGCCCTCCAACCCTACTGAAAGTCATCTTGCTCCCTCTTTGGCGGCCATTAGACTAACTGTGTTACCCAGCCTGCGTATCCCCTGCAGCCCTTCAGCTCATCTCCACTAAGTGGATAATGTCTTTAGACTGATTATGAGAGTGAAGGATGCTATTGAGATGGGGCCCTGCAGCACTGAGTCCTTTACAGGCCAAATATTTTCACAGCGGTCCAGGTGTTTCGTTCTTAGAAAGGAGAGGGCTATAACAGGGGGCTCACTAACACGATTGGCACAAATGTGAGGAGAGACATTTCACGTACAATAGTAACTTAAGGCTGTAGTTCACCCCAGAAATGAAATTCTACTCACTCTCAGAATGCTTGAAATATATTTTTCTGTTATTAAGCAGAAGTTCAGGCTGTTCTGTGAAAAAAATTATACTGTGATTCTTCAAAAATGTGGGGGATAAAATTATTTTAGTATGTATTGTATATATTTATTATATAATCTCTCTATATATTTATAGTGTATATATTCATTATATAATCTATATTTATACTATTATGTTCTTTATATATTTTAAATGATATAATACTTTTTAATATATATTACATGTGTATAATCTTTACAATGCAATACATGATAGAAAAACAGATAAATGTGGGCGTGTATATATTTATTTTTTATATATTATAATATTTTTACAATATAACCTTTGTATTCTAAAGCTACAAATGGACGTAAATTAAGTTTTAAGATTATTATTGGATTACATTTTACAAGAAAATAATTTAGTCTTTTATTTTGAAGTATAATTTAATTGTATACTTCAAAATTTCTTGTTTAATTTAGTGTTACTTGCATTTATTTGAAATGTATTAGCAGTTTTCTTAAAAAAATATTTATTTATGGCATTTTGCTTTTATTAAGATATAGTGTAGAGTAGACAGGAAGCGAAGTGCACACATAGCGCAACGTCAATAACTGTTGGCACACTCCCCTCTAAGCTATCGGCGCCGATGTGAAAATTATTTCTACAATTTTTATTATTTCTATTTTATAGTTTATACCTTTAGAAGGTTGATTTTCATTCATTTCTGATGTGGAAACGAATAGCCTATAAATGTAAGTGTGTGTGTGTTTGCCTTGAGTGACACAGATGTGCATACACAATAAAATGCTTGCCAAATCATTTTGAGCTGAACAATCCCTTTAACAGAAAACTGTATCTGTCTAATGGATTAAAACTTTTCCGCCAACACAAATTGTTTAAAGTTTGGTTGATTCGGTCCTTTTGACCTTCAGTATTATTTACCAGACAGGCTCTTTCCTCCTAGCCCCACATTTCTGTGAAATCCCCCAACAGAAATGTTTGTGGACTCAGTAGACCTCTTCCTTTTCTTGGGTCATCAGTAAGGGCCCCTTGCTTTCTGTGATTGACAGACTTGAGTAGGAAGTTGTGTTTCCACTCGCCCTCACCTCACTGGTCCCCTGATATGAGAAGCCTTTATCAGTGAGACTTTCTGTAGACCTCCTGACTTTTTCACAGCTCTCATCTCATATGCATATTTCATATCCACGGATCATGTTCACCCACCGGAAGGAAAAGGGGGTACACAGGAGGGGAAAACCCCTATAATGGCCAGAGAAACATGCAATACTGTGGTCCGAAGTTGAACATACACTGTTGCGGCTATAAACCTGAAAATAAAAGACCATCCTGATGTTTTATTGTTGTTCTAATACATCTTTGTTTATAATTTTTCCTACAATTAAGGAGATTAATGGTTATGATTTGAATCTACATTGAAGTGAACTGCACTTTTGAATCATATCTAAAAAATATGATATGACAAGATTGTTCAAAAAGTTATTTTTTAAAAGAAATGAATACAGTAAAGGCTTACATTATAGTGTTACAATAAGATTTCTAATTCAAATACATGTTCTTTTGAACTTTCTATTAAATCAAAGAATCCTGAAAAGAAAAAGTATCATGGTTTTCACAAAAATATTAACATAATAATAAGAAATGTTTATTTAGCAGCAAATCAGCATGATTTCTGAATGATTTCTGAAGGATCATGTGACACTGAAGTACACTTACTGTTACTTTGTTTTTGATCAAATAAATGTTGTCTTGGTTAGCATAAAAGACTTTGGTCACAATTCTCGCTATTAACAAAGCATTAACTCTCTGACTTTTGCATCAATAAACTCAATTTGCTGCTTATTAATAGTTAGTAAGGTAGTTGTTAAGTTCAGGTATTGGGTGTGATTAGGAATGTAGAATATGGTCATGCAGAATATGTGCTTTATAAGTACTAAAAACAGACAATGTGTTAATAATAGGCATGCTAATTAGCAACTAGTTAATAGTGAGAACTGGTCCCTAAACTAAAGTGTTACCGAGACTACTTCTCACCAACCCCAAACTTTTGAATGATAATGTGTTTCTTGTTACATAATAGCTTTCATAATTTACCATTATGCGAGGTCTTAGAAGATTTATGATTTAATAATCAAGATCAAAAAGATCATGTATGTGGTTTTTAATGGCCTCAGAACATATCTGCTTTGCTCCAAACAAGATGACAGTCACATACAAATTTATATGCATCATTACATTCTAAAATGACCGTTCAAATCGCTGTCATTCAACACTTTGCAATTTCCTTAAAGACCCATTTGAGACCTCTGATTTATGTTGATTTATTAAAGTTACCGCTATAAAATTGTGCAAGATTACTTGGTGTACTATTCAAATTACATTGTTTAATAAGTCCCCTGTAGCCAGTGAAGTTCATTGTAAGCAGTGGTAATGACAGGGGAGGACATGTCCTGACGTGTCTCTGATGGCGGCTGCCAGGACATGAGACCTGCTGAGTAATTACCTTTCATTTAGGATATTCAGCTTCTAAACAATGAGGAGTAATAATACCTTATCAAAGTCAGACTGACTTGTCACATTATGACAGATTTACTGTTAAAACAATACCACTGGCGCTCGAAAGCAGACCTGCTCTGAGACCAGCCGTCTGCATTCTACACATGGGGCCGTTTCCAGCGCTACTGCTACATCACACTGCACACTCCCATCCATGTCACACAGCCACAAAACCTGTAATGTACTGTTCTCACATGAAAAGAAGTCTTAAGCATTTCTGGCTGTTTAATTTTGAGTTTGAGAACTGAATGAAAGCTCTTTGACACCCATAATAAACTCCAATGTGATCCATTTTTATTGGGTTACATTTAAAACGTGATGCTGTTTTCTTAACGTTTTGGGAAGCTTTTAGAATAATTTGTTGATTTATATCTGCGAAGGACATTTTAATAAAAAATACTATTTGAATTCTTAGTGTGGGTGTGTTTGTGGCTGGGTGTCGGTTTCTCTGTGCATTCATTTAGGGAAGTAGGAAGGAAGGAGGTTGTCCATTAACTGTAGTGCTACTTGGCCCCAACACCTTTAAGACAGCTGATGATAATCTATTTTTCCCAATGGCCAGCAATTCAGGAACAAGAGGAGACAAGCCTGTCATCAAGAGCTTTCAGTCATTTTGGCAGTTAGCAGTGCAACTGGCTCAGGAAAGTGGTTTATCAGTGCAAGTGTTGGCACTTTTGCTGTGTCAAATAGATGCAAGATGTCTGTTTTAGGCAATGGACTCTTGCCTTTCAAAGCAAGTGGCATCAAGGTTACAAAGATATGTACAGAAGTGACACATGATTTAAATGCCTTGTTTTCAGTTCATTTAATTCAAGGAATGGTTGACCCAGAAATTATCATTTGCTTCACCCTTAGGGCATCCAAGATGTAGAAGAGTTTGCCTCTTCACCAGGACAGATTTGGAGAAATTTAGTATTACTTCACTGGAGAACACAGTGTTGTGGACAGTTGACTCATATTTTAGCTGGAAGCAACAATTTGAAACTTATGAAAGTATCTTATGAATTTGCTTGTTACAAAAATGCAGCTATTCACTTTTTAAGACATTAATTGAGTCGTGTGGATTATTGTGATGTTTTTATCAGCTGTTTGGATTCTCATTCTGACGGCATCCATTCACTGCAGAGGATCCATTGGTGAGCAAGTGATGTTATGCTAAATGCTAAAATCTGTTTTGATGATCAAACAATCTATGTCTTGCATGGCCTGTGAGTGAGTACATTTTCAAAAAAAAAAAAATCATTTTTGGGTAAACTACTCCTTAAACTGCTATCCCAAAGGGCCTTTCAGGCATAATATAACATTTTTTGTGGGGATCAGAGTTCAGGATGTGTGTGACACTTCAAGGTGTGATGAATCATGCTGACCCTTGTGGCAATAAACCTCATACTCAGCAAGTCCAAACACGCTTCAGGTCTACTAGTTGTTATCTATGTTGTACTTTTTATTAAGAGTTTTGCAGTATTTACTGAAGATTTGTTGGCTAATTTGTTGACACAGAGCCAGTTTGCAGATTTTGGACTGTCAGGTTTGACCGAATTCTCAGAAAATTGCATGGTGTATGATAGGCACAGATTCCATCCAGGACAAAAATCTGATGTTTTGAGCTGATTGTAGAGCACATATTGCTTCATTTATCTTGCATTTCCTGTCAATGAGGCATATGTTTCTGTGTGAATTTGTGTTCGGAAAAGCTTGAAAGTCTGGTAATGTGATTCTCGGTTGTTTAGAATATGAAGAGTTTATTTGCAAAAACAGATAACTCAGTTTTTAAAATTATGTTTTGTATTATGTTATCATGTTTTTATTGTTTTATTGTGTTAGTTAGCTGTTTTTTTAGTTATTTGTTAACCTAGTCAGAATAACCCAACTGCAGTTTGATTGCGATTAATTGGAATACACAATGAAAAAACATGATTTCTGAGAATTGTTAAAAACAGAGTTATCTGTTTTGCAAATGAACTCTTCATATGGAGTTTAATTTTTCTCCATAACAATTTAACCATGTAACCGGTTGCCTTTAAAATGTATTCAGATTTGAAAAGCTGTATATTCCAGGTATTAGTCTTGATAAATAATTAATATAAACATAGAAAAAGATAAATATTCAATTACAAAAACATTTTGACACTGGCTTGTTAATAGTTCTGAAGTGCAAGGTAAATGTTGTTTCATATTCATTTAACACAGAACCTATTGTGAGCTGTAACAAGTTATTTCTATCTGTCTTGGTGACAAAGATTCTTCTATTTGCTTGTGTCTGTGTCCTTCTATATCCTGCCTTGTTCCATCAGCGTGGCCAAGAAATTACAACTTCAGAAACTCCACCTAACACTCACCATGTATGATGCCCATGCTCCCCAGGACAGAAAACAGAGGCCAGAAGTTTCTAGGCCAGCGAGCCGTCAACAGATCTCTGAGTGAGCCAGAGTTTTACACTAAGCGCATATAGCTGATTTTGTCTCGGGCCAAGCACAACACTGTAATGTTTCTTAAAAGCATGACAAGTTCAAAAGCTAAAGCCGTAGGCTGACTCATTGGGGCCTTTTCACAGGGACCAATATTAAGATATTAAGACTCAACAGCAGGAGGTTTGAAGCAGTACACTGCCAAAGCCTGTGTACTGACAATTAAGATCCAAATCAACAAATCACATTATAGTAGTGTTAGCGTGGTATTAACTCAACTTGCAATTAAAAGACTCAACTTGCAATAATTTATATTTGAACAACCTTGTATCTCAAATATTAAAATAATATAAATTTAAGGCTACACTACATGACTGAACAGATTTTAAACACTAGCCTGTGTGAAGCACAAAGTGCACGAACAGGACAAAACTGACGAGAGCACCTCCGTGGGAAGACAGCGATTGGGGCTAAAAGATGAGACACACAACACAAGTTACGGAAACAGGAAAAAAACACCCCACAGACACGAGACAAGCGCATGTACACCGCAGAGACTATGACGTGACAGATGACTGCTGTACGTTCACACAGCAGGTGTTCAGTGAAAATGTGCTGTGAAAATACCTCAATTTACGAACACGAGTTTGGTTGTAGAATGCTGTTGTCACTCTCGTAAATAACCAAACTGTGTGTGAACATTTCTGTATAAAGCACTCAAATACAGGACTGACTATGGAGATTACTCACTCATGAAATAAAATTCACAAATTTACACAGAATGTTTCTACATGAGAACTGAACCCATGACCTTGGTGTTTCTAGCACTATACTGTACTTGATTGAGCTCAGGGTGTTTATGCAGTGATGTACTGTATGCATCAGTGGAGTGCTTAGGCCTACTGACTGTTTGGCTTTCATTTCCTCATTATTTCCTAGTCTTTCATCATTAGATATTCTATCGCAAGAAGACTGAGATAGAGGATGGATACTACTTCTGTCTACCTTGCTTTGTATCTTTCTCTGATATTTTATAAATATCATAGTATAAACTAGCCAAACCCCCAGCTGTCTTATGAGGACCATAAGATTTTACCATGATCCGAGCAATCAGGTTTAACATGAACAATTAAATACAAGTTTATACAATATAGTTCATTTGTTGTCGGCCTGCAGTTGAATTTTTTGAGGGAAAAATATATATTTTTTAAATCACACACAATACAAATAAAAATACGCAAAAACAAGGCAATACAGAGTGAAGAATTTATCTCTAGAAGGAGACATACAGTGAGGAAAATAAGTATTTGAACACCCTGCTATTTTGCAAGTTCTCCCACTTAGAAATCATGGAGGGGTCTGAAATTGTCATCGTAGGTGCATGTCCACTGTGAGAGACATAATCTAAAAAAAAAAAAATCCAGAAATCACAATGTATGATTTTTTAACTATTTATTTGTATGATACAGCTGCAAATAAGTATTTGAACACCTGAGAAAATCAATGTTAATATTTGGTACAGTAGCCTTTGTTTGCAATTACAGAGGTCAAACGCTTTCCTGTAGTTTTTCACCAGGTTTGCACACACTGCAGGAGGGATTTTGGCCCACCTCCACACAGATCTTCTCTAGATCAGTCAGGTTTCTGGCCTGTCGCTGAGAAACATGGAGTTTGAGCTCCTCCAAAGATTCTCTATTGGGTTTAGGTCTGAGACTGGCTAGGCCACGCCAGAACCTTGATATGCTTCTTACAGAGCCACTCCTTGGTTATCCTGGCTGTGTGCTTCGGGTCATTGTCATGTTGGAAGACCCAGCCTCGACCCATCTTCAATGCTCTAACTGAGGGAAGGAGGTTGTTCCCCAAAATCTCGCAATACATGGCCCCGGTCATCCTCTCCTTAATACAGTGCAGTCGCCCTGTCCCATGTGCAGAAAAACACCCCAAAGCATGATGCTACCACCCCATGCTTCACAGTAGGGATGGTGTTCTTGGATGGTACTCATTCTTCTTCCTCCAAACACGTTTAGTGGAATTATGACCAAAAGTTCTATTTTGGTCTCATCTGACCACATGACTTTCTCCCATGACTCCTCTGGATCATCCAAATGGTCATTGGCAAACTTAAGTCGGGCCTGGACATGTGCTGGTTTAAGCAGAGGAACCTTCCGTGCCATGCATGATTTCAAACCATGACGTCTTAGTGTATTACCAACAGTAACCTTGGAAGCGGTGGTCCCAGCTCTTTTCAGGTCATTGACCAGCTCCTCCCGTGTAGTTCTGGGCTGATTTCTCACCTTTCTTAGGATCATTGAGACCCCACGAGGTGAGATCTTGCATGGAGCCCCAGTCCGAGGGAGATTGACAGTCATGTTTAGCTTCTTCCATTTTCTAATGATTGCTCCAACAGTGGACCTTTTTCACCAAGCTGCTTGGCAATTTCCCGTAGCCCTTTCCAGCCTTGTGGAGGTGTACAATTTTGTCTCTAGTGTCTTTGGACAGCTCTTTGGTCTTAGCCATGTTAGTAGTTGGATTCTTACTGATTGTATGGGGTGGACAGGTGTCTTTATGCAGCTAACGACCTCAAACAGGTGCATCTAATTTAGGATAATAAATGGAGTGGAGGTGGACATTTTAAAGGCAGACTAACAGGTCTTTGAGGGTCAGAATTCTAGCTGATAGACAGGTGTTCAAATACTTATTTGCAGCTGTATCATACAAATAAATAGTTAAAAATCATACATTGTGATTTCTGGATTTTTTTTAGATTATGTCTCTCACAGTGGACATGCACCTACGATGACAATTTCAGACCCCTCCATGATTTCTAAGTGGGAGAACTTGCAAAATAGCAGGGTGTTCAAATACTTATTTTCCTCACTCTATATGCTTTTTTTCAACATTTTATGACTTTTTATTCATTTTCCCATGGAACAGGTTTCTCAAGCTTTCAACATGCACAAGACATCTGAGATGAAAACAAATAACATATCGCTGCATATAATATTTAATGTTGGGTAATTTGTTTACCTCATGACTATTTTTGTTTGTCCTCTTGATTCCGGTGAAATGGCAAAGAATACCAAGGAGTTTATTTTTCTTGGAGTACTATGACAGAAGTAAGGACAGTGTTCAAATATTGTAATCGGTACAAGACAGTTCAAGGGAATGACAGTCTATATTTAAGCAAATTTTCATAAACACCAAGAACAAACAAGGCAACAGCCCATAGAGCTCTCATTTCATTAAATATAATTTCAGCCCTCGCTCTTGGCAAAGTGGATGATGCCCAGACAAAGTATAAACTGTAATGTGAGGTACTGATCTCTGATTGTTTTTCACACGAGTAGAATCTATTTGGTGTGTGAGACTATGTCAACGCTCTTTATGCTCAGTGTAGAGCACAGTAGTACTATATGTCAGAGCTTTATTCAGGAGCCCATAATTTCCTCCATTTCCCTTGGTACTTTGCTGGAGACACAGCTGGCCTAGTCTGACGTGCATCTCAGCCATTGTTTCTGCAAGGGATCAGCTCCCAGCTGAACTCACATCCTGCCTGCGAAGGAAGCAAAAGGGACAACACAAGAATGTGCGCACATAAGACTTTTTTTTTCAGAGCAGGAGAGTTTAATGAAGCCTAATGAAGATGTATTTTAGTGCAAAGTGGGTTTGACTGTTCTGTTAAGGGACATGGCTATTAGCATTCCTTTAAAGCAAAAGATTCCCAAAGTTGGCTCAGAATTTGTTTGCATCGCCTATTTGGAAGCAACATAGATGTCTGGATTTTGCCATGCACTGTACATGGAATGGATTTCAAAATCAGATCTTATATCTGGTCCAAATTTGTGAGACCAACAATGACAAAACACGATGCATCAGAAGGCCACTGTTTTGCTCTCAATATAATTTAGAGCATGCAAATGCAAGTAACCCCCAGGAGTTAAGTGGTCTGCACACTTTTGAACAAGAGTTCAAAATGAACATGTTTTATCCATGGCTTCCAATGCAAACAAGGGCTGAATTTTGGCAGAGGCCACTGTGCTTTGCTGATATGCAGCTGTTAATTGTCCTATAAGGGACCCGGTGAAATCTGCATACTGTGTGGTAAGTAGGTGTGCGGTCCTGGTTCTTGCGATAGTACAGGCCTTCTTCCTTAAGCCTGAATAGCACTTCTTGGCACACGTGGGATCAGGTATAATGATGTCTTTGGCTGCCGGTACACTGTAAATGAACTCAAAGCGCTTGTGTTTATGAGCGATCAGGCTGCTTGGGGACAGATCAGAAGCAGGCCCGTAGCTTAAGCTAGAGTTACGTTATATATTTAGTCAACTGATCTCATATTTTCAACTAAAATTATATGGAAAGGAATGTCAAAACCGACCAAGCAGCGAAGGATCCAACTGAAGAATTGAGCCTAGTGATGATAAGAACTGGAGGACCACTGAGGACTTTTGCAGACTTGAAATATAAAGTGCACCATATCGGAGTATGTCAAGATTTGTGTAATGAGGGAAATTCCGTATAGTAATTCTGTACATATGTAGCAGTGTAGAATACGCTGTCATTTTCCAGATCTGGCCATTGCTATTTTTCTTCTTTCTGAGAGGTATATTTTTCCTAAAATAACAAGTGAGAGCAGCAGATTTGAGTCTTATTTCTAATAGTCCAGATTAATGTTTTGCGGACCCTCGTGAAGAAACTGTGGCATTTACAAAAAGCATGCGAGCTGGAGAGAGAGGTGGAGTGAAAAAAGTGAGAGTGAGAAAGGAAAAAGACAAAAAAAGAATCAGGGAAAGAGAGAGGGGCGGTTTTTGTCATCATATCTCCAAAGCCTCAGTTCTGCATTAGACTCATGGAAAACTACTTAGAACTCCAGACGTGCTAGTCTTGCCAGAATCAGCTTCCATTCCAAAAGGAATTAATATTAATATTAGAGAGAGTCGACCCTGACATGTGCAATTTAGGCCAGAACCCGTATAAATCTATCCCAGAAGCCCTCGCTTCCGGTCGGCCGAGACCTGGAAAGCTGGAACTTTGAGAGCTGAGCGTCTGAAATATCCATCGGCCAATTATCTCCCTTGCCCTGCTCGGGCTCAGAGCTCCATAAAAACTCGTCTGAGATGGACTCTGAGGCATTTCTGTTCCTCTTGTGGATAGGGCTCTGTGCCTCGTATCCCCTCTGACAAGCACTTAAATGTGAAGGACAAAAAGAATTCTGCAGTTCATCTATCACCTGTTACAGATTTGGGCTGTAGCTGAGAAGTAATAGTGTAGTGTTACCCACAGCTAGAAAGAGATCCGTGAAGTATATTACTGAAACGTTCCTAATGTCGGCCTACAAATGGTTCAGCGTTTGCACATCTGGTTAGACTACTGTATAAATTTATATATTGTTTGAATTGAACTCAACTTTCATGAGTTTGAATTTAAATTAAATTGGCCACGCCCCACAGGAAGTTGAATTGGAAATTACTGAGTTTCTAATTTTTTTAAATGTAAAAATCATAAAAATAATGAAACAAGAATATATATACTGTGTGTGTGTATATATATATATATATATATATATATATAATTTAAAAAAAGATCAATTGGTGACATTTCAAACAAGCCTATAAAACCTTCAAACTTCAAGCCTTTTCAAACTTCTTTTTAAACTTTCAGACAAGCTTTTGTCAAGCCATCATTTCAACCTTGTCTTGACCATTTTCTTATTAAAAATGACACATATTGCAATTCATTTTTACTGTACTTCCTTAAAATTCAAATGCAGTTCAAATTCATTGATTCAACTGATTCTCAACTGCATTCTCAATTTCATTAATTTAACCATTATTTGCTTTAATGCATCCTTAAATCCTTCAAGACATTGCACAGTTAGCAACTTGTCCTTTATGATACTGTGCTAGAAAAGATGAAACATATTATTTCTGTGCAATGGGTGGTTAGTAAGTAATGCGCTGTAGACTCAATGAATCGCTTATTGTAGACTCCCATGAGAGATCTTAGAAATGGAACATCTAGCTGTTGGAATTACAGTTAAAGGATCCGTTTTCACCAGAGTGTTATGAGAATGTGATTTTCATTTCCAGATTTATCGAACTTAATAGATAATATTCGGAACTTAATACTACATCTACAAAATGACTTGACTGAGCCACCAATGTTAGTAATTCCTGAGCTCGGTCAGGACCCTACTGTTCTCAGGCCTGGTTCCACAGCCTCTCAGCAGGTTCAGTGTGTAGCCAATGCTAATATTCTCTGCACCTGTGTAATATGTGCTAGAGATCTGACTGCTTAAGTTAGCCGTGTCTGTCATGCTAGCTGTTTTCATCTTGCCGTTCATTTATTTCTCTTTGCCTCTGGCATGCAACCGCCTGTGATGGAGAGAAGTTGAGGGTGTTAATGTTTTTTTTTCTTTTGTGCAGAAGAACTGGCTGGCAGGGAGGAGAGTTGTCCGCCTTAAAAGTCAAAATGACTAAGTATGACAAAGTGAATCAAGTGAGCTAATATTTGAACTTTTTTGAGCCGTGATGAATTGAGTGTCCAACACTGAGAAATATCTTCATAATATTTACTCAAATACTCCAGGAAATGAATGCCTCCAAATGGCAGTTTCAATTTACACCCTCTAAAAACTTTCCTTTGCTCCCACACGCTCTTCACTTTACATCATGTTTTCTTTATATCGTTGTACTTTTTATAAAAAAGGAAATGCTAGATTGTGGAACTGTGCCTATACTTACCCAAGTGCCAAAGCAACGTATAGTTGACATATAGTTGAGTATAGATGATACAGAACCACATACGGGTGAGCATCTAAAAGAGTGCATATAGTAAACAGTTTTTCAGTATAACATAACATATTTCATAAAATAACAAATTTCAGTCTGGTAATTTAAATTAATTTGTATCTTATAAATTTTTTGCAAATTTTTTTTTTTTTGTTGTTGTTTTGTTTTGTTTTGTTTTTTTGCAGTTTTATCTATGTATATTGTAACTGTCCCTATTGAAATAAACCAAATATATAAATAAATATATTTTCCAATACAGTACAATTGCATAATGTAGTTTACCCTGAATATAAAAAAGCAATTGCTAAAAAAATCTTAAATTTACAGTTATAATATAAATTAAACGGTAACACTTTACAATAAGGTTCATTAGTTCACAACATTAGTAAACATGAACTAAGAATGAATAATACTTCTACAGCATTTATTAATCTTTAGTTAATGTTAATCTCAGCATTTACTAATGCATTATTAAAATCACAAGTTGTGTTTGTTAACATTAGTTAATGCACTATGAACTTACATGAATAAACAATGAACAACTGTATTTTCATTAACTAACATTAACAAAGATTAATATATAGTGTAATAAATGCATTGTTCATTGTTTGTCCATGTTAGTTAATACATTAACTAATGTTAACAAATGACACCTTATTGTAAAGTGTTACCAATTAAACTAATATACACTCGTAAAAATAAAGGTGCATCAAGAGGTTCTTCAAGTGATGCCATAGAAGAACCATTTTTGGTTCCACAAAGAATCATTCAGTCAAAGGTTCTTTAAAGAACCATCTCTTCTTTACCTTTTTATAATCTGAAGACCCTTCTTTCACCACAAATAACCTTTTGTGAAACAGAAAGGTTCTTCAAATGTTAAAGGTTCTTTATGGAACCATTAAGACAAAAAGGTTCTTCTATAGCATCATGAAGCACCTTTATTTTTAACACACACACACACACACACACACACAACACATATATATATACACATAAATTTATATTAGTATAAGTTATATTATAAATATAAATTTAAGAAATACAAAATCCATTGACTTTTATTTGTCTAATATATATATATGGATAGAGAATAAATATCTTAGACAAATAAAAGTCCATGGATTTTGTATTTTTTGGTAAATGAAATAATTTAATCAACATTCTGTTTATTTTTTATTACCAAAGAAGTTATATACTCTGCACCCCCACCATAAAAAAATTTCATTCCATTAAACCTGGTGACACCCAGGAAATGACATCATTGGGACCCTTTCAACAGCATGGCAGGAAGTAAATACTCTCAATCTGTTTTCTTTTTCATTTAGGTTGTGAAGCAATGTGTTGACTGCATGTGGCTTGATCATTTAACTCTGTAATCAGAAAAAATTATCATAGAAATACAATACCAAATAATACCAAGCTAACATGTGGGCCAAATGAATGCTACCAGGTTGATAACTTAAAGTAGGCTAAATAAAACATTATTCCATGTTTTTATAAATGTTATTATATTATAAATAATTAAATTAGACGTGCTATATTTTGGTAACAGGATTGTAAAAGCATCCTAAAATAAAATAAAATGGCTTATTTAGTTTGACCTCTTCAAATGGACAAACAACATTTCAGTATCATTATTGGCTGTACCTCAAAATAATATAATAATATATTAATTTACTTAAGGAATTAGTGTATCACTAAAAACCAGTAGTATTTTGTGTTATTATTAGAGTTTTAGTCAAAAATGCTGTTGTTTTGCATTGTGTACTATGAGCTTGCGTACAGTTTGTAGTAATCCTTGTTTAGGCTCAGGGCAGAGGAACGGATCTGAGCAGAAAAGAAGTGGTTTAACTGAACGTGTAACCTTGAGAGTCCGGGTAGAATTACAGGTGTACTTCCTTTCCCAGGCTCAGAAGAGGGAGTGTAAATCTTTGTGGCCGAGGAGAGATGCAGCCAGGCCTGCTATTGTCATACACACATTCACACACAATGAGTCAGGCAGGTGAGCGAGTGGGTCTTGAGATTTGGCGCGAGTGAGGGAGAAAGAAAGAGAAGTGAAACCAGAGGCGCCTTGCTGAGGAGCTCACCTGGGGATGGAGCGGCGTTCAGACTTATTCAGGTGTGAGGAGGGGTGTGTTGCCTCACCTTCACGCACACACACACAGACACATGATACTTCCTCTGGTCCCACATCCCAGCATGCCTCATTTCACATGAACACCATCTTGCCAAAACATCAATGCACTGATTAGCTCTTCTCAGAAGTATGTATTTATAGTTAAAGATATTATTTGGCACAATCTTAAAGGCATAGTTCACCCAAAAATGAAAATGCTGTCATCAATTACTCAGCCTTGTATGACGTTTTTTCTTTTCTGTGACACTAAAGTAGGTATTTAAAATTCCTTCTAGATACAGACTGGCATAACTAGCATAATAAAAAAGTATTTTTTGATATTATAAATAAGTTCTATTTTAGATTTATTTTGAATGGAACTTTCTGAATGTATTTGATCAAACATACAATAGAAACAGTTATATTGTGAAATTCTATAACATTTTAATTAGTGCTGTCAAACCATTAATCACATCCAAAATAAAAGTTTGTGTTTACATAATATATGTGTGTGTACTGTGTATATTTATTCTGTATTTATAAACAGATACACACATGCATGTACATATTTAAGAAAAATTTTATATTGTTATATAAAATATTTATAATATATACATGTATGTGATTTCATTTATATATACATAATAAATAAACAGTACACACACATCTATTATGTAAACACAAACTTTTATTTTAGATGCAATTAATCGTTCGACAGAGCTAATTTTAATATGTATAATATAATAAATATTCATAAATATTTAAATTGCAATTTTTCACATGATTTGTTTTTAATGTATATTTGGTGAGCAAGGCTTCTTTCAAAAGAAATCATAATTATTCCAAACTTTTATGTAACTGATTCTCAGTGTCGGTAATTGCTTTAATATGTTTTATCTCTTATTCTGAGATCACAAAACGGTTTGAAACTTTACCACATATCTTTTTTTATTCGTATTATTTGCATAAAAAGCACATGATAATGCTTTATACACATGCTCCACCAAGCTAAACCCTTTGTGACCATCTTCTGGCTGCTGTTTGCAGTCTTTATGTGGATTGATTTCAGCAGAAACGTGATTATCCTCATCACTTTAGCGTCCACAGCCTCTGCGAGGCAGCCTCTCGTTTCTCAGCTCTGCAACCCTACACCAATATAGCTAGAGTTTATTTCGCCCGTTTATTTTTACTAGCAAATCTCTTCCTTCTCCATTCCTCCCACTCGTTAGCCTTCCATTGTTGGAGAAGAAGAAAGGAGAGGATGAGAGTTTGCTAAACATGTGCGCTGTTGGAAAAGTATTCTGGCTTCCCTTTGTCTCAAACTCTAGTTTTCATCCTTGCCAAACATGCTGCCATTTATACACAGCAAGACGTTTTGTCATATTGAATTATTTTAAATGATTGTGTAAAGTTCATTATTGGAGTGATAGTAGTGTTTTAAGTTGCTGTCTTCTTAGTTCACAATACACAGTTGGCCTGTGTCAGTTATAGACTTTATATGAAGACTCCAATTGCAGCCTTTTATGTGTCCATAACATTTAACTGATATTTTTTTTCCTGAAAAATGATGATGGTGGAATCTGTGGATTTTTATGACATTTTCTGCAAAACTTGGTCAAATGGATTGAAATTGTAATTTAATTACATTTAATCAAATTGATTTTTTTAATGTAATTAAAAGTTTGGAGTCAGCACGATTTTTTAAAGAAATTATTTTATTCAGCAAGGATTCATTTGATCAAAAGTGACTGTAAAGACGTATAATGTTACAAATATTTCTATTTCAAATTTTAAAAAAAATATTATATTATATAAATACATATATAACAAAAATATTAATCAGTGAGGATTTCTGTAAGGTCTACTGAAAATTCAGCTTTGCCAACACAGGAATAAATAACATTTTCAAATGTATTAAAATAGAAAATATATTGTAATAATATTTCACAATGTGTATCTTTGAAATATTTATTCAAAAATTATTTTTTTTATCCATTCCACATAATTAAACGATTTTTTCCTTAAAAAATCAAACCGAGGAATCAAATGTTCTAGTGTTTGAGCTACAGAAATGCCTTTATCATGATTTTTACAATGCTACTGTGCAAATTTTTCACCTGTATAACGATGTTTGTTTGGCCAGAGCTGATGTGTTGGATTTTGTGTTGAATTCAATTCTACATTTTGACATTAGTATTATAGATAATCTTTAGCAAAAGTGCTTACCGTTGACTGAATTTCTCAAAGATGTGGTCACACTTGTTTGGAGTCCAATTCTCAATATTAATTAACTATTAACTACAACTTTTGCCTCAGTAAACGCAATAAATGAATAGTTAATAAGGTAGTTGTTAAATTTAGGTATGGAATAAGGGATCTGATATATATTCATGCAGAATAAGACATGAATATGTGCTATATAAGTACTAATAAACACCCAATATCCTAGTAATATGCATACTATTAAGCAACTAGTTAAAAGTGAGAACTAGACCCTAAACTAAAGTGTTACCGAAGATGCATATGTCAGTGGTTTGCTTTGTAACCAGCAGAGGGAGATCAGTCTCCGGGGAGTTCAACAATAGCACCGAACACACTGTATGTGCGAGACGTGTCATTCAAAGGTCACTTGTTCTTCATTGAACAAGAGGCCTTTGAGAAAATAAGTTGTACAAACAGGTTGCTGGAGGTCAGCGCTAACGTGTTTGGCAACTCGATGTCCTGTTGGGCACCTGAAAGACGGCATGAGAGAGGTGCGATGCTTCCTGTGTAAGAGTGTGTTCAGACTTGACTGTTCTGGCAGCTTCTCTCTTCGGCTTGGATGAACTCTTGCTGACATTAGTCAGAGTGTAACGTCTACTATGACTATCCATATTCACACACACACACAGGGTGACCGGCTGAACGCAGGTGAGAGGAAAGCCTGAAGGTGTGAAGGTTAATAGTTTTGTGTAAAGTTGCAACAAGAAGCAACCCAATTTTTTTTCAATTAGGCAAAGCCAGCAAGACCTGTTAGACCTAACTGTCACTGTTCAGAAACAAGGACATGAGACAGTGTGTCAAACCAAATCGTTCAGAGACGCATGTACGTCTGGAAATACATATTTGTACAATGAAGGTACTGTATATGTGTGTGTACATGCTCTTCTCGGGTTTCCCAGTCAAATTATTCTAACCCGGTGTCTGTTTCATAGCAAGTGACAATGTCTGCACCAGATGAATAATAATGTCTTTGTCTGGCTTGTAAATATGTGCTGTATCTGAGTGTTCAAATATGTCTTGGCATAAATGATTGGCATATTAAATGTTTTCACTGAACGTGCACAATGGCAATGTAATGTTTTGAGTGCAGAAAAAAGGCTTATCAAATTACCTTGCCGTATGTCTACAAAATTTTCACTTGGGATTAGAAGCACTTGAGGATCTCAGAGTTTAAAGAGACTATGAGAGCTTTTAGGCTCCCGATTTAAGGGTGGTGACAGGCCGTGTGTTGGAGTGACGGCGAGTAGTTAATGACTACCTGTTCAGGTGAGAACAGCACCTAGTGTGAAACCAGTCTGAAGACTCTGTCACTGACAAGGGAGGCTGGGCAGAGGCTGATAGGCCAGAACTTCCCCTGAAAGACAAGGTAAACAGCAGGGTTAGGATGACAGCAGAGGAATGCGAAAAATCCACTTTAATGGATCCCTTAGTGTTCCGCAGGGCAGGTCAGCGAGTGAGAATAGAGAGGTAAAAGTGACAGGCTGAGCTTTTGGAAGAGCTGTACAGAAGAAAGGGAGGACGGAGGGGTGTGATGAGAGACTGGCGGCCTGTCAAACGCATCTACGGACGTAGGTGGGAAAGGAGGTATATACCAGAGACGGGACTCTCTACACAGTTACTTATTGTTCAAAGGGAAACGGCTTTCAGTAGACCTTTTGCACACAGTCATGCTTGCTTTGCGCTGCTGACAGATTTATCTTGGAGGACGTTAGCAAAAGGCTTAAGCTTTTGAACTATGCTGTTGCGCCAAAAATATTACTCAACTGTGGCATTACATCATAGGACTTTGTATTTTTAGGTGGTTGCAATGACTATGTTGGCAACTTATTTAGGAACATATTACAAAAAACAGTGTGCTTGAATTTAGCATGAATTTGCTTATATTTTTACTTATTATGTAAAGAGTTAATGTGATTTAAATTTGGCGCGAGGATAATGGCCTTATTCTGTGATTTACTATAAACATTTCAGTTATAATTTCTGTGTAATTCTGATAAACTGAAAGACTTGTTGAAATGCAGTTTATGGTGATTCATACATTCATGAGTTAAATTACGCTCAAATATTTGATTTCTCGGTTCTAATCCAAACAAATCTGCTATCGGTGAAATGTAATTGCAATTGTTGACAGTTGTGCCTGACTGCCACAGGATATCCCGTGTTAATGGGGTGTTAATGGCTTTCTTTATTGCTAGGATAATACCTGTGGACTTTTTGTGTTTAGTGACACTTTAAAGAGACAAAGTGGATCTATTACCTACTAATTCTTAAATTACATAGATAACAGAGCAAGACTTATATTTGATGGGTTTACAGAGTAATTGGTGTAACTGCTTTGGGTTTCTCTGACCTTTGACCTTTGCCCGCAGAGGCTAAGATGCACCTGCAAGTGTGTGTCACGACCCATGTAACCTCAGTCACATAGGCCTCCCTTCAACAGACGAATACTGGTCAAGACAGCAGATGGATAAAAAGACAAAAATATCTTTAAATGATTTTCTCTTTCCTCCATCTATAAGGCCATATAATCAAAGCAAAATCAGATTTAAGAGTGTTTTAAAGCTTTAGCTGACTCAAAAATAGAAATGCTGTCATAATTTACTCTCGTGCTCTGATGTCATTGTAAATAAAGTTTTTTCTTCCAAAAAAAAAAAAAAAAAAGATGTTTAAAAGAATGTTTATGCTGCTCACTTTCAATGAAAGTTAATGGTATCCAATGGAGACCATACAACTCATGCATTTTATTCAGAGTCCTCTAAATCCACAAGATAGATTTGTGCTAGGAACAGAATAAAATTTGGAGTCTCTCCAAAATGTTGCTACTCTCACCTTAAAAACCTTAAAAACCTTAAAAATTTTAATATTGTGGTCACCATTGACTTTCACAGTATGGAAAAGAGTAATACATGCTATAATTCTGACATTCTGCTTTATATGTTTTAAAATGACATAAATGTGAGTAAATTATTGCAGATAACTATTCCTTTCACTTAAAAAGCATAAAGCACGACCCAAAGGATGCATTATCGTTTGGAAAACCAGTAAGAGACGTAATAGTGAAAATGACTTGGTGAATGAGCAGGTGAGGAGGTTATTTTCTGAGAGGTGGTATTTATGGTGTGAGTGTTTGTGTGATGGATGAGGGGATGTGTGAGAGGTATTTCCATGTGTGTGAGTGTTTGTGTGAGTATGGAGTGAGAGAGAGAAGCGAGATGTGGAAGTTGATGTTCCTTTCCCTCAGGGATGTGACATCCCTGCAGAGGAACAAAACCAGCGCGGTATTAGTAACAGGATACACCGCTAGCGCAAACTGGAAACTTGTACCTCCTTATCTAGAGGGCAAGTGAGTCGCTTTGTATCTTTTCCCATACATACCTGATCCACCCGATAAGGTCCTGTTTGTGTCTGTGAGCTCTCAATTTACAAAAAAATTCCCCAACGATCAACCAGCGCACAATGAAACAATATGACTTCTACAGATAATAACTCTTTCAATCAATATAACTGAAATGATCAATACCAGCTAATTGCTATTTTAATAGTGATTGTACAACTAATACAATTAAATAGCACGTTAAATGTACAATAATTCTTCAGATTTCTGACAGTTTGTTAACTAGTGTTTCGTGACGTATAGCAGGTTTAACCTGACAGTCAGCTGCGTGTGAAATTACCTTGTCTGTCTGTGTGTTTATCAAGGCTGTGTCATTGTTTCATTGCTTGAATTTCCTGAGAACATCTTATTTCTCTTGTGTTTCTGTGTGTTCACTATGTCTTGATTTCCATTTCTGTGTGCATGTTTGTATTACAAATACTGCAAATTTGTATTTTGTAATTTGACCTTTTTTTTCCACAGACGATTTATAAGTAGAAAGGAAAAATCTACATTTACATTTACATTTTTATTAATTACAGTACATTTGCCAGTTCTCTTTGTGTTATTTTTTTCACCTTATACCATTTTCAAAAAGTTGGTGTAACAATTAAATAAAAAGTAACATTTTCCTTACACCTTGAATCATAATTTTCCACAAAAAAACCTTTAAGAAATGTATTTTAATGTCTTAATTCATAATATTTATAAACAAATTCTAATATATATATATATATATATATATTTATTTATTTATTATTATTTTTTTATGGAAATTACAATGTAATATTTTAAGAGGCTTGATATAATTTCCTGTTTTTTTTGTTTTTTCTGCTTGTTAGTTGCGCCATGACTTTGCACCAAGTAGTGAAGCTGTTGGCATCAACATGCTCATCATAGAAGTTATTGTATGTTTATATATTTTTTTATTAATTTATTCAGACAAAAATGAGCATCATGTCATTGACCCTATGTGATTACACATTGGAAATGATATAAACTCACGGTCTTTAATGTTAAGCTTAGGGTGGATGTTGCTATAGATTATGATAATAGCAACCAGACATTAGCAGGGAAAGTCTGTGGTGAGATACAAATTAAGACACAATTGAGAGCTCTATTTGTTACTTTGCCTTAGGTTATACCGCTCAACATGACATCTCTGTTCATCCTTTCTCATCAGCTCTTTCCCTCTCGCTCACCGCCTTCGTCCGTTTCTGTTTCACACTGAGTTCCGAAGAGTTTTAGGTTGCGTGTTTTTCACCTTTTTTCCTGAAAAAGTAAGGCGATCCGATCCGGCTTTCGTTTTTTTCCCCCAGAACAATTGCAGAAGGTCTGTGCAAGTGCAGACGGTGGAATGAGACAATGAAAGAGTTCAGGGCTCACAGCCTCATCTGTAAAATCTCCCTTCTCTGGAGGATGTCCATCTGCCTAGTATCTGGTTGCAGAATAGAGACACAAATTTAGTCCATTTTGACAGAGTATTTCACTTAAAGTTAATGGTAAATGTGTGTTTGGTCCAACCTGCCCCTGAATTCAAGCCCTGGGGTGCTTTTTGGTAATGACTTTGTTGCGGTTCAGTTTAATTTCAGTGCTTTGTCATGTATCATTCACAACTCTTCAGTTCGTCCACGCCTGAGGATATCATGCTTAGCTTCAGTGGAAAGGAGGTTTTGTTGTTTGTGTAGTGATTTTCATCGATGATAAGCTCCATACTGTGGTTCTGTATGAAGTGACTGGTACAGTGGAGCAGTGTTTATGTAAATAGAGATTAGATATATATCCTTCATCCAGAGAAACATCCATAATGTTTGTCTCTTGACACACATGTCCAAGACTGTGGTCAGGATAGTGCCACGTTTAATTACTTTGACAGGAATGAAAACGAGGCTTTGAGGGATAGATCATTGGATTTTACTGTTGTTTAACAACATGTAGATTGTCCAACTGATGAAACGCCTTTCAGAGAGAGAGAGAGAGAGAGAGAGAGAGAAAACAACTTTCAGTAGACAAAAACGTCATAAAACAATTTGGAAAGTAAAATCTTATGTGATCTTATTTTCAACTGAATATGGTGTCTAACCTGACTGAGGTCTATAGAAGATTCCTTTTTGGTTCCCCAAATATTCTTTCGGTGAACAGAACCATTTTTTAATAAATATTTAAATCTAAAAAAAAACTCTAAATAGATTTCCATTAAACCTGTATATGTGTGTGTGTGTGTGTGTGCACGTATACAAATATACATACAACCACACATCTTTCTTTCTTTCTTTCTTTATAAATTAAAATGGATTCATATGTATATATCAAACAGATTAAGCTGATTTTTTTTTGGTAGGTAATATTTTTACCATAACCATAATCTTTTTTTCTGCTGAAAAAAGCAGCTGTAGTTTGTCATTAGATTTTTTTTAAACATTACATAAAAATAGAAAAGTCTTCGTCATCTTAAAATAAATTCGATTTTTCTGTCATTACAAATCTCAACACAAGCTCGTCCAACCTTTTTTTTTTCCTTTGAGAAACATTCTCCATTTGATGAATGTTCAGTTGGCGCAGAATGTTCTTTAAATCTGAGCACTTTTTAAAGGAGCGTGTCAACACGAGATTGATTTCTCTGCATTCGACTCCAGTCTGCTTTGTTTATATCCAGTACAGCCCATTCCCTACACAGTGGCTGTGCAAGGAGGCATAGATTTGGATAGGCTAAATGGCAGTACTCTGTAAGTGAATGAAGCAGTGGTTAGCATCATGATAAAATATAAGACCCTTTTGGCGAGCTTGCAGGCAACATAGACAGACGGCCATGACTCATTGCTACTGGAGCCAACCTGTCTGCAAAAGTACTCAGAACCTGGACCCTGGGTCAGACGCCCCCCTCTGCCTTCTCCTCTGTCCCCCAGCTGCTGGCCCTTGACAGGACCACAGGCGGCCCCATACATGGGGGTGTTATATGGGCTGTTTGATCGCCCCTAGTTTCATTTTGTGTGTGTGAAACGGAAAGTGGGTGTGAGAAATATACCTGATGTAATTTGCTCCATAATCGCTCGTCTCCTGTTTTCTTCACCTATGGTTTTATAACAAAGGTCTAAAGTATTTTTTTATTTTTTTTTATTTTTTTTAAACCCTTTCCCCTGGGCTCTTCAGTAGAAGAAGGGTGTTGGGTCACAAACCACCATGCAGTCGTTAGTAATGTTTCTATTTTAAACCACAGCTATAAACAACATGCATATTTTCTTACAGTGAAAACAAATAGACTAAGTTGCTGAGAAGTCTTTATCTATCAATAAACAGTGAACATTTATTTTTTTACTTTTAGCTGGAACTACTCCTGCAAGCAGTAGATGCTTTTTCCCTGGAAAGCAATTGGGATCAGTCTGCTGTTATTTTATTAATCAGTCCCCAATCAAACTATTATAGGAACCTGTTCCTCATCTAACAGTATCTGTCTGTTTAATTTGCCTAACCAAAGTAATTTAGGTGGAAAGCAATATCACATTCGGGGCAGTGTCTCCATTTCACCTGCTGAATTAACACTCATAGGATGTTAATAAAATTAAAATTTATTCTGGTTTAATTTGGATGACTGTTGGATTTTAAACCATTACTGTTGCAATTGACAAATGTGGCTAGCGTTTCATAATTGGACAAGTAAATTAAGAGTAGTAAATCAAAAATGCAAGGCTAGTTGTCAAACGTTTTACACCAGAGAATATTTGTCAGGGTACGTCAATTTTTGTTTTGGCACATACGGTACATTAAAGTCTTGGTTAAAGTCATGGCTAATTTGCCACTGAACATTTCCACTGTTATTGCCCAGAAAAAAGCAGGGTATGTTGTCACATTATGAGGGGTAAGTTGTCACAATAAAACTTGCCATTAAGCAACCTTACCTAAAAAATAAATAAATAAATATCCCCTACTCAACCTTTAAATTAAAATCCACTTTCATTACTTCATCAATATAGCAAGTATATGATGATAACAGAATTGCAACATTATTTTGGAACATTATTCTAAATGATTTTAAAATTAGATGTTTGAATCCAACATATAAAGTTTACTATAGAAAACACACATTTATGTAATTTTACTTCTGACTCAAAGTACAATAGAATGTGGTGAATATTTACTGGCTCACAAAGATACAGACTAAAAGACATAAGAACCTGTTAAAAATAAGCTAAAAACCCCTGATTATAACATTTTAATTTATTTAAAACAAAAAACACATATTTAATAATTGTTGACTATCATAATGATAGTAGCTGCATCAGCTGTATACTTTCTGTTAATTAAGAAGCAGAGCTAATTAAGGATCCTAAAGGCGGTCGTCGAAATGTGGTTTCAGCCACTGAGTGCCAAAATCCCTTTGCTCCTCTCTCTTTGCCCTGCATTAGAAATTCCAGCCTGGAAAATCTGAACATAATCCGAAAACACGAAAAGGAAATGAGTGTGAATGTGAGACGGTGAATAAACAGGCTTGGTATATTTCCATAGGGTTCTGCGTTGCTGTGTGGAGCAACTGGGGCCTGGCCATATGTGTCAGAAATAATTAAGGCTCCGTCTTTCAGTCCACTGCGTCTGTCTAACCTTCTGTAACAGAGCTGATAAAGCCATGCCTCTCCTGGTGTCCCTGATCCTGACCCTTGACCCCTACCTGACCTCTTACCTCTTACCTATCTAGCCAACCCAGCAACTTCTGTTGGTTTCTGACCTTATCTGCCACATAATCCTGATAAGCTTCACTATTATGACAGCTTGATGATATAGATACCGCAGTACTTAGTAGAATATTTAAGCATACTGATGTCTTACAGTGAATCTTGATATACTTAATAATTTGGGTTACTATATAGTTTAAAACACACTGTATATTTTTAGGAACTTAACACAAGTTCATGTTTGTTTTATATGGTTTTGAAAAATATATATATTTTTTCAAGAGTTTCTTATTATTATTGAAAGAGATTTATTTATTTATTTATTATTATTATTATTATTATCTTTCATTCATAAATACCATTCTTTTGGGGTGGTCAAACCACATTGCATTTTACAGCCTGTCCTGAACTAATATTGTTGTGTCATAAAAATGTAAAATTATCTGATATTTTCTGAGATTTATTGACTAAGATTCAGTCATTGTCTACTAGTTCTAAATGAGGCTTTTTTCCTTCTTCAGGATCATGAAAAAATAAAAATAAATAAATAAATATTCAGAAATATGCTCATAATAGAAGCGATATAGTCATAGTATGTATGAATTGGATTTTAATGTTTATTAATAAATTCATAGATAAGATTAAAAAAATGAGTGTCAGTGTTATTGTAGTAACAGTGTTTATAGTTATTGTTAATTTTGAGTTACATTCATATAGTTTATGTTTATTTAAATTTTATTTAAATTTTTAGGGGGTTTTTTGGCCATTTTTATCTGTCTTTTTATGTTTTTAAAAGTTTTACTTTCTTTAGTGCCTTGACAATAAGCTAAAATTAAATATGTTTTCTTAGTTTATTTATTTATCAATTGATTTTTTTGTTGTTGTTGTTATTTTAAGTAATGATTTTCTTTTTTTTTATGGTTTTATGTTTGTTTTTTTAAAAGATGTAATGTGAACCAGATATATATATAGATATAGATATAGATATATAGATATATATATGAAGAGTTCAGTTGCAAAAACAAATCATGCTTTTTCATTGTGCTTTCCAATTAATCTCAATCAAACTGCAGTTGAGTTATTTTGATTTTGTTAAAAAATAACTAAAAAAATACAGCTAACTAACACAATAAAATACAATAAAAACATGATAACATAATAAAAAACATGATTTTTGAAAATTAAAAAAAATGGAGTTATCTGTTTTAACAAACAAACACTTCATATATATCTTTTATATATATATATATTTGTTTTTACTAAATATACCAGTGTACTATGTTGATTTCAGAAGACTGACTTGGACATTAGATACTATATGCCTGTAACAGCCTCAGCACTGGCAAATATTTTGCTTATAAGTAACACGCTGAACCATCATGTAGGTGACAGGAACTCGTCAACAGTACATTGCAGTGTGCGCTCATTCCATGCAACCCGTCAGCGAGGATATTGCATCACTGAGTCCTGGAAGACCCATCAGCCTCCTGGCTCTGGGAATAGTGGGGGCTTCCCTCTCTCTGGCAACAAGCAACCCGATCGGCAGGCATTATCACCTCATAATTACAGTCCTTTTGGACATATTAGCGTAGGCGCTGCGATCCGGTTTCAATGCGGAACCCAATTCCCCAACACATTCCCCACCTCTCCCATTTTTTACAGATGCCTTCTCAACAAACAAGCCTTGTATAAAAATATCCCCTGGCAGTAATGGTTCTCCGTTGCAGTTGGCCAGGGTGTTAGGCATGTGATGCGATGCGGCCAATGGGCGAAGACGTGGGGTGAAGCGTGTTGGGTTACCTGAGTGGCGCATGATAATTTAGCATGGCGATGGTATTTATATCAGCAGTGAAAGTGTCATGGCGAGAAGGTCAGAGGCTTGAATAAACACATGAGTCTGCCGTATCAGAGAGAAATCTGCTTGTTAAACATGCGAGGCCTGTGTGAACACACATTTACACAGAGCACATATGCTCCTAGCGCTTGTGGTTTTGACATATCAAGAGGCCTGTCTGACTCGATGAGATCACTCAACGAGAAATCGAGAGTTACGTTTCCCCACTTCTTTATAGCACAATTTATGTCAATTGAAATTGAGTGGAACCAAATCAAATGTACTGAGTCTGACTGAGGTGATAAAGTGCATATTTCCCCAGTGTAGTAATATGGTGGAGTTTCTTTCACACTTTCTCACACACATACACATACGTCTAACAAGTCACACATGCAAATCTCTGACCTGCAGAGTGGGAATAATATAAAAGCCATGAGAAATAGCAGGTTATCAGCGTGCTCTCTGGGGTTAGCATTTACTTTCCGTGTGCTTCCCTTGCGTATCAGTTTCAAATGACAACAGTGGTGTAATTGCACCATTCCAATGTGTGATAGATGAAACCCTTATGTCTTCCCTCGGTCATATGATGAGAAGAAAGAAAAACCTGTGTTTATTTTCTCCAGACAGCTACGTGCTGTCTCAAATGGAAACTATTACCTGAAGCCATGCTGGGCCAAACAAATATCTTGAAAAGCGGAATAATAAAACAAATTAACGTAGACTGCGAACAAAATATTTGAGCCCTAAACACTAGTTCTAAACTGTAGATTTATGTGGCGCTGGACTGAAAAACAGGCTTTTGATTCCAAAGCTGAGAAAGCATGAATCTCTGCAGTGAACAATTGCCTTCTTTTAAAACTAATTGCTACAATCTATTTCCAAAAGCAAGAGATTTATTGATGCTATTACCTATATTTTCAGGCATAAATCTTGAATGAGTTTTCAAGCTTTAATGAGTTAACTGTTTCAAGTTCCCTCGCCCTCCTCCTCCAAGAACTCATATCATTCCATAGATGTCTTTCATATTTGTCGAGTTAAACGCGTCAATCCTCATTCAAGCTCTTGGACTCGAAGCAAATGTGGGCCTCCAGGACACCTGTGTGGACCATATCAAATGTGCCACTCAGTCTGTCTGAGTGGCACACACACACACACACACACACACACACACACACACACACACACACACACACACACACACACTCACACACACACACACACACACACACACACACACACACCCTCACTCACACACTCACACACACACACACACACACACACACACACACACACACACACACACACACACACACACACACACACACTTTTTGAAACACTGATATTACATGTGTCCCTTATTCATAACTGAAGAGGTTTCCTTTCCAGCTTTTGTCTACAATATAATGTGTGTGTCTATGTATTTATCATTAATTATATAATTAATATATAATGATTTATTATTATAATTTTTTAACTACTTTCATTTTTCAATTAATAAAAGGACACTGATGATAAATATGTGTAAGTAGAGGAGATAATTCATGTATTCATTAATTTCAACTACTTGGTCATAATGTGCTTTTTAGGAGATGTGAGTCAAAATTTGCTAACTGGTAATAATGGAAAAACAGTTTTAAAAAGTGATTTTTCTCTATTATTTACTTTTTAATAAAGTAAGTTTTAATAGTTTTAAGAGTTTTAATAAAAGATTTTTGTTAGACAATAAAAACAACTTCAAAACCATACCTTTCTTGGTAAAAAAAGAAAATTTATCCTCTCACGGGCATAAATCACTTCTGACTAGGAAAGGAAAAGCTAGGAAATAAATAATTAATACCTTAGGGTCTATCTGTTTTCACATCTACTATGTCTGTCAAATAATAACATGCACAATACACAGTACTTATGAGAAGAAGAGGTCCAGCGAATACACAGATTTTCAGGAAAACCCACACTACCGGATGTTTTGACTACATCATTGCTTTCTGAGCAGGAGAAAATAGTGATCTGAGCAGCTTCAACATACTGTCTGTCAGAGACAATCCCTGCGTCCCAATGTGCATACTATCTATCCTAAATAATATGTGAGATTAGAATAAATGTGTCCCAAAGCATAGTTTGTTGAAAAGACTATAAGTCCCCAGATAGTCTATTATTTCCATTTTTGATCCGTGCACACTCTAATGGCTGATATTGCCCACAACCCATTGCACTTTGGCGAAGGGTTCGGTTCAGAACTACAAACACGAATAAAAAGTGTTTAAAAACTACAAACATGGCGGATGTGTGCAATCAGCAGTTAAGTAGTGAGTTTTAGATAAAGCCAAGGGGTTGAGTTTCTAATAATCAGCATTTGACCTGGTAAAAATATTTATTTAATGTTGTCCATGTTATATTTAATCTGCAACAACAATGTGAACATTTATAAACATCCATTTGGCCATTCATTTTTAAATGCATCACTATGCAAAAAAAAAAAAAAGAGTTCTCTGCATGAAGACCTACGGCTGGCAGATCAACATGCTACTACTTAATAAAATAAAATATGGAGTATGTTCAAGGTGCCATAGAATGCATTGATACAATATTTTGAATTGTTCTCTGATATCTACATAGAAGGTATGTGGCTTAGGTAAGGGCAAAAATTCTCCAGAAACAGTTTTACATGTGCATTTACAACCCTAGAATTTCTTCCACGAATGAAATGGTCTGTTATTGGCTTATTTGGAATGGTCATGAATAATAATGTTGAGCTCTGCTCTGATTGGCTGTTTCACAGTGCGGCTCATTTCAGTAGCTCACAGCAGGAAGGAAACACAGGGAGGAAAATATATATTTCAATAATTTCTCTTGCAGTTATATCGACGGATAATTATAGTGTATATAAAATGCGGGCATCAGGGAACCGCTATTAATATGTGGGGCACTGAAACAGCAGTACTTCTCACACATTTTACAAGATCAGATGCTTGTCAGTGGTGCTCAGGATGTGTAAATCATTCGCCATCATCCTCAGTCATCTCTCCTTACTCTGTTTATGTGGTAAGTGAAATCTTATGTACTGTAATGTAACAGGCTACCGCTAGCACGGAGCTAACCATGTCCCTTTAGTGGCTCGTGTTATTTTATTAGAACGTTTTATTTGCTTTTGGTGCCTTTCTGAATACAGACACCAACCCATCCCTGCACTTCACATCCCCTGCACTGCCTGGAACATAACATTTATTTCCATGATGTGCCATTTTCACTGTTGTCCTCGCTTGTTTCTTCACAATACCTGCAGAACTTCTGATTGTTCGGCTGGTGGCTGGCCTAGAACATGGGCGGGGTATATGCAAATGTTGGGGGGCGTAACTATTAGTGATCCAGACTGTTACGTCAAAGTCGGTGTTATGTTCTGATTTGTCTATTTTTCAGAGGTCTTTTTTATTCACGAGATTTACATAAGAAGGAGGAAACAATGGTGTTTGAGGCTCATGGTGTGTCATTTCCATGTACAGAACTCTTATTATTCAACTATGCCAAGGTAAATACAATTTGACAGGCCAGTTTACAGTGACAGGATGTGCATCCGTTAAAGACGCAATTGTATGACATGATAGTATGTCCCAAAGCTTGTCCACTCTTCTACTATACACTCAAAAGTGTGTACTTTTTCTTCACAAAAAGAGTACATACTTTAAGGGCATAGTATAAGCAGGTAAATTGGGATGCAGCAAATAACATACACGACACATGACACACGTGAGTATAAATTTGCTCTCAACTTGCTGAAACTGAATCAGAATAATCAGAGAACTAAATGATATATTTCACACTGCATGCTAAAGGGATTACATGGCAATCCAATTGAAAAACCTCAACTGGTTAGTGAACATCGTTCAACATGTGTTGGTTACTGACAGAAACAGGAAGTTGTACGTTATAATTTTAAGTTTTTAAAAAGCACATTACAGTAGTCCAGTTTGACTCTCATATGCTGATGTAAAATATATTACTGAACTTGAAAGGTGATTTTCTCAGTCATTTGAAAGGTTAAGGCAATTATCAAATTTTGATCAAATGTTTAATTTTTTAATAAATACTTTTTACATGATTTGTTACATTTAATTACTCCCTTAGCAGATTTTGACTCATATTACCATAGGTACAGGTCATCACATTAACTACAAACATATTTCAACATTTAAATAATTTGTTCTGAATTTATTTTGTTTTATTTTTTGTGAGACATGTTGCATGAAAAGAGTGTTCATGATTTATTTTGTAACATACAGTAAATAGTACTTGATTTGATATTTTATCGAAGGCATGTACATTATCCATGCAAGAATAATCAAAATGCTCATGAATTGTGTGTGAGTAATTTCAAACCAAGGGTCTTTATTTTTCAGTGTGCGAAACTTAATTTGGGTTTTATTTTATTTGAGACTTTAATCAAATCTGAAAACAGACTAGTGCTTTAGTAGCTTAAAGGCAGAGTAGGATGCGGTTCACATGCACAGCACTGGTGATGGTGTTTTGGTAGGTGCCCAAATTTTGTAACCACTCCACCATCCACAGCTGCAGCCCCAAAAGAGGAAATGCAGAGTTTGTTAATGACTCTTCCCTCACTCAGGCAAAATTTTATGGTGCTGCTCTGTATATTTAGCAATTATGCTGTAACATATCTTCATTTGTAGTGGTAAAATGTACCATTTAACATGTGCTTTGCAAAGTGTGCAAGTACTTCAACTCCTGGAGGATGAAGCTATGAAATCCAGAGAAACTATTTTTCTTAGAGGTGGACAAATAAAGCTGTCTCCAGCCCCCAGTGAAAGCTCCCGCTAAAGAGTGCGACTAACTCATCTTAATGGAGTGTTATTTTTCTGTTCCGTCTCTCTTGGTAACATCATAACATTTTCCTTTCCCACCCACAAATGTGAGCCCTGCCGTTGACACGGTATTAGTCAAGCCTCGCTGTCGGAGTCTGGCTGTGCAAATTCAGACGCAGGTCTTCGTCACCTGTCAATCAACGCCGCAGCACAACATCTCTGCAGCTGTTTTGGCCCCTTCCACCTCACCAACTCCACCCATCGCAAACGCTTGCTTTTTATTAGCAAAATAAGGTGGTAAGTTCATGTTAATGTGAAGTTTGGAGTTCATCTGCGGGATACAAAAGCTGTTTTTGTTTTTTCTTTTAGCGCTGAGTGGACACAGGAGTATAATCGCTCCATAAGGCGGTGTACATATATTACGGCGACCTGCGTATTCCATATTTCGTAGTTGCTCCCCTGTCGCTCACCTCTGGGTTGCAAATGTTCTTTTACTACTTAAATAGTTCCATCTCCTCCCAAAAAACATCCCATATGGTCCCCCCATTGTTCCGACTGCCCTACTCCCCAGTGTCATGCCTTGTCACTGTTATTATAGGCTTACACTCACAAGACGCCGTGATTTGTTGTCCTCTTCTGGCTTTGAAGATCTAAAGAGTAGTGCAGCGTGAGATGAGGGGAGATGAAGATGAAGTCGACAGCCGTGGCCTTTATACGGCCGCACACATAAACACACGACGAAGCATGACTATACACAAACTCTGACAACCCCGAGTCAAGAGGCGCGGGTCAAGTTACGATTTCCCCTTTGTGTCTTTAAAAATCCGCAGATGACAATTACGGTGGATTTGATTAACTGAGAGGGCGGCGCAGATAGTTGGGTTTTTTTACAAAGGGCCGGCGGTTCGGGTTTCACTAGCTGTCATTTATATGGCCAGAGAAAGGCAGGGGGAGTCCCTTTACTGCTGAGCTGGGGCCTGGGCCCAGACTTCAAACACTACTCTCCAGCATAGCTCTTCACTTTTATAATGCGCAGGGAACGCGCATGCACAGCACTTAAAATGCTACATTAGAGGGGTTTTAAGGAGCAGCGTTTGAACTCCAGTGGTCTTGCTTTACTTGGACCTGGGATTTGAGACCTGTCCATGTGACAGCTTTCGTCTCCATCGTGATTCAGTATAGATCCAGTGGTATAAGTCGTATTTTATTTTGTTTTATTTTAGTAGTAGCAATAATTATAATAATAACAGTAGAAGCAGTAGTAGTAGAATCACCATAATAATAGATTATTTGTTTGATTTTATTTTACTTAGCGCTATTCTAAAAACAGAATGAAATAAATCAATTTTATTTATACAGCGCCTATTTTAGTTTTTAAATGTCAATGATTGTTAACATTATTATTATTATTAATCATCATCATCAACATTTACAAATTTATAATATAGGCGCTATATAAATAAAATTGATTAAATTTATGATTAATTATTAATTATTATTATTACTACTACTACTACTACTATTAATAATGATAATAATTATATTAATTAATATGCAATTTTTATTAATAATAATAATCATCATCGTCATCAATTTGATTTAAATTATAAAGCATTTTTCTATAACCAAAGTTCATTTTGTAGAATAATAAATATGATTTATTTCTTAATGATGATATCATCATCATCATCATCATCATCATCAATAATAAATAAAACTTAATCTACAAAATTACCTTTAGTTTTAAATGATGATTATTATTATTACAAAATAACAATACTTCTAAAATTAAGGCCAAATGATTTCTGTACCTTTAATCAGCGAACAGCAAATCCAGTCTCTTCATAAGGCCCCTTTCCTCCTCTCTCTAAACCAAACCCCCTTTTACCAGACCATCCATGACAAAGGCGGCCTGTAGTCCCTTGCGTTCGGTCACGAATGGATTGGGCCCACTTGTTTTTACAAGCACCCCGTGTCAATGGTCTAGTTTATTGAGACAGGTCTCCTCTTGGCCTGTGAGGCGCTCAGCCGATGGACGGCACGGATGAGTAACCCTTGTGTATAAATAGCTTCCTTCATTAAATCAGTTGTTCTCTTAATTGAACTTAAATAAAGAATGACTTATGCCTGCCAGCTGGTTTTAATAGAGCAGACCGGCTTGTGGTGTATAAGAGGAGCATTATTTCAGCGTGCCGGGCCGGTGTACTGGGTGTTATCAACGTAGAAGGTGAAAACAGGAGAGGCCACCCCCCCAGCCTAATGCATTCTGAGGTTTCATTGGTTTATTTTCCTAACAATGAAATAAATGGTTTGGTAATTAAATTTTCGGCACTGGCTTTAGACCTAATGGGCATCTGTGACAAGTGTTAATGTATGGCGAAGACGCTGAGGGGTTTGACACAAAACACGCCAGCCCCGTTTCTAAACGCTACATGCTCTTCCACACTTTTCTCCACCGTCTTCCAAACCTGCAAGCAATTTTTGCCGTGAAAGGCCAATCAAACTCCTCTGCCAGGGCACAGTTTGCATTAATCTGCTAACCTAATGCACTGAACTCTCTCAGCTGCACTGTGATACTTTTCTCCAGCCATTTTTTTTTCTGTGTCTCTCCTCCCTGAGACAAGAATTCTTGAAGTGAGCCGTTGTTTGAAAGCGTTTTGTGGTCTCTGGCAGCAGCAGCTGATGGAAATTTGCTGAGTTGGAGCCCTGAAATGTTGCAGCTGTCTTCAGAGGAGCTCGGCCACAGCTCTGAGTCTCATTGCTTGGCCGCTGGTCAAACAGAGGGAGAGCACTGATTGACTCCCTCCCCGCTCTTGATTATTCCCTTTCTTCCTTTACGTCTTATGCCACTCGATCATGTAACACTTTCTCGGTCATTTTACCTTTTGCATTTTAGGACCCCCGATCTTGTCCAGCTTATAAACCAAAGCTATTACCTCATCTGTGGGTCAAACATTTACGAAGATACCTTCCTCCCCATTGTATGGTGGAAATCGAATAAGGTTGCATTGCTTTAGCCCATGTTTACAGGACCTCCTGATCCACAGGAGGAAGCCGTTTCTTGACCATAACTCACAGTTTAGGGGGGAGATGCTCCAAAATAGCGTAAACTCATTTGTGCGTGTGCTGCACTCCACTAAGAGGAAAGCAGCCACTTGTCGTCTGGAGAGATTGAGTAATGTAATCCTTCACAGCCCAGCAGCACCACTGCCACATACCTCACTAATAGCAGGTTGATTATCAACAAGACTGTCCTTTAACACATTCCCGACATCTGCTTTCTGTCTAAGCGTGGAGGTGGATACGTATAGACGTAGCAGAACACTCGCACACACCGCTTTCATTGTAAGTGTATTTAAAAAAGCACCTTCTGGTCCACAAATTACATATACGCACATTTAATGCATGTTTGTAAAATTGTGCACACATTTAAATTTAAGCATTTAGACTGTCTAATGCTGCTTCTGCTGTAAAACACACATACACACAATCTCTGTTTCATCCATCTATAGTATACAGGCTCTCAGTGACATCCTGTTGACGTTGTTTGGCACTGTTTTGATTGAGAGTGTTTTAGATGAGCTGATAATGTCAGCTAGAGCCATATCCTCTCACTAATGAGCTACAATGAGCTCTGACTTTTGTTAGTGTCACTTCCTGGGTAGAGTTTATAAAACTTAAGCACTATCCTGGAACGCCCTGAGTTATTGAAGTGGGTGTTTTGTGTGTATATGTGTGTGTGTGTGTGTGTGTGTAATTTTTCTGCATTGTCTCTAATGTGCATAACACCGACTGCTACAATGTCTAAAAAAATACTGTATATAAATAATATATAATATTAAATTATAAAATAATTAATTATATTAAAATGATGAATTTTATAAGATTGTTAATAATATAGTACATGTATAGTGCTGTCAAATGATTAATCGCGATTAATCGCATCCAAAATAAAAAAAATTGTTTACCTAACATATATGAGTGTAGTGTTTATATTTATTATGTATATATAACATGTATATACAAACACATGCATGTATATATTTAAGAAAAAGTATTATATGTTTATATAATAAAAATATTTATATAATAAATTATATGAATATAAATATATACATGTAAATATTTTCAAAATATATACTGTATGTGTGTGTATTTATATATACATAATAAATATACACAAGACACACACACATATTATGTCAACAAAACTTTTATTTTGGATGCGATTAATCACGATTAATCGTTTGACAGCACTAATTATGTATATTATTTTGTTTAACTATTTCTATTGGTGTTATTCAATCAGAGAGATATAAAAATACAATAGCAGTTTCGACCTAGTCGAGAAATCAAAATGAAATTAAACAAAAGTATCCCATATGCTCTTAGTCTGTCAGAAGATTCAATTATGAGTGCTTTCACAGTCAAAAAAGAAATAAAATAAAATAAATACATGTAATCATACATAAAAATGTATACATGAAATACAGTTTATGTATATTATTTAAATATTAAAATAAAGTAAAAACACTGTAAAAAATGCTAAGTTGACTTAATTTGAGGTAACCCGTTGCCTTAAAATTATTAAGTAAATAATAATTTTTAAAAAAAGTTAAGTGAACTTGACAATTCACAACTTAGCATTTTTTACAGTGAAGGTTTTTGTCTTTAATTTTTATTTTTTAAATCTTAATTTGGAAAGTCCAATCAAGATAATTTGAAATTATGCCATCATCAATCCACACTTGTTTTTGCTTAAAAAAAAGTCAAAACTGGTCCTTTATTGTATATCCTTATTAGAACACACTAATCAAAATTTACACAACAGAAGTACTTAGTAGATTTTTTTCTTCATAATCTTAAGGCATTGAACAAAAACTGCCATCGGTGTCCCATCCAACAGACAAAAATAGCGCACGATGCCCCTGGTCTTATGGTATTATTGGCAGTATGATATTAACATGTATAACATCAGTGCAGCAGAGCATCTCTGAGTTTTTCTTTAATGATGGCTTAGAAGCCTTACTACTGATTCACTGGTTCCCTACAAACCCACATCGGTTTGATTGACACATGCCTCCCTGGTTGTTGGGACATGTTGCTGATTGAGGCATGGCATGCGATTTTCCACTGAACCCCATCCCTGATTTTCACTCATCACGAAGCCCTCTGGAAGTCCACAGTGTCTCCCCTTAGAACTGATTTCTCCAGCTTCTCGGTTTCCCCCTCGTATGGCTCCTGCGGCCGAGGCCAGTCGCTTGGGCAGGCAACAAATGGAATCAATTTATACCCCTGGAGCAAGGTGGTTTTGATGACATCTAAAATGTTCACAACGTAAACTCTGGATATAAACATTTCAGGTCAGGAAGAGTTTAGAAATGTCTTTCATAAACATGTGCAGGGAAGATTTTTGACTTGTTTTTGATAGATGGCCAGTCGTGTGTTCAAAAAGTAATTCAATTTGTCATGCTATGTCCTGACAGAGATGGGGGGGTGTTGGGGGAAGGTTTGGAAGACTCAGAAATTAATAGGGTCTTATTAGATCTGACCAGACATGTGTGTTGTGATACAGTATCTGTCTTTAGAAGAAACTCAAATACACATTAAATAATGAAACCATCTGACTGATGAGGTCCAAGAGGAATATATATATACACACACACACACACACCCAAATAGAGGTTTAAAAATACAGATCTTATATATATTTAGTAAACACAGATGAGCGATAAGCAATATCCGTCTTTTCAGTCAACACATGAATATTGTCTATTCAGTCTGTTGATTATTTTTTTAACATATTTATTGACTATTTTTTATAGATTTTATTATGGCTTTATTTTAATACAATTTTCTCTAATACACTATTTTTACATTTAAATGATATTTGGTAGGTTTAGGTGTAGAGTTGGTGTAGGGCGATATTACAGTTTGTACAGTATAACTACAGTTTGTACAGTATAAAAACCATTAGCTTTGGAATGTCCCCATAAAACATGGAAACACAACGTGTGTGTAGCATATTATGTCATTTTATTCTGTATAAGCAGGTTGAAAATCTCCTTCACCGCTCACTTTTAAATTCTTACACAAACAAACAAACATTTTTACTGTTAGTGATCAGAAGATATTAGTGATGCGGTGGAATGAAAGCTAGGCTGAATTTTCCAGCCTTGTGGTTTTAACGTTAGTGTTAAAGGACAAGGTTAGCGTTAAAACCCTACACTGTAAAAGTCTCTTTTTGCAGCTTGACCATCTTAATTGATCCTCCATTAGGGCTTTATAGACACTGTGTCCTTCGTCCTGTGCCTCTTTTATAGATACTAATAAAATGTTCAAAGTCCCTGTGCAGCTCCTTATCATGCAGCAGTGTTTTTATGCCCTGCTTACACCGGGAGTGTGACTATGTCTCTCTACTGTACAGTCTGATGAGGGTACGGTTTCACGGCCCCTGCCTTCATGTCGCAGCCTGGCACCATTTTATGACTGGAAAAAGAGAAAGAGGAAAAGAGAGAGGCATTAAAAAAGTAATGTAAAGATACACAAGATGGGGTGGGGGATGCAGGGAAATAAGCAATGTTTATTTTCTAATTTGTACAAACCAGTTTACGCTAAATGATTACAGTATTTTTTTAATTATATACACACATTTCACAAAATAATTTACCAGTTCCCAAAGCTATATAAACAAAGCCTATTTCATCTACATAACCACTGAATCTGGTTCACTGGGCAAAGAGTGAAGTAGCGACTATAATGACAGGCCTCTGATTACAGTCTGTGTATATTGAGTTACTTATTGGTTTCAATCATATATTTCCATTTCTAGGTGGAAAAAGAAAGAAAGTTGGATTTAGGAATGGGGAATGTGGTGGAATTAATAACTCTAGAAGGATATGATGTGAGCCATTCCTGTACTGTAAATGGTGAGAGCAGACATTGTCCCATGTAAAAACATATGTAATGTATTGTTTCAATTTGAGCCAGTATAGCAAACTGCTTATATCAATTTTGCTTGAGTGTTCTTGCAGCTGGTGTTGACTTTTTACATTTTTTTTAAATGACTTATTTTAGAATTTTAAAAGGTTCTCAATAAGACGTGCTACAGCACTGAGAATTGTGATTGATTGATTGATTTAAAGAATGCACCAGAACTGCAAATTGCATGGAAGCAACGTGTTAACAGTTTGTTAACATTATATTATTTAGTGTGACTAACTGTGTTTAATGTGTGTTTGATACAACTGTTCCTGTGATTTTTGTAGAAAGGTTGCACTCTTTAAATCTAGAAATAAGAATAATTATTCAGTGTTTATGCATGGGGGAAATAAATAGTGAGAAAATGTTGTGCATGTATCTCTGTGAGTGTTAAACATGCTGAATTGTGTGGAAACATACCGACTCAAACCCTTTAGCATTCACAGATTTTTCTTTGTGTTTGGTCCACAATCAAACTACCGAGTAGCATATATTATCTTGAAATAGTCTCGATTTCCACGAGGAGATGCAAGAACAACTAAACCTAAGTGAATAATTTGCTGAAACACCTTAAGCCCCTTTCAAACTAAATTACAAAATCAAAGTAGCACTTGCAATAATTATGCTAGTGTTTTTGAATCAGGGTACAAAGGAAAACAACAATTAACAGTCAAAGTTCCCTCATTCACTAACTTTGTCGACTCGCTCTGATAGGAGAGGAAGTATCTGTTTACTTTGTGATTACGACAATTTTGCTGTCGCGGGGCAGAAAATTCAAACCAGTCGTGAGGCTAGATTACTCCAGACAACATGAAGCCCGTACGGCCACGCACATCCAGTGCTCTGCCATCGGCTGAGATTTCTTTATGGTGGCTTCAAAGTAAAATAAACCTTTATACATAATTACAGAGAATTCTGTATATTTTTCTGTCCGTTTCCCTCTAACAAAAAGGGTATATTTTAAGGGCCAAGCATGTCACGCTTAACCACCGGCCTACAAAGTAGATCACACATCGGAGGACCTGACCCGAGTCTCTTGTTTATTCAGAACAAATTCTAGAGAGAGGGTAAAAGGAGCCTTATTCATTGCACATTCCAAATCACATGGACTGTCATATTTAGACAGTTATACATATATCCCCGCTTCAGAGTTGCCATGTCGTGAAAACATTATCAAAGTAAATATTATGACTGTAGACACTTTCTTTTATGCAAAGAGAGCTAGTGTGAAGTCGGGTCCGATCATCGGGCCTCGGGCTTGAGGCGGTGAGACGGCTGTGAACATGAAAGCACTGCGGTCGCTTAAAAGCATAGCCAGGTTATCAGCCAATTCATGATTGTGTTATTATTCTGTGCTACTGTTTTTCTTATCAGTCAGTCAACATTTCATGTCAGGAAACAAGCTAGAGACGCGTTTGGCCGCATGCCATGCAGACCTGAAAGCGTGCACCTCAGAAACCCCACACGTGTGTATACGGTGAGATCTGGACAGTGTCCCCGTGGCCAGAGAAGGATGTGAGCAATTACCAATTCTCAAAACACTACTTTACCATAGTTAAATATATTACACGCCTTACACCCGCACCAGCCGCGGACCTCTCTTGCTGCAGCCTGGGATACTTGTACCTCACAGAAATCCAGCCACCTTCAGCAGGCACAGTCTACTGCAATTAACCATCATCATAATCATCATCATCATTACCATCATCATCATAATCATAAACTCACTGAACGTGCTTTGTAAAAGGCGCTTCACACTAATTTACACCAGCCAATGTTAGTTTTTGTTTTATTGTCACTTTTTTTTTTTTTTTTTATAGGGAGAGAATTTTAATATATTAAGATGTTATGAAAATATCCTTATGTTTTTACAGATGTACAGTAAAAGATTTAGGGCAGAATGGGGAGTGTTGTAACACATGGTTAAAAAGTGAAATTTCACGTCCTACTTATAAATGTTAATGGTTTTTAATGGATAATAAAGGGCAGAACTGGTACTAGAATTAGCAGATCCTTATTTTTAATGTGATATATATAACATCAAGCTTTATAATTAATATTAATATATGGTGTATAAACTATAGGGTAGAGTGGGGTAAAACGCCCCCCTACTGTTTTTCCCAAAATAACCGCAAGATAAAGTCAAGATTGATTTTTATTGTAACTATGGACTACGTTGATAAGAGTGATGCAGAAGTTTTCACCATGATGCTTACACTGGTGATGTAACGGAGAGAAAACTGATTTCACAGTAAATGATCTAATTTTCAGCAGTAAGAAAAAAAGTGTTTTATAGCTTGTTGTTTTGTAGAATATCACAGCTATACATGATATGAGAACAATAGGGCCTGTAGATAGAGAGTATGTGTTATTTAATAAAAAATATAATTATATTTTCAGAATGACATATTTTTTTTCTCAAACAGCCAGGTGGGGTAAAACGCCCCCAGGGGGCAATGGGCAATTACTGTAGTTATTCTGTTCTGAACATCAAATCCTTCGTTTTTCCATCAAATGAATTCTTACTGGTTGGTTGAATAAAAATAGTTGGACTTTATATTTAAAAATTACCTCTAGTTTGCATCAGGTAGCTAGTTAGCTAGCCAGTTATCATCAGCTAACTGGGGGTAAAAGTACCCATGGGGTAAAACGCCCCCTTGGCACAAATGTAATTTTTGTTAAAAATCTACTAACATGAAAACTCTGGACATTTTTTATACTTGGTTTATAATTGATGTCATTGTCACTAAAATAATGATAACTTTTCTGAACACATTTAACTTTTGATTCACTGAAAAAAAAAATGATACAATCCTTAAGGGGGACGTTTTCCCCCACTCTATAGGCTAGTGTATATACTACATTAGACAGAGCTGTTGGCTAATACATGCACAGACTGTGTAGCATAGGATTTATGTATTTCCATGTTTTTCTACTACTTTAATCACACCAAAATTAAATTAGATATTTTATTCTCCCTTGTGTCATTCCTTTATGACTGACTTGCTTCTGTGGAACACAAAGGAGGATTTATTTATTTATTTGTATATCAAAATATCTTTTTTTTTTTTATGTTCCACAATAGAAAGTAAATCTTTTGAAAATTTTTACAAATTTAAATTTTTTTGAAAGTACGTGACTATTTTGTGACAGTGTTTTCATTCTTGGGTGAACTATCCCTTCTTACCATTTTAAATTATGCGGATGGGGAGAAGTAAATCTGATTACCACAATATAAAATAATGCACAAAATTTAAATGGACATCTTTTCAGTGCAACAGTTTTCAACAACAGCGCCATTTGTAGCTACTTGACGTTGTTTTACACTGCTTAGAAATAAGCTGTGGGTTTATAAACTGCTTGAATTTGTAGCCAGCAAATGTGAGAATATTAGCTAAGAATTTGGGATCCAGCACAAAAACAAAACGGAAACAAACGCTGAAACATCACTCTTAACACTCCCTCGGTCTACCAAAGCGCACTGTTGATAACACTGTAGCCTATATATGTAGCATCGACTACATATAACTTAATCTTATTCGAAAAGAAATCCACAAAATTGCATCTCTGCTTTAGTGTGATACTTTGACAACGGCTTGAAACACAGGCGTCCCGCACATAAAACCTCCATAAAACATTTTGCACTAGGCGCGCAGTGAGTGCGCATGCAGCAAACACACACACAATCCCTCTGGCCATGTGGGTGTCCACCTCTGTAATCCCAACAGACTGAGCCATTCTGCATTCAATATGGGGAATAATTGCCCCTCAACGCGAGGAAACGCTCAGCGCATTGGTTGCGCACACTGCAGCGCACAGGCCTCAGTAACACTTGGTGCTGTAGCCCATAGAAAAGGCGGATCTGGTTCATTTTGATCCTGGATTTAGGAGATTAAACAAGCCTGATTGCCACAAATCAAAACCTGGACTGTAATTAGTGAACGCGGACATGGCTCCATGCATCAGAGGCAAATTAAACAAACAATTATATCTATCCTGGGTAACCGGTTCTCGTAAACTCAAATTAAACATTCAGTCGACTGACAAGCACACGTGAAGTCTCTGCATTAATATAGCTATTTCACTAAAGCTGTCAGACGCAATAAAGAACGCGACGCAACATTGTTTATTGCGATTTTTCGGCGGTGAAGGCTTTTCCTGAAAGTTGTAAACTTTGTAATTATAAGAGCATTTAGGAATCAAATGTAAATCCAAAGCATCAACAACAAACACGTGAAATGTTTACCACCGAAAATAAATTGTTTTAATATGATCTGCCTCTCGTTTAATTAAAAAATCGTTTAATAAAAATAATAATATATATCTAATAATTTATTACGCGTTTATATTATTATTATTATTATCAGATTTAAATACGGACATTTTGTGGACAATCTTATAGGGTCACAATCTGAGGTCGGTTCTGATTTATGGACAGGCAGCGGGATTGCGGGCGTCGCTTACACTCAATCACCAATTCAAGCTCCTCCGACATCAGGCTAAACTGAGGGCATAATGTGTCCACTTGGGCTAAAAGCCGGTGTTAGGTTGCAGCGCAGTAGCATCTGCCTAATAGATATTGCAGAGTCTGAACACAAATGGGCTTCTCTTAGTGTATGCTGTATCACTTCTCACCGCTCACAGGTAGAGTCTGTCTGTATAAATGCTTTATCTTTTAAATGGCCGCATTTAACCGCCCCGATGAAAACAATCAATGAGAATAATGTGTTTAGCTTTAGCTTATTTTACAATTTAACACGCCCGCCTCTACCGACAGAGACTAAATAAGCATCCACGTTTTAGCCTAAACATTGTACATATTGTTCACGTTTCTTGAAAGATAAACTAGGCCAAGGCAGTGTAGAAAATATTACAAATCCGCTTTCAGTGTGGATCGGGTGTATCTTAATATTTAAACTCACTTATTCACCCAGACGCTTTCCAGAGCGCCGCTTTAATGATTGTTGTCAAATCATATGATTAATGACTCCACAACTGCAGCATTAGCTGAAACATTGAGTTATTTTCTGTTTTTTAATGACCAAACATAAAACACACGGAGGACACATAATATAATATAACAGGCTATATAATATGTTCTTTCATATTTTGTCAAGGATTCTTACTGCCTATGTGTATGTAATTGGTAGGTGACATAAGTGAATGGCATAAACAATAAATCTCAGTTCCAAGTAATTTCTGATTTTCACCAATTCTGTCAAATAATATTAAAACCATCAAAATATTATTACTTTGCAAAGATTGGAATTACAAAATGATTAAATTTGAGGTGTGCGTATGTGTGTGCAACACTCTGATTAAATTAATCATCCTCAAATCACTAAACCTCTAAATTAGAGTAATTTAGGAGATAATTAGTCCTGCATTAAGTCCTTTGCGGTGACCAGTATAATCTGGTTTTATTGCTTTACATCTGTGGTACAGAGTTACAAATAATTCTTGTGCGAATATTATGCAAATTCCCACCAGGCGTCACACACATCCTCAGGGTAACTTTGAGAAATAATTAAAATGAATGAATACATATAAACACACATTAAATATAATAAATTTAACTTATAATATTATCGAAAATGCAATTCATGATAATAATTTGCATTTGCCGTGGGCTGCAATGGTTTGTAAATGTATAAAGGTGTTTATGAGCGAGTGTAGAGAATAAGAGTGGGTGTGTGTGTGTGAGATGCTTTACTTGTGGTCTCCATGGTCTTGTAGAGCACAGATGAAGGTTACCGACTCTCTGTGTCAGTGTGCAGGTTACTGTTTCTGTGGTCACATTGGCCACTGTCTAGGTTTAAGTGTCTGTGTGTGTGTGTGTGTGTGGCTGAGTGCAGACTTTGGCTCAGGCTTATTCTGATATATTACCATTTGATCCTTCAGTTTCCTGCCATTGATCAAGCCCCACCTATTCAGCTGATGGGCCAGAGGAGAAACTCGATCACCTAACAAGAAAGAAGCAGAGGAGAGAGGAAGGAGAAATTGAGAGAAATGGTACAAGCCTTCACCACAGCCTCTTCTTTTTTCCATTCTTACCTAAAATACATTCCCCTCTGTGCATCTCAGTTTTACTGTATCTACTTTACATTTACACGTACTTAATTCATCAGCAACAGCTTGTCAATGTAAGCTGCCTGTGCTTTGCATTCAGAAATACTATCAGGCGATTGACAATATTTAGCTTATATTTAGCATCTTCCCAAAACTACAAAGTGTTGTAGTGTTCACACACAGCAAAACCGTCTTGTATATATGTCGCTTAACCACACAGTCATTAGAGTATCATATTTACTTGATGGTTATTAGCTGACAGATCTGTCATTAAGGCAAATATCAGGAGAGTGGCAATTATAGTCTGTGGACTCCTTTTACACTGACATACATCATCCTCGTCTTCTCTTTTACACTTTCGAACACACATACACACTGAGACACTGAGTGACAGTAGATCAGCTCTCCTGGCCCCGTGGAGGTCATAACCCACACCATCTGGATCTGATCGCGCTATGCACAGAAAGGTGCTGGGTTTGCAAGGTATAGCCTCTTTAGCAGTGGGAACCTGCTATGCAGTCGATTTCATAAACTGGGCATCTGAATGCATATTCATACTTCTGTGCTGCTGAAAGACAAGTGTAATGTTTGGAACTAGTGTATGGAAAATTCAGATGTTGGCACCTTTTTTGTGATGATTTAGCCATCCAGTGTAAATGTAGAAAACATTATAGTCTCCCATATGAAGGGGCAAAGAAAACAATGACAGAATTTTTGGTCTTTTTCTGTAAAAGAAAACGTTGACCTGCGTCTGTCAGGAAGCTGTTCAAGTCTATGCTTGGCCTCAAGAGCTCAAGTCATTCACTCCAGTGGTGTAGCTGTCAATTACTGTCCTTATCGGCTTACAACTGGAGAAGGTGAGCGAGTGACAAACCTCTCTTTGAGGTTTTAGGTTACACAATATGGTAACAACAAACTGTCACTGGGCTTTAGAGGCCTCATCGAGGAACCTGGGGAATTCCCACCCTGGGTCAATGCACATAGTGTCTGATTCCAGAAGGTTTGGACAAGATTATCTCTTTACAATGAACTTAAACTTCAAGATCAGTGTATTCAACAGGGGCCTTTAGTCCATATAATGCTGTGAATGCTCTGCACTGCACTGGACTGGCTAAAAGGAATTTACTGTAAATTACTGTACATTTACTGTAAATTTACTTACTGTAAATTTACTTAAATTTACTGAGGTGTAAAATAAGGATTACATTATAAATTGTTGGGAATACATACTGTATGTAACTGTCCATAAATTAATTATTTGCCAAACAACTGTAATTGTCTGCAAATCTGTGCCAGTTACGGAGGGATTTGTTTGAGCAGATCCACTACAGCTTTGCCGCCTATGCTGTATTGGATGAATTGTTATTGTTGTTCTGCGTTCTCATTGGTTTGTGGGTGATTACATGCGCAAGAAAGGCTGTCTGTGAATCGCTTAACCAAGCGGAAAAGTGTGCTGTTGCTGCAAGATCTCGATTACTGACACGCACATTGCATTTGATGTAAACTAACTCAATTTTTTTTTTTTTTCAAGCAAAGGTAGGGCTAGGCGATATGGCCAAAAAAATTATCAGATAAAGATTAGATCAAATTTTTATAGTCGATATCGATAATTATCACAATAAATTTCAAATCTTTATTTCTTTAAAGTTTAAAGGCAAATTATTGTTAATTTATCTTCATTATCAAAAAAGTAACATCTGTAAAAATTCTAACAAACTTATTTTGATATCATGACATGTAATTATTCTTACTGTTTGAGTTTTTTTTTTTTTTTTAATTAACCATTGGTGTTTCATAGCATACATTTAGATCATAACCACAGTTAAAACCTCAACACCATGTTAAAAGTGTATCTATATGGTTTCTAGATATTTTTATGAAAAATACATTTCATATAAATACTCAAACTCTGTAACTTAATCTCAAAAATACTGTAATTATATTCCATTACTCCTTTAATACATGTCTACATTAATAATAATAAAATTCAATATGACATTTTTTACACAATACCATAATGCAGTAAGTCTTACTACAGTAAATCCATGGTAAATGATGGCAATTTGTAGATTGAAAAGCCTTCTGTATCGTTGCACAGAGTGTTTCTCCTGTTTGTCAACGCTGTTTCATCTCGCTTAAACTAGTTTAAATCACCGCGCCATTTTAGTTCTTTACTTAATTCAAGCAAATCACAATGGATCTCACAGTGTCACGTGACCGAGACTCATCAGCGAGTCAATGCATCTGCTCTACTAAACATGCGCTGCGCTGCCGTTTGAACTTAGAGCCGAGCGGACAAACAATCCATGTGGCGTGGTTCAAATGTTTCGTTCTGCTTTTGGAGCATAAACTTTATATCGAACATTTATCGAACACTTGATATCGTTTTATTAAGGAAAATTATATTGTGATAATTATCGTTATCGTTTTATCGCCCAGCTCTAAGCAAAGGTCATTTTGAAAGTCCACTGAAAACATCATCTTACATTTTTCCTTTTTTTTTGTCATAGACAAATTATGTTACAAGTTATTTGTGACCCTGGACCACAAAACCAGTCTTAAGTTGCTGGGGTATATTTTTAGCAATAGCCAAAAATACATTGTATGGGTCAAAATGATCAATTTTTCTTTTATGCCAAAAATCATTAGGAGATTAAGTAAAGATACATCCATACAAACCATACATCAATGGAAAGCTTATTTATTCAGCTTTTAGATGATGTATAAATCTCAATTTCGAAAGATTGACACTTAAGACCAGGGTCACATTTGGCAATGTGCTTCAGTAAAATAATTTTTATTGTTCCATTAGTTTTCCACTTGCTTGACTAAAATATTGTGTGTATATGTAAGCCTGTGGGAAGGCATTGCCACCTGAAGGTTATTCCTGGTGGCAACAGCACTACTTTTAAATCAACACCTGCCATGCTGTTTCTTATTTGATTCTCTGATAAATTATATAGCATACCCAGTTAAGTCATCGCATGCCGCTGGTATTCAGAATGTGAGACTATTGCTATTGAAGTGAGGATTGAGCTAAAGGCTATGTATGTATCTGTCTCTTTTTCTTGTTGACTGGATTTTTTTTTTTTTTCTAGACTATTATTAAGCACCACTGCAGTAAATTGGTGGCACCTTAAATGCTGAAACCAACGGATACGTCTCGCACCCAGTGAAATATGAAGTTGGGTCTCAGTAGCCCATGTCCTTCTGAGGAGTCTTGTGGTGTCCTTGTCACAACGGCACTGACAAATGATCAGGCTCAAATAACAGCACACTGCCGCTGTCTGTTCCACAGAGACATGTAAACAATATTTTGATGAAACTAAATTAAGCATGTAAACGTTTCTCTCCAGAACCACAGCAGACCAACACGCTATTCTACCTGTCACTTCAGTTGCCTAAATTTCACATTTCTTTTGCTTTGTCTATAACTTTTGAATTATGTAGCCAGAGAGTATGTGAAGCAGTGAACGGAATCAAGCTTACGTCATAAAATGTATGTAGATGGGAAAACTGCGCCAATTTGAATCTTAAAAAAATATAGTGTTTATGAATATAAAATATGAACATATAATTGTTTATGATTTTATATTTTTATGTATTTTCTGTAATAGGTTTATTAGATTATATAGATTCAATTAAATTTTACTGTAACAGGCTGATGTTCATGATTTTAAAGCATAGCATATTATTTAAGGGGTCATCAAATGCCCATTTTCCACAAGTTGATATGATTCTTTAGGGTCTTAATGAAAAGTCTATAACATACTTTGGTTAAAATTTCTCAATGGTAGTGTAAAAAACAAATTTTTCCCCCTGTCAAAATCAGCTCTGTTTTCATCAAGCCGTTTTTTAGTCCATGTTGCTTTAAATGCTAATGAGCTCTGCTGACCCCGCCCCTCTCTTCTGTGGAGTGACGAGCAAACTTTAAACTTAAGCCGCGCAAAACTGTCTAACTAGCACATTATTAGGAAAGGCGATTTGCAAAGATTCATTAAAAAAACCCTGTTATACTCACTTCTTCTGTAGATGAAGCTGGATCACGAATGATTCGCACGAACATAGGCAGATCGGAGATCGGCGCATTCTCTTCAAAATTAAAGTAACGTTAATCCTCTGCGTCTTCAGCGGCTCAGATGTCGGGAGTAAATGACGGCTGCTAGATTCATTATTACGTCCAACAACAAAACGCCTCAATCACTCAGTCGGAGACATCTTGTCTTCCCATGCGCTGGAGTCGACACAATGGCGGTCGGACTGTTTACAGCTCACTCAGTTCACTCAGCTCTCTCAGGGCGGGTCTAAGGTAAGACGGCCTTGTCAATCAACTATTGTGGGAGCGGTCTGTGCAGAACTACGTCATTCTGACAGAAACCTCAAAACAGCCTGATTTGAGAAAGGGGATTTTAAAATAGGGATTTAAAATAAAAAAAACACTGTGTGGATTTTTATCATTATAGGATGGATGTGTACACACACTTCCAACACACATTTATGTTCAAACAACTTGTAAAGTGAATTTTGCATCCAATGACCCCTTTAAAAAAACAAAAGATCTTTTGTATAATTGCATCCTATTTAATGAAAATCATTTACTCATCCTAATACCATTCCAAACCTGTATGACTTTTATCATATTATGTGGAACACAAAAAAAGATGTTTTGAAGAACGTTTAAAAAAAAAAAAAACATTGGATCCCACTGACTTCCATTGTAGGGACAATAAAACATTTGTCAACACAGAAAGTTAGTCGTAAAGTTTTGAAATCACAATAAGATGTGTGTAGATAAAGTAAAGAGTTTGACAGCTTAACTAGCACGATGATCACAATAAGTTATTATATAAACGATAAAATTCAAATATTGAATCACATTAAAACTCCAAGATAAAGTCAAAAACTGGTGTCACAATAATGTAATGTTTAACAAAACACCCTCTTAATCGTGCAGCTGCAATTACCCAGCTAAAATTTCCCATTATGTAAGGAGGTAAGAAAATTTTGGTAGTATGTTTTTGGTATTTTAATATCCAAAATTTGAATCATTGGACAAAAAGCATTTCACATGATGCAAAAAATAAAGCACTGTGTTAAAAAGCAATGTTTTTCAGAAGGCTATAAAATATATGTTCGCTAAATGTATTCAGTGCAGTGATGTCAGTTTATTAAGTTACAGGAAGATATTTAGGTTCGACAAAGAGCAGTTTTACTACCAAAAAAACAAACCAATCTCATTTTCAGATTTAGCTTAAAAAACAAAACATTGCAGCAAATTATCTTTTTGCAAAAGTCTGTTAATAACCTGTTCCTTATTGTTTAAAACAATTTCACTGTTGACCAAAGATCACTCCAAAGCATCAATGGTTGCCATTGTTGGTGAAGAAAAGCTGACAGAAATGGGAAGCAATAAAACCACCCAAGGGCTCAGATTTCTTCCTCTTTATTCATATCTCCATCTAAAGCAATTATCCATTTAGTTTGCTAATTTAGCTTTTCCTTTACGTCTAGCATGATGCAGGGAAAAATTAAACGGAGAAAAAAAGACTTCTTATCAGAATACATCAGCCTGCCATCATAACTGTAAGTGATGGTTATTACTCTAAGGGTCATTTCACTGTTTATGCTATTTCACAATATTGTTAAGCGGCTCGTATTTTACTTGTGACAAAACATCAGTCTGTATCTTTTCAGCAGAATCTTAAAGTAAATAAACGGGGCCCTACTGAGAGCACTCCCCTACTGAGAGCAGCTACGATTGCCCCATCACTCTTTATTATTTCTCTAGTTCACTCCTTGCTTTTATGCACTTTATTAAAAGCTGTAAAGTTAAGTGTCTTTTATATAAAATATATACAAACTTTATTTTATTAGACCACAAGCTGTAGTTTTACTTTTTGACAAGAAAATAAGCTGAAGTGGAAAAAGTCACATTGCTCAGCTCAATCCAGAAGGCATTTAAAATGTCACTGTATCTGACTAAAGATATCCTTAACAGCATCGATGCATCAACAGAGGCCGGACAGTTGGGCTAATGTAGGTCTAATGCAGCAAGCGGGAGCTTGTTTTTATTACCGCGCAGCCCAGTGTTTGTGCAATTTCTCGATTTTCTAAAGCCCACGTTGACAGGCCCACTCTTTGAGCAAAGCCCCAGCAGATGTCCAAAGATCGGTTAATGTAACCAGCAGGACCCGTGCACCCAGAACACAGAAAGAAAGAAAAAAACATGGTGGCCAAAGCAATTACTCAAATGGAATAGCCAGTGATTTCACACATCTAGGAAACAGAGAGTTTAACGTAATGGTGTGGTTTAACAGTTATAAACAAAGCAGACCATCTTCAGCCCAGAGTAATCCTGAGAGGACGCATTTATGTGACTTTCTCTGCAGGAAGCGTTGCGATGAATCACTTGACTTCTGACCCAAAAGTGAGGGAAGTGAGGGAGGGAAGTACGTGCGTGCGGGTTTCAGAGCCATTCAAGTAAATGTATATCTTATATACACAATTTGAATATATTTAAAAATGTAATTTATTCCTGTGATGGCATTACTGCAGTCTTCAGTGTACTTGACAGATCATTCTAATATGTTAATTTGCTTTTTTTATTTGAATTTGAATTATTTCAGTTATTATAGTCAATGTTGAAAAGTTATGCTATTTAATATTTTTGTTGAAATTGTAATATATTTTTGTTTTAAGATTATTTACTGACTCCTATATAAATAACATGCTTTAATTTATTTATATTGTTACTATGACCGTGTTGTGAATGTTTTATACAGCACAGAGAACTTCAAAAATGACAAGTCTAAGGTTTGAATTATGAGAAAACTTATCTTTTTGACTAATCTGATTGCTAAACAGTAATTTACTTCTCTTTTATGTTCCCATTTTTAAAAAAACAAAACAAAAAAAAAACAAGAAATCATTAGAGTGACCTTTCTTGGTGTTTGCTTTTGATCCTGTCTGCCTCCTAATGTAGAGTTTGAGGAAATGATCCAATAAAACAGGATCATCTGTCTAAGAGCAAGACAGCTATGAGCAAATCAATATGATACTGTATACTTCAGCGCCGCTCACATCAGTGAACGTTCAGCCTATGCTGGCCCAATTCTGAGACAACATCCAGCAAAATAAATATATTTAATTATGATTTACTAATATATACTTATATTATAATCTTGATATAATGAGGTTATACAGTGGTTTTTAATTTATGCCCCTTTCCTGCAAAAAAAAAAGACTCTTCATTAAAAACTCTTCCAAACTCTTATCTTAAAAAAAATAAATAAAACAAGACTGTAAGATATAATGACAGTGTGGTTTTAAGTCTAGTCCAGCAGGTCTCGTCATCCTATGGTCAACAGTTTTTAACATTTTGTTTATGAGAAACAGGAAATAATGATAGTAGGGTGGAAGGCACAAGTTAAGATAAACAATCTGATTTTCAAACTCCCTCTGCAAGCTCATCTTCTTCTTTGATGACGTCCTAGTCAAACTTAATTATGGCATAAATATACTGATTGTTCCTTACAGCAGAAGTTTCCGTTGAGGAGGAAAGCTATATATCAAAACCAGAAATTTTCACTCTTCATAACCAATTTATGGTAATTGTCATATTGATGAAAAGACAGTTATGAAATCTGCTTTTGTAAATGTCAGGTTTTCATTTCAGGACAACCCATTGCACAGACTTTCATGTCATGGTTCTCTATTATTTGTTTTTCCACTCCCTGTTGGGTATCTCGCCACAGTACGATAATGCTCTCGTTTGTTTGGGCCTCCGCTAAGGATGAGAAGCTCGTCTGAATCAGTCGTTGTTTGTTTAGTCGCTATCTACCCTCCATATTTGGTTTACAACTAAACTTTGCAACGTGAACTCTATGCATCAAAATGATGGTTCACTTGAGCAAACCGAAAACAGATCTGAAACAAATTTATGAGACTTTTGTTTTCAGACTTGCTTTTTCAAAAAGCACAAAACGTATAATTGTAAAAGCTCCAGGTTATGATGTAAAAAACACATTAAGAAACTAGCTTTTACCTCAGATATCTGCACATATTATTACTAGCATCAGAGGTTGAAGTAAATGCAGAGAAAAGTGTAAGTGTAATCACGGCTGTAGGGACCCGAGGCCATGCTGTTGTATCCCCAACAAGTCATCAGGATCAAATTGCTGTCCACTGAGGGGATTGAGTGCTAACCATCATGGCTTCCCTATAAACACACAATCACACTGACACAGAGCCTATTGTGTTATGTAGTAGAGAAAGAATGGACAATAGGGAAATGTTGGATGGAGAGAGGGATTGCAAGAAAGCGAGAGTGGAAAAGAGCTAAAAAAAGACGCTATAAAGGAAGAAAGTGAGAGAGCGACTAAGACAGAAAGGTAAAGGGAGCTCTGTGTGGATGGATGGGCCTGCAGGCCGTAGGGACCGGTGTAACAGCCTCTCGCTCTCAGGTGTCCAGTCGATAACTGATGCATTAGTCTAGAGCTCTGTGCCGGTTTTGGGTTTAAACACACATTTTCTTAATACAACATGACCCCATTTCCCTCTCTCATTAATCATGAAACGCAGTTAGACTGGCCCCCTCGGTCTCTGACAAAGGGGGCAAACCTACTGTTGAACCCTTCTCGCACTGCGCACGTTGATTCTTGTGTGCCTGTTGACTGATTATAACTGCTGCTTGTTCACAGTGTAACTAAAAGTTAAAGGGATACTCCTCCTGAAAATGAAAATCCTCTCATCATTTACTCACCCTTATGCCATCCCAAAGGTATATAACTTTCTTTCTTTCACAAACTAGGTTTTTAGAAAAACAGTCCAACTCTGTGAGTCGATATAATGAATTGGTCCCTCAAACCCATGCAAAATGAACACCACGGCAATCCAAGCACCGAAAAAACAATGACTTTGAAACTGTTTTCACTAAGAAATTGTTTGCAAATATCACAAATAATCATGAGGAAATGGCAATTAACACACTGAAATAAATCTTTGTAATCTTTACTAAATCCAATTTTTTACAGTGTATGATTAATTTGTCTTCAGAAGCAAAAAATGATATGTGTGTGAGAAAACAAATATTACTATTTTGAACTTTTTAAACTATAAACTATTGTTTCCAGCCATGAGGGTGTGTAAATGATGAAAGTATTTAAGGTAGAGTATTCCTTTAAACTATGTTAAACTATACACTGTAAAAAGTGATAAGTTGACTTAACTTAAAAAAATTGAGGAAATCCGTTGCCTTAACTTATTTTTTTAATTATTATTTACTTAACTTTAAGTGAATTGTCAAGTTCTCTTAACTTTTTTATTTATTTATTATTATTATTTAATTAATAATTTTAAGGCAATGGGTTTCCTCAATTTTTTTTTTAGTTAAGTCAACTTATCACTTTTTACAGTGTACATTAATTTATGTGTTGATTTGTGACCTTAATATAAAATCAACAAATAGAGAAGGCCGTAGCGCCAAACACTCGTCCGAAAGTCCAGTATAACAGTAATATACGGTGTACAATATAAAACATATTTTAAACCCAAAGCCGGACATCCATTAAAGGCTTCTGCACTGCGACTAATACACGGTTTCCGGAGCAATTGGGTTCAGCATGTCTTAAAGGTACAAAGTCTTAAAAGTCATCTGCCTCATACACAAATTCCTGTGGTTTGTAAATGTTTCATGAAGTTTTGTCTACGGACATCTGTGACACATGCACATAGCTATAAGACACACGTGAGGGGGGATTTTCTCATTATATTTCAGGTCAGACTTTGTCATCAGCTCATGGATTCTAGTTGTTTGCTGTTTGCAATTGGTGTATTTCCAGCCTCCCACACAAGCTTGTCCGTTCTCTTACCCAGCAGCCCTCACTCCTTCGGTAGTCACGTGTGTCAGATATTCCGCTGTGACTAAACATTTCTGCTCCCATTGGTATACACAGTTTGAGTTCCTCAATTCATCTTATAAACTTGTTTGTGAAAGTAAACACTGTGCCTTACGGATACAGGTCATGATCATTATCCATAATTTCAACAAAATGGTACCAGGCAGGTCTTCAGAACAGCATGTAAAATATATTCCGCTAATTTGTTAAAAAAAGAAAAACAGCTGTTTTCCAAAAAATTTAATGATAGTGAGTCCTTATGTTACTGATGACAAAAGTTTGACTTTTGTTCATTCTGGAATATTTTTCCCAAAATGACGAATGCCAAAACCATTTAAAAAAAATTATGTATGACATCAGTCAAACATTTGGAGACACGTGACTTAATGAATGTCTATACAAATCACAAATATATGTATAAATAAATACATTTAATGATAAATAGTAAATTTTCTTTAAATAAAACGAATGATTAATAATAGTAATACTATTAATAATAATATATTTAAAAATATATGTATTTCAGGTGGTGTGTGCAAAATCAAGGCAAAAGGTGGCTTCTTTGCATAATTAAATGTGAGTTTGATTTGACATTTTTTGGTCATTGCATAATTCCATTTGTGTATTTTAACTACATTAGTCAACATTTGAAGTGGATCAGAAAAGTTGTCCTAAAACGGGTATTGTTTTGGTTTTAGGACAACTTTGATGAAAGGTTTTGATCCACTTCAAATGTTGACTACTGTATGTTATTAATATTTTCCAAAGGTGTAATAATACTGAGCAAGTAAGTCTACATTTTTGATTAACTGTTTTTTTGTTAAGTAATCAACTTTTGGTGTGTTTGTGTATTGCGTTTACATTTGCAACATACTTAAATTTTCGATTCATAAACTTTTATACATTTATCAGTGATTTAAATACAATACATAGCATTGAAATAGTCATGTAAACACATTGGTCTAATGAGCTGTCATTATACTGATGAGAGACTGCGACCAGTACATCCATCTTGTGTTCTCAAAGACTAGAGAGCTGAACCTGGGTGAGGTCAATACTGCCTTACTCTCTATGGGTTAAAGCTGCCTGTGTGAGTGACTAGCGGCAGCTCTATAAGGGCTTGTGAGATTGCGCAGGAAATAGAGGAAACTGGAGTCTGAGGGAGACTGGGAGACGGAGGCCACAGCAGAGCAAGGAGGAACAGGTCAGATTGGGTTTACTGGCCTGTCAGTCTGTCAGTGATACCCCCACTGCATCAGTCCGTCAGCACTGCGTATAGCACACACACGGGACACACACACACAGGGCACACGTGCACAGCTTTAAAAATAACAGATTTGCAGATTGCTGTAAAATGACATTTTCTGGAAATTCCAGAATCCGGAGCTGATTAACACCCATTATGTGTAGATGCAAATAATGTGAATTTTTAATATGTTTTGGAAAGCTGTGTCATCATCAGAGGCAAAAACTTTGGAGAAATTTAATCCAAAACTGTGGCTGCATCGATGAGTGACAGGATGTTGCGGGAGAAGCAACACCATGTACACAGATACCTTCAGTGATACTGTGAATGTCTTCCAATATACACACTCACACACACACCCCCACAACACACTCTCAGGGATGGTATTTCAATACACCGACTGGGCAGTATAGAGCGCTTTCTGTCTGTGTGGTTTCCTGTGAAAGCCTAGCAGCTGATTTTACCTTCAACCACAACAATAGGCCTGACACCAAATACTCACAAACATACACACACATACAGAGAAGATGAGACAGAGAGTGGAGGATCATTTGTGTTACAAATCCAATAAATCAGAATGTTTGTCTAGATGTGTAGCCGACCCTTCTTTAGGACATTAAATCACGTATTAAACATTAAGACATCAGGTTAAGTAGTTCATAATTGTCTGTTAATCTGCCCTCTGCCACCGTGTTCAATATCACGACTGGTGAAGTTCCATCACGGCTGTCTTCTGTCTACTCGGGGACACTATCTGGCCGTGAACCTGATGGGCAGATCAATTTAGGCCTTGAGTTTCTATTGATGTCAATCCCCTTGTAGCCTCTTACCCTGTAAAGGCCACTTAAGCACAAGAGGTCCCATCAAGTTAACATGGATTCCATCATCAATCGCGCTCTGGATGGATGGACAATTGGCTTGGCAGCTATTTTAAAAGTTGCAAAGCCCATGTGTTATGTCTGATGGCCAGACGAAGAGGTAACAGTGGTGGTATTTTAAGCACGGCGCTATGTCAATAGTTGTAATGTTAGCTACACATGCGCTTTAAATGTTCGATTTTAGTTAGACTAAAGCTGTCAAAAATGAAAAATGTCATGTAAACACTTCAGTCAGTCTGAAAAGTGTGTGTGTGTGTATATATATATATACACACACACACACACACACACACTTACATTAAATATAAATACATTTACTCTATACATGCATTTTCAGTTTTTGTAGTTGTAATGTACATTTTGTTCAAAGATTGTTAACAATGTATCTTTCTACTTTTGTACCTTTTAAATTTAGTTAGACCATATCTAGTAAAAATTAAAAATGTAATGTAAACACTTTAGTCTGACTGAAAAGTACCAAATAAATTAAACCAATAAAATATTTGTGTACAATGTAAATATTTTCAGTTATATACATACATATATTTACTCTATACATACATTTTCAGTTTTTTGCTCATTTTGTTCAAAGATTATTGTATTATCCGTTAACAATGTATCTTTGTACGTGGTGTTAATATATCTAGTAATATCTAATGTTGGTATATTCCATTTTTTAAACACACATCCGCTATTTTTATTTATTTTATTTGTATTTTTATACAAAAAATCGTACTTGACTGAAACCGTACCTCAGACCTCAGTGTTGTGTTTTCTCTGTAAGTCTGTCTGAAAGACAATCCTATCTATATTTGTTTACACATTGTGTCATGTGTACTTGGACAGAGAGGAGCCTGGCGATGCAAAAACCTGCTGTAGCTTGAACATAACTGTGTATATTATTGTACTTAGATTAAGTGTGGACGATAGATGTTGATACTGCTTGTTTGGCGATCTTTTAATCTATTGCCTGATTATTAGAATAGTCAACAGCTAGCGTTGCATCCCAATTCATCATTCTATCTCACAAAGTTGTGCTTTCACCCCACATCTTCACGGAAGTCTCTGTTTTCCTTCTCTCCTGGAACTGGGACTATCCCTCTCGACCCCCATCCCTCTCCCATATACAGACTGTACCACTGCTTCATTTCTCTTTTTCCTCTCGCTCTTTCTCTCTCTCGCTCTCCCTCTCTGCCTCCTCCCTTGGCGCTCACTTGGGCGGGCAGCCGAATTCCTGTGGGCTATCCGGTTACCGGTTGCCGTGGAAACCGGTGGGAAGGCAGCTCCATTAATCATTTAGAGCGCGCCCGAAGTGGAGGTCAGCCTGATTGCAGCGGATAGGGTATCATCCCTGTGTCCCACCAGGGACCTCCTTGATTTGAATTAAAAAAGATTAAGCTCGCCCCCCCTTGTGCACCCCTACTACCGTGGCCCACCATCATCATCGGCCCAGCCGTATCATGTGACCATGCTCCACGGAGCCACGCGGATTAAGAGATCGGAGCTGTGCGTTTGTTTTTTAGAGACTCGCTGAAACATTAGACGTGCACAGGTGTCTACAACAAGGAGCCCAGGAGCTTGTGTAAGAAACGGACAAAGACCATGCGCACCCCTCTTGGGCTTATCCTCTATATTTTCTTTCTTCTTATCCTCCTTTTCTTATATTCTATCAGTTACTTGTTGCTGCTCTTTGTCAAACTGGAAGCAATAACTCAGTTTTACTCTCCCACTGACATTTTCCTCTCTTTCAAGCCTATGAAATGGTGCATTTGTTGCAAAACCTTTTTATAACTTAATAGGAATATGATTTTTACGAGCGTGTAGGACAGCTGCCGCTGGCCAGACATGTGCGTGGGTGAAGTCGCTGTGACATCTCTAGGGTCGCAGTGCACCAAAGTCTGAAGCCTGTCTGGCTGGGAAGGGATCGCCTAGATGAAATGTGAAGAGCAGTGAAATGACCAAAAGCGTTAGTCCATGTGAAGTGGCCCTTGGGCCTCTGCTCGCCGGCCCCTGTTCCCTAATGACGGCAGCATGAGTTTAGATTTACGGGGCCTCTGTGGGAACGACATGGAGAACCATGAATCATCCAGGCTATGAAATAGTGGCACAGCCAACTCCGCCGCAGCAGCTCCCAAAGGTGCCCACCAAATTTACGGGCGCCTGTAGCACTTCAAAAACTTGCCATAACTTAAATCCAGACGATTTTATCTTTCCGTAGAAGCAGAAAGGTAGATACGAGAAAGGTGAGGGAGAAGATAGATGGGCTGGGGAAAAATTACAACCACCTTCATGTTAGTCAATTAAAATTCCAATGACAGCCACTTTCAGAATCTGCATTCTGCGTACTGTAATAGAGCTTAAACTAATACTGATAGGTAATGATTTCAAGCTGTGTTGCTTTGATAACTTGAGTGTTTTATCCTTGTGTCCCAGTCATATGGACCAACCCAGGAGAGCGATGTCAGTAAAATAAGAGCTCCAATGAGATTATCATCGGCTCTCCCTGTTAAAATTAATGATCTCGACACCTTGCTCGTCCAAGTTACAAGGCATTTGGCTGGTACGACGCCTTGTTAATGTCCACTTTAATAAGTGTTTCGGTAGCACTTGCCTCACAGGGCCTGAACAGATGCTGGCCAGCAGGTCAAGCTGCTGTGAAGAGACCGGTGATGTGAACAATGTCTGTGACTTAGGAACTCTGTGTGCGGAGATTTCACTTTTCAAATTTATGTGGGCTTAGTAAGTGTACATTAGTAGCATTTGTAAAATTACTGTAACCGTAGTAGTGACAGACCTTTTCTTCCGTATTGTGGCATACATCAGAGTGAAATTGATTATCGGATGAGAAAGCATGTAATGCAAGGGCTTGGTTCCATTGGTTGATTGAATTGAGGCTGATCTGAATACAAGCTTGTAGTTAATTGTAAGAAAGAGGCCGAGGTTAAATGATTAGAGGAATCCAGCACAGTTTCACTGGAAGATTGAGTTGATTAAAAATTACAAATCGAAACCTAAAAACAGGAAATGCATGCATGGATGACTTGTTCACAACAAGATCAATAACATTGCATTTAAAAAAGATCATGCTGATTTAATTGAATGTTTATAGCAGTTTTTCCTTCATCTGCTTATACTAAAACACACTTCTTGTTTCATACAAGTTGCAAATCTGTTTCCTTTCCCCAAAAAATCTTCAGTATGGCATGCGTTCATATAAAAAGCACTACCTTTCAGAAGCCATAGTAGTGTTCTCACACCAAATCTCACCATGCACAGTAAAAAAATAACGTAATTTTAACGGTAAAAAACTGAAAATGCTACAGTAAAAACCTGGGTCCCACTTTATATTAGGTGGCCTAATATAATAGGTAGTTTATATTATATTAGGTAGTTTATATTAATGTGTACTTAAATTTAAATTAATCATTTGGTACAATGCACTTACTGTGTACATACATGTTTTTACATTGTACTTATATTTTTAAAAATAACTATATGTAATTAGGTAACCTACCCATATCTCACTTCAACAGCAGCAAAAGTGTTTTGCAATACAATATGAACACAATAAGTACATTGTACTTATTTTTTGATGTAAGTACATAGTAGTTAAGGCCACCTAATATAAAGTGTGACCGAAACCTGTTAACTGTAAGCTCCCCTAATATATACGGTGAAAAACTGTAATAGACATTTCAGACAATTTTATGGTGAAATACCATTTTTGGAAGTGAAAAAGAATATAAAATTTACAGGGAAAAACCGCAAATTGACGTTCCCAGAATTCCCTGCATTACATTTCAAATTTTGTTTGAATTTGATGTTTTTTCTTTGAAATAACTATGTTTCTTCTTAGTTTTTTCTTATCAGTTATGTTTATTAGGGTTGTTTGTTACATCTAATGTTGTTAAATTAATGTTTATTGCAAATTTCAGTTTAATGAGTCTCACCATGATGGTGTTTGTTTGTGTGAATGACACTGTGCACCTTCTATATACAGTATGTTATTATTTAAAAGCTGCCTGTGATGGGCTTTGGTTCATCCTGTGACTTTCTCATCACCACCTGCATTTGGTGGTTATCAGTGTATTTCAAAGGTACAAAACAGATTTCAGTACTTCAATAGGTTGGTATATTAACATTATGTCAGTTAATGAAATTACGGTATTTGACTGTAAATTAAAGTTAAAACAGTAAAACCTAAAATGTTGCTACCGTATTATTTACGGTAGAATTCCGGCAACCACAGCTGCCTGTTTTTTACCGTAAATTTTACAGAATTTTTTTACAGTGCATGTGAACACTAGTATGCGAATTTGATCATATCCAATTCTGAACCTCAGAATGTATATAAACAGCTACACTTTCAGTTAACTGGGTTTGCATCCTAATGATGTTCAAATTAGAGGTAGAGTATAAATACTATAAAGCAGGGAGAGAAAAGCCAATGAGAATGTTTGTCTCTGCTGAGGTCTGTGTTACTGTAGTTGATCACGTTCTTTTGTTGTATGACAGAAATCCATATGAACAGGAAAATCTTCTCTAGCCAGTGGAGGTGGCTGCTGAGAACATTAGCATGGAGTCTTGCCTGAAGAGGCTACTTTTGCTGTCTTGTTAGATCTACGGTAGAGTAACATTATCTCTGATGTAAATTAGATTGAAAATTGGTTTGAATCTTTGGCCCCACTTTATATTAGGTGTGCATACATGTTTTTACCTTTTTAAAATATTTGTAAAATACTTGCATGTAATTACATCTGTAATTAATTTCTGTAATTACATTTATAATTACACTGTTGACCCATGCCTTACACCTTAACCCACCCTTAAACCTACCCATACCACCAAACCTGTCCCTGACCTTACCCATATCCCACCTCAATGGCAGCAAAAGTTGGCAATACAATATAAACCCAATAAAGTGGTACCATCTTATTATGAATCTTATTATGTCACCAATTTTCACCTATTTGCCAAAATATTTTTACAGAATTGTGGTTTTTAACAGTTTTCATTCAACATGATTTATAGAACAGCACATTTAGGATTTTTTTTTTCTTCAGTATTTAACTCTGCGCTTATTCACATCCAAAGTTGTTTTTCCAGTAGTAAAAATATTTTCCTCAATTGATTCTTTATTCTCCAAGAACAATATTTTAAGTTCAGTATAATGAGTCATTGGTTTCTATTGATGTATTTATTACCTGCATTGTAGCATTGTAAATTGTAATACTATAATATCTAATTGATGTAGATTCATTGTATTAAAAGGTTTTGGCCAACAAGACCGATTTTTGATTTTTGAGGCCGATTTACACTGTTGAACGTACACCAAACCCAACTCAGATTCAAACAACAGCAGTTATTCACTCCAGTATTTTGTTTCTTCATAAAAGCCTATTGAAGAAGATTCTGTTGATAAATATGTTTGCAGTTGCAGTTTTGTGGTTATAATTTTGAGAAATGTGTTATAGTTTTAGGAAATGTGCCTTAGCAAGTAATATTTACAAATACATGCTACACGTGAAGTCATCACACCTGTCTGAGCCAGGCATGTTTGATACCTTGGCAGACTGGATGAGCAGCAGATGGCCTGTTATCTCTGTGAACTTGAGTTGGTCATTCAAACTGAACATGAGCTGATAAGATAACCTTTACCACCAGACAAGCTGTAGGTTGACCCTGGTGTTGAATGAACTAGAGCAACAATGGTAAAAAGAATAATTCAATTTAAGAAAAAAATATCTATTATTTTAACATCGAGATGGGATGAATACAGTGAGCCACAAATCATATTCAATTGGCTTTTGTCACTTCCCAGACTAGTTTTCATTGCCAAAAGTCATGAAGGCATCAGGAAATATGAAACATGAAATAAAACTGACATGAATATGCACTGGTCTTCATCTCCAATTTATTTGTTGCATGCTATTAAATACTAAGTACTGAGGGAGAGGCTTGATTTCTGGAACAGGTTGATGAAAGACAGAGACCGGCCGAGAAGAAGGGAGAAGAGTGCTTTTTCCTCACCGTTGTGGGGACATTCCCGGAGTTCAACTTTAATTAAGCACACCGGGTAAGCGACTAAGGAACAATGAGACATCTGTGTGGGTGCGTGCATGTGTGCGATTCTGTGGTTGAAAACCGCAGCCAGGAGCAGGTCTGCTTCAGTGATCGCATGCTGCTGTTACATAGATTCTGAAGACATGTAGGTGTTGTCGCACTTGTTTAACCGAGGAGTCGAGACGTGATTCACAATTCATAGTTTGAGGCGGTCTGAGAAAGAATGTGGAAGATGATAATGGCTAGAAGTTCCTGTGCATGTGAAGTCTGTCCGGCATATAATGGATGGATGGATAGGTAAAATCCAACTTGTTTTATGTCTTTGGAGTGGTCAGAACTGTTTTTGAACCAGTGAACTCCTAGAGCCCAGAATGAACGCTTGATGACAGGCCCTAAAGCTACGACTACTATTTATTACTGCTGTAGCATTTCAGCACTCCGGTGAAGTGCATGTGAGCAGGTAGAGCGCAAAAAATGTATCATCCTTTCACTGATAAAACAACGGAGAGCAGAAACAGGGCAGCTATAAAATCACAGATTGATTCCAGACCTGGATTTTATTGTCTGAGGGTTATAGAATATCTGGTCAGCGTGATTCTGCAGTGCCCCGTCTATTATCCAGATGACCAACTCACATAAACCGACTATTCACGTAATACTTCATTCTTTCTTTCATGATGGATTCTTTCAGTTTTTTTCTCTCCAGGGTTTATCCTCTTTTTCCTTTGCTGTCCCTCTAGTGGGATCAATGTTCTGTATTGACCTAGGATTTTAAAATCCTGCCTTTTGTTGCATGGACTTTGCTTTTATTACAGGATGGGTCTCATTTTACATATCAATCACGGAGATGTCACAACAGCTCTGAGCTCTTTAGCCTGCTCCGAGAGGGCAGGAGGAGGAACTCCTTTAGGCCCGGATCAAGACCAGACACAGAACATCTCTTTTGCTCTCTCTTGCTTTTCCCTCTGGTCTCAATTCATGTGAAATGTACAATGCAATGGCACTTCTGTATACTCTGTACTCCTTGTCTGTTCCTATATACTTAGACGCTTACTAAGTGTTGTTTTGTAAATTTGCAGTTTTATGTGTGAAAGTTGTAGTTGCAATAGTAAGTGTATTCGACTTCATCCCAATGCATGTATTTGGGCTGAAATCTGATGAATTAAGTCGAACAGCTTTTATAAATTGAACTTGACTCGCCAATAAAACCCCCCTGTTCTGCCGGCAGGTCGAATGCAGGACAAGCCCTTCTTGCCAATCAAGAGGGACTGATCCGACTTAGTGTTTTGCAAAAAATGCAAACGGTGAAATTCATACTTCAACAATGTCAGCTTTCCTCTGCTTGCCTGTCACTCATCAGAAAAGGCAGCGAAGCTTTGGTTGCAGCCATTGAAAAAAACATACAGATTCTCAAAAAGAAGATCCTGTGTCATTTCCTGTTCCTTCGTTCTCTTCCTGACCTTTCCTGTGATCGGTTCTGTGTTACTTGCCTTCCCACTCTCCGCCATCTGGTACATCCTGTGCCCGGTGCCCGCTTGTTTGGTGTGGTGGTCTCTGATAGCCTGACTGAGCGAGTCGCTTGAGCTTCAGCTGGGCGAGTTGCCAGCCTCCTCTCGGCTGAACCTATGTTTGACCGAAAGCATGAGGGGTGGGTGTTTTTTATTTCTCTTGGAGGCCTCACTCAAAGGCCGGTTCTCACTCTGTCTAACCTGTACCGAGGCCTTTCGCAACTCACAGAACAAGCCCTGACAGAACAAGCCCTTCTGTATGCAGAGAGTCTCGCAAAATGTTGTCTTTTAAAACACGCAAATCAAGGAAACAAAATAGATCCTGTCTTTAATAAATGCAGCATTGAAAGCTGTGGCGAATTTAAAAGGTGAAAAACAGGTGAAGGCCTGTCTTCATTAAATTAGTATTGACTTACATAACCCTCCATTTACGCTTTTCTCAACTAAGTCAATGTCTTCCTTTCCTGTTCCAAGCAGTCCTAAATGATTGAATTAGTGACTAGATTAGACCGGACAAAAACTACAAATCTGCTGATCCAAAAGAGAGGTTTTAAGTGCTTATTTCCAGAAAGGACACTTCAAAGAAACTACTGTTTACAGCTCATTTATAAAAAAATATATATATTTTGGTAATAATAATAATAATAATAGTTGTTGTTGTTATTATAACATTTCTAAATGCATTTTATTTATTTTTTTTATTATTATTATTGTTAATTATAAATAAAAACGCACAATTAAATTTTTGCTTTTTGATCTTTTGGCCGTCATTTATTAATCTACATTTTTAATAATGTGCCAGTCCTTGATGAAGTGTAAACATCTGTTGTTTAATTGATGGTACTGACTGTGCTATGTTTTTATTTATTTATTATTATTATTATTATTTAGTTAGTTATTTTAATTCATTCTTTCTTTCTTTATTTGGTCACACTTTATATTAGGTGGCCTTATCTACTATGTACTTACATCAAAAAATAAGTACGATGTACTTATTGTGTTCATACTGAATTGCAAAACACTTTTGCTGTTATTGAGGTGGGATACGGGTAAGGTCAGGGACAGGTTTGGCGGTATGGGTAGGTTTAAGGGTGGGTTAAGGTGTAAGCGATGGGTCAACAGTGTAATTATAAAAGTAATTACAAAAATTAATTACAGATGTAATTACATATAGGTATTTTTAAAAATACAAGTACAATGTAAAAACATATATGTACACAATAGGTGCATTGTACCAAATGATGAATTTAAATGTAAGTACATAGTAGTTAAGGCCACCTAATATAAAGTGGGATCCTTTATTTATTTTTTTCATATTCCTATCTTGAATATCATGATATTTATATCTTGCTGCAATCACACACAGATTGTAAATGGATGAAATATGTATTTTGAGGATTTAATTTCAAGGAAAATGTATTGTAATGCATTAGGGGATTTCAGATTTAAAATAAGCCAACATTGCGTCCTCAAATGAAAGTTTTTTTTTTTTTTTTTAAATATAAAACACAAATTAGTACCCTGGTATCTATAGTAATTTACAGGCTTACGAAAAGCGCACCAGGCCAGGAAATAACACCCTTGATACTACAAATGCCCATGACTGCAATAAACACTCTAACGCCCCCCAAAGAACAGAGCATTAATGAGTTTGCCAAAACATCAAACTCCAATGTTGTGCTTGCTTTTCCGCTCCATCAGGGAATATAAAGTTTAAGGGCCTTTCGCTATCAGTGACCCAAGAAGAGGAGGCATTTGTTGAAGAAGTGGCCGTTTAATTGCGGAACTGCAAGGCTGCGCAGAGGGTTGCTAATGCGCCTCTGAACAATGACACCTTTGGAAGTACAGTTACAGGAGAACAGGGCCCCTAATTTATGTCAGCACTATTGCAGGGTTGAATTTATTGATGGTAATGTAAGATGGAGAGATCTGCTTAAAAAGCCCCAAGGCCTCTTATTATACAACTTGTCTGTCTTTCACACTAACCTGAACTGTAACTGTAGAATCTTAGCTGACATGAAGGACATATGGCATCCAAAGAAACCATTAGAAGGACAGTACCCCTCTCGCTCAGAGGAGTGTTAATGAACCCAGCGCTCCCTCCTCCACCCTTACCGTTGAAATGTTACTAAAGTTAGACTGCTTGTGATCTGTGCATTTTTAAAAAGGGAACTGTGGAAGTCATTTGATGGAAAGCGAATGCTAATTTTCTGGTCGCTTTAGGATTATTATTCAAAGACAGCGAGAGGAAATATCAGGATGGAACTGGAGAGCTGGACGAATGCAGAAAGCAGCTGGCCTGTAACCGAGAGGTCAGCTGGGAAATGCCACACCCCCACGTACATGGCTGGGTATATATATATTGTTTTAATGTGCAAGCCTGTACTTTGTCTGCTTTTTTGTCAAGGGAAGGCATGTGTTCTATAGGCATGTTGACTCTGAACCCCTCTGACCCTTTAAAAGACACAAGAATGTACTAATTCTCAATAACTTCACCTTTGTGTTTTACTGCGGTGGTGGGAGAGGAACATCCAGGTTTATTGGCCATTAGAGGCCCTAAAATTGACCCGGTTCCAGTCACTTCCCTCTTTGAATATTAAAGTTCCTCTCAGAGCCTTATCATTTCATCATTCGTATCACATTAGAGGTCAGCCTCATCACGACTGTGAGGTTATCTCAACAAATACAGACATGTCGATACCAGTATTGGTTGTACCTTGCAATCTGCCGACTCGTCAGTTCTGTGAAGTGTTGCTTACTATAGGCACTGAAATCAAAACCATTGTCTCTAGAGGACAATATTGATGTTTAGTATTCACACAAATGTGGAAACTTAAAGCCATATATTGTTAAAGGGACAGTTTGGCCAAAAATAAAAAAAAATCATCATTTACTCACCCTCATAAAATATTTGAAAGAACGATTCAGCTGTTAAAATAAAGGTCAAATGGGTCAAAAACAACATTGGACATCATCGTATGGACAAATTTTATGTTCTGCAAAAGAAAAGACTTGAGGGTGAGTAAATGATGAAAGAATTTTAATTTTTTGGGTAACTATTCCTTTAACCATATCTGAACCTAATTAGAGCTGGAGAACTGTACATCTCCTCCAGTGCAGACTAAACCCTCCCCCATCGGTCTTTCACGGGACGCCAGCAAGCCTCTGAACAGCTGCTTAGACACTTGTCTGGACTGAGTTACTGCAAGGTGCCTCTCTTTCTGCTTTTATTGATAATATTACTATAGTTGATGTAAATATGGCTTTGGCGTTGTGTCTTTATAACAGCGTGGGCCACGGCTGGCCGGCAGAACATTATCGTGACCCCCGTTTCTGTCTCCCTCAGGTGAGGCTCAGACAGGGGTCTGCAGGAAGCCATAAGCATGCTGGGCGACAGTAAATATCCAAATGCTCTCCTTTCATTTTTTTATATGCTTGTATTTGATACTCAGCCATCGCTTCATACTGGAACATAAATAACTTATCCATAAGCTTTATCTTAAAGGAGCAGTTCACCCAAAAATGAAAATTCTGACATTACTCATTTGAGAATCATGATTCACAATTTCATGATTGAAAGGTTCACACAGTGAAAATGTTCATGTTTGGGTAAAAGATTCCTTTAAGTCTTTGAATCGTATAGATAAATTGTAAATGAGTAATTAAATGAAATATAATTGTTAAACCATTATTGCCCTTTTTCTCAACAGAAACTTCTTTTCTGAAACATGCCCTAATTTTTAAAATAAATTCTAATGTAGTAATTAAAGCATATATTTTATGTGTAACGCCAGCTGCTCACTCTCCTCTGGGTCGTTTGTAACACATACAGACACTTCTTTCTACTGTGCACCATCTCACAGCCATCAGGCCTTTTATCTGCCCTGACCTGTGGGTGTAAAGTCCTCTTTAATGCGTGACTGCTGAGGACTGCTCTACTGTCCAAACGTCTGCTCCAGCTGCCACACACACTGTTAAACACAGCAACTGAGTTGTTGCTGTCCTGCACAGTATTTTAGTTTTTTTTTTTTTTTTCTCATTTATTTCATAATTAGATTCGGACTTGGTGTGTATGAATATAAATTGTTATTTTCCTGCAGAACAATGTACAATAACAGTTTGAATTGGTTGGATGAAACATGTTACCATTTTGTTACAACATTTGACATTTTTCTGCAGGAACTGTGCTGTGTCGTCTGAAATGTAAAATTCAATAACATATACACACGAAAACAAAATAGAAATCACCTGTGATATCAGTGTTTTTGTTTTTTTCTAGCTTGTGCTTGCGAAATGTAAAGTGACAAAGTAAATGAAAAGTAACAAAGAGGGCAGTATAGTTATACAGTCTGTGTACCAGCTACTAACAGATGTCTTACTTTTGCACTCTTATGAAATTAATGGTTTCCATATAAGCCATGATTACATTTGCTACATTAAAAATATAAACACTCAAACAATAAGGTGTTATGCTGTCTATCATGTGTAACAGTTTTGATTTATAATGGAGATTATTGTATTGTAAAGGACTAAGGATAGCAATGCCTCAGTATATTGGCTTATGTTCACAGTATGTTCTTTAGATTTTGCCTTTTCAGATCAAACACAATTAAAAAAAATAAATATAAAAATTTAAATTAAATCCAAAGAAACTTTTGCACAATAAAATATTGTTTTTAATTTGTAATTATATCTATGAAAAGGCAAATTTCCAGAGATCCAGTTTGAGGAAAGTGATAACTGTAAGTGACTGAAACATTATAGATTGGCTTTCTCTTTTGGAATGGACACATGTAGCCATCCATCAGCTCTGGGCAAGATGTGGGTGGCCTGGACTGACGGTAATATTGCAATTTGTATTCAATTGACAGTAATTCCACTGTCCCCATGAAGACCCCGAGCACACCAGCACGTGCACACACACACACACACACACACACACACACACACACACAATCTGCCAAAACATAATTGCATGTATTATTTTTTAATCTTAAATTAGGTTGTCTTTCATATACCAGTCGCACATGGTATATAATTAGGGATATTCAGTTGTTTAACCAAGACAGTTATTTCGACACACTTTAACATTTCAATACATTTTTTAAAATATGGAATGTTTCTGTAGTTTTAATTTATAAACCAAGGTGGCTGTAATAAACGGTATTTTATCAAAATTATTTTCTGAGAGAAAATTAACCAGTGTTAGGTTTCTTGTTGCCATCTTGGAAAATAAAAACTCACTTTAATAAAGTTAAAACTTTTAGATATATTCTTCTCATTAAAGTCAAATGTTATCAATATTAAATTTGTCTCATACTAAATTACTTCTATTAAATTAATAATGAGATAAGACTATTCTGTGCTTCTTTCCCTGTTCCTTGCCAGTAGACAACAACCAGAAATGATAAAATATGCTTGTAGGTATATAAAAGTAAATGTAATGGTAGGTTAAAGTAATACCACAACACACAAGATCACATGATCTCACATGCTGGTTCATTGCTGCATTTTGTCTACAAGTGCAAAAAAGCACAACCATTAAACCTTCCTTACTTTCAGTCACCTTGGTGTTGATAGAAACTAATGCTGACCTGAAGAAGTGAGAAACGAGGACAAAAATCTAAGGCAAGTAATGCGAACACATGTTCTTGTTCTTCAAAATCAGTTCTATTCAAACTGAAAAAAAAAAAATCTCTGTTGAAAAATCCTACTCTCTCAACATCAACAAACAGCCACTTTTCAACAGTCCCATCCTGTCAAAAAACAGTTTGATACACTTCACTAATAATGCAATTTAATTTAGTTACATTTAGTTCACCATTTTATTGCATATGCTCCAGTCATGTGTTATATCATGTTTCCACTTTATAGACAGTGTTGAGAAATGACTGTATAACTTTACATAACTAAAGATATATTTTAGAATGTTTTAAATTCATATTTTAGAACATTCATTTAAATGGTAAATTGACTGAATCTGTGATTCTATTATTGCTACCATGCAATTGTGAAGCAGTAGTAAAATCTAAATAACATCAAACACATTGTAAATGTTTGATCCTAAACAAAGGTTCTGTTTTTTTACAGGTGTTTCTTCAACCTGATGATCTGTGTTAAATCATAGTCATGCACAGAAAGCCAATGATATGTAAACGTTTGTACACACTTCTACTCAAAATGCAAACAATTGCCACATAATCTTTACAATATGTGGTTTCATATTGCCTTCTTATTTATTCTACAAATGCAGCAGTTTATGTCCTAAACAGACAAAATCATTTATTATAGTTAGGCTGCAGAAAATTGTGATCTACAGTATGATTGGATTTAAAACACTGTCTATAGTTATTTTCATCAAGCAAAAGCCATATCGCAAACAAACAAACATGATAAAACAACAACAACAACAACAACAAAGATAAACCCTTATGGGACATAAGGGTCACACCATCCAGGAAGACAGTAAAAATTGTCTGGGCATTCATGTTACCTTCTGCCTGCCTAGTCCATACAGCTGTTGGTGTTTTATTATTTATTTATGATAAATACAGTAATGTAATCTGTAAATTACAGAATATGCTGATCTTTTGTTCATATGTAAATCTGCACAATTTTCTGTTGGATGTTTTCTACATGGATGTAAAATACATGTACAAGTCAATAACCGATGCACACGTTGAATACTTGTATAATTGCTGAGATATCAGGTATACCATACGATTTATTAAATATAAAACTACCTGTCATATTTCATGTACACATACGGCCAACCACCAGTGACCTACGTTCCCAAATAGGCTACTTTATTTTATCTTAGTAAAACTATAAATTACTTTTTTTTTTTTCAAGTTTGTTAAAACATTAAAACGCAGAATAGACAAAAATGGTCATTTTTTAATCTTCGATTTTTTTATGTCCTACAATATCGAGTGAAATTGAAACATTGAATTTGCCTGGTTTGACACCCTTTTTTCATCTATAGTCTTGCCATTTATTTCACGCGTATATGCTCAAACATTTATAATTTACCTTCAGATTGCTTTAATATTTATTAAGTGAATTTTATGCATAGGTATTTTCTCCCCTGCCGTGCTTATTATTGCCATCTTGTATCATTACTGCTATTGTCATAATAAATCAACCAAGATATGGCCAGCAATTTGAGCTAATCTTTAATTTGTATTTCTGTATTCTTGAGTTGAGCAGTACTGGCTCATCTGGCGTTTAGAACGAAGTGAGAGACAACTAGGAGATTCGCCTCAAGTCACGCGCGACTCCAGTCTCCTAGGAGCGCAAAAGTCTGTGCGTGTCACAATAAGTTTTGCACCAATAACCATAACCAGTTTTAATAGTTTCAAATGTACGGAGACAGTCAGAATGGGTGAAATTTCTTGCACTAATTCTAATACCAAATAGCCGTTACGCCACCAAGCCCGCATTTGAAGAAAAGCACTTGTTGCTTAAAGGGCGCCATCCTATATAAAGGGACTCATCCAGTAGCAAATTACCCAGAGCATACAACCAATTTCGTTACCAACTGAATCAAAATGTACGTTCACTGTGATAGCTTTCATTTGTTTAACAGAGGGTGAGTGTTGTAACACATTTATGTTTTAATGTGTTTTGGGCTGTCTCAAACTTTGAAATAAAAATTACCATATTTCCTATCTGGTTTTGAATTCTAGCTATTATTTATTTTTAAACCGAAACGTAATGGCATGTACAAAGTGTGCTTGTAGCGACAGGCTGCAACATTAATAAATTTGTTTGTTTGTTTATATTCATCAAATTCAAAATAATTATGACCCATTTACAAAACTTAATATCATATAGGCCTAAGCATTTTAATTCAAAAAGGTAAACAATTAGGCTAGGAAACCTCGCAGACGCACAAAACAGCAAAAATGGGTCGCAAATACAATACACATAGCCTACCATTTTAAAAACATAAGACAGATATTGTGTGTGCACGTGTTTTAGTCGCTCATACTGTGTCAAATTTAGGCCTAGAAATTTTCCCATTTTGTCAAGTCTTTGTTTTAAGAAATACATAGAAAGTGTTTCGTGATTGACAGCATTATGCACACTTATGTCCACTAGGTCTTTTTTATTGTTAAATTTAACTTGGTTATCTATCCGCGCGGAAACGTTAATTCATTTCAGTTTTTAATTACACTGGGTGTCTTGTTTTGCTTCCACTGAACCGCACATTGACACCACGCGTCTGGGTTTAATTCCTTCTATTCCCGCTAAACATGACATGTCTGAAAGAATGTAACTCATCAGGTCTTGTGGTGCAAGCCACGGAGCTGCCGCGCACTGCCGCCACCCTGCGATTTCGAGAGAGAGGAAAAAACATCTTGCAATAATCAGTCCAATTAGTGGAGGTTGCGGCTGCGCGCTCTCCGGTTAGCTGTGGGAGGTTGTCAAAACAGGGGGCGGCTATTAGACGAAACGCGATCCCCATTCATCAGCATTGTAATAATCACCGTGCAGACGAGCAGCGCAGGTCCTGCGAAGCTCTGATCAAAATGATCCGTGGAAACAAGCCGTTTACAAACAGTGTCAAGGCGAGACGAGTACCTTGATTTGGCCTGTCACTGACATATCCCCCCCCAAACACACACACACACACACACACACACACAGAGCATCCAAAATCCTTTCAGTATGTGTTTTCCATTGCTTCACTTCACTGCATTGTTATAGTTTCATCAGTGTCACAAATGGAAAATATAGGTAAAATACCTCGATTTGTGTCGATCACAGAATAAGCTCACTATTATGTTCATCTGCATCAATTGGAAATCGGATATTAGTATTGTTTAAGTAAGGGATGATAGATTATTAAGTAATGGGATCAAAGTAACATGTGAAATGTTTACTCACCGCAAAGTGCAACTTAGGCACCATATAATACCCATTTTCAAGGGCAGTGACCGTCTCCTAGGCTGGCATTAATAGCTCTGCTTTTATTTATTATTTTGCTTAGCCTAATATTTATTTACTTACTTATCACAATATCAACAAAAGTCATTAAACTGCGTTGAATTCAGCATGTAGGCCTACAATATCATTTTAGCTGTAATCTGAATGTAGATTTTAGGATTGTTCTTTCGTTCGTGTTAATTATGTAGCTAATTATGTATTGTATATTTTATGTAGTAATAATAGCCATTATAATTGTTGCTGATGTAAAAAGTGAAATATTGAATTCAATAGATGCTAGATTTCTCAAGTCATTAGATCACAAGCATGTCTGTTCAAAAATGCGTCAGTAACATTGATTACTTGTTTCATTATGTTATCATTTATTTGTCAGAACTTGCAGAAGTATATTTACACATGTAAAGCGACCCAGTGCGACTATATTATGCAAAATTAACAGTTAAAGGGGTATATTGGAAATTTAGTATTTTAATCTCTCCATGATATTAACCTCAGAGAATGCTGCGTGCTTTGACGTGTTTTGAATAATATGCTATGCAAGTTCTGAAGTCGTCTTCACTAACAAGCCACATCACAGGCCTTTACTTCAGCAATGCAGTACGGGTCTCTAAAAAACTGCAAAGACACTAGACTTTAAGCTAAGCAATTTTGCCTCTGCTTTATGACAAGGTTGGCATGTCTCAACATCGTCAGCATTTTTATTTCATTGTAAGATGCGCATTTGCTGAACTTTCTTGTGGCCTCAAGTACCATTCAGCTGAAATCAGAGAGCGTTCCTGATTAAAGCAGAACTTTGTTTCTGTGCCACTACATGGTGAATTACAGTTCAGACTACAGACACTGACTGATGAGATGCCAATAATGGTGTGAGTAATAGGCATCATTAAAAGATGCGCCACTCACTTATGTGCGGTGTTTCACATTGTTAACTTTCAGAAAAACGAATGTTCTATAGTTTTGCTTGAGAATATGTGTATATGTGTATATATATATATATATATATATATATACAAACTTAGTAAAAGGACGAACATTATATTATTAATTCTATTAGCTTTTGTCAACAGCATTTTTAATGAATCTGAGTTGTCTTACCGGTGCAAACGTCCCTCGCAGTGTTTCATATGCCTTTGTGGTATGATACCCAATCGCTGTTCTTTCTAACGTGTATCCTTTAAAACCGCTCTATACTACTTAAAAACGCCCTCCAACCCTGTTGCACTCCAGTCCATAATGCCTGGCTTTCACGCGTGTGCACTTGGAGAAACATACCCCCTTGTTTATCTTCAACAACTGCTAAATAATGCATAACACAGCACAACTGGTCCGTTTAAAAAAAAAAAAAAAACTGAATTGAACAGGAAAATAAAATGCAGACTGGATGTGCTTGCAAAAAAAAAAACATGTTTGTGTCAAATTGAGATTTTATTTTATTGCATTTGATAGCAGTAATAATGATGTGCTGCAAAAGAATTAGAGAGAGCCCGTGTGTGGTTTCTGAGAGTTTCCCGAACGCTTAAATAGTTTTGATGTGATCAACAAGTTAAAAAGTGGTAAGTTTGCAGGGTGGATTGTCTGCTTATGGTCACTCACACTCCGGCTACTTGGTTTGGAGAGCGTCTGGTGCGCAGTCTTGCTCTGGCGCTCTCATCTCAACTGCTGCTACCTCACTACCTCAAAGATCAGCGCTCTTTGGTTGCTAGAAGTGTCTGTCAAACCCCGGGCAAAAATGTAATATACAGGGAAAGTCGAGGCTATTTTTCGACGTCGGTGGGCGGGCTTTAAATGAAGGGAATAATCAGTCAGCCAGCCCAAGGAGCCACCTCAAAGCATATCAGGTTACCTTGAATGACAGCGTAACCATGGCAAATAATTTGACTAAAACTATTGTCTTATCCTCATCATCCCCGGGTCAGATAACCAACCAATCACAGTTCACATAATCGCTTTTCTTGCCAGCTTAGAATAATATTATTAAAACAAGAGAGCGAGGTCCTTCTTCGGGAGTGCGTTATGCTGAAACGACATAGAAGAGGTGGCGAGAGACTCGCGCAGGAGGAACAACTTTCTCTCGTGTGCTTTAGATGGATATACGGTGTATTATGCTTGCTTGAACGGATCTAAAGTTTTGTGCCTCTCTACGCCCGGAGTGGGATTTGATTTCGTCTACTCAAGAAGTCGTTCTAAATTTTTGTCGCTCAGAGGGTTTACTTAAAATCTGTTGAAGAACTGTCACTGTCATCGTTAAAACAGACATAAGTACGAAAAGTGAACGTTTATTCGTGACAAACCATGTCTATGCTTCCCACATTCGGCTTTACGCAAGAGCAAGTGGCGTGCGTCTGCGAGGTCCTTCAGCAGGGTGGAAACATTGAACGTCTCGGGCGCTTCTTGTGGTCTCTGCCGGCTTGCGAACATCTCCACAAGAACGAGAGTGTGCTCAAAGCAAAGGCTGTGGTCGCTTTTCATAGGGGAAATTTCAGAGAGCTTTATAAGATTCTGGAGAGCCACCAGTTCTCTCCGCACAACCACCCAAAGTTGCAGCAGCTATGGCTCAAAGCGCATTATATCGAGGCTGAGAAGCTCCGGGGCCGCCCTCTTGGGGCTGTTGGGAAGTACCGCGTCCGAAGAAAGTTTCCGCTACCCCGCTCCATTTGGGACGGCGAGGAGACAAGTTACTGCTTTAAAGAAAAGAGCAGGAGCGTGCTGCGGGAATGGTACACCCATAACCCATACCCTTCCCCGCGGGAGAAGAGGGAGCTAGCAGAGGCAACAGGGCTAACGACAACACAAGTCAGTAACTGGTTTAAAAACAGACGTCAACGCGACCGAGCAGCGGAGGCTAAGGAAAGGTACGGGTCTAGTACGTTAATAACTACAGCTTAAAAATTGTTTCAATTACGTGTTTAAAATCTTTCTTTACGTGCAATGCATTCATTAATGTCGTGCACTGTGCATTAAGTCAGCGGTCAGTATAACCATCTTAAAAGAAACTTAGGCTACATTAAAAAAAAAAGAAAATCCCACAGATGGCTACAAATGGTCATCATTTCTCCAATTCTGTTAATGTCGTTTTATATGTATATTTAGGCTATTAATGTTATTTTTAACAATATGCCTACTTTTCTTAAACGTAGTAGTTTTATATCCTTTTCTAAAAAATCTCATAAAGCGTGTTGTACGTAGCCTATTATGGTGTGGCCTAATATAGGCCTAACTTTAGGTGAAATATTACTGATAATTAATAGGAAAGTTTTTCGAATTTTGAGAGTTATCTACGTAAATCTACTATTGTTTAGAATGTGTGCAGTTGCATACTCCTTAAACGGGTGTCTTGTTTCACCCGCAGGCGAGGTAGTCAAGTTGAAACCACAGTGTAAACCATTAAACTAGCTCGTACGTTTCCCGATACTTTATACTTAATTAATACTTAATGAAAGAACTTTTACTTGACATGTTGTGATTGAGAATTTAGATAAATCAGTAGGTGACACTGTTTTTAACCCAGGCGATTTATTTTCAAACCATGTTAAAAATTAGGGCCTACATAATTCACGTTTTCCTGTATTTGCTCGCTAATATGCTTGAACGTTCTTTAATAGGCTACAAATTATTAATATCGACACGAATTAAGAAGTGCAATAGGACGAATGATTGATTCAGACACAAATACACACACACACCGTTAACAGCCGTACATGCTTTATATTTGTGTTACGTAATCTGATACTCTGTGTTGTAATAGACCAAGAGTAAAGAGATCATTTTTTAATATTTTTTATATTTTAAATAAATTTTTTAATTCGCTTTTTGTAGTATTTTCTAATATAAACGTTTAATACCTACAGAACCAAACCGTTGTCTTCAAATGTATTAGACCTAATGCTCTAAATAATATGAATTGAATAATATTAATGTTGTTTATTAAAGCCTATCTATAAAATATACGACTAATATTCGAATAATGGCATTATTATTATTATTAGCAGAAGGTGTGTTTTATATGTTGCTACGTATTTATTTGTTTATTTAGTTTATTGGTTGATCCTGTAATGTCAGACATGATTTTACAGCAGATGAGTGAATTTTAATTACAGCCCACTAACAGTTTTGAATACTAAACTTGTCGGATATGTTGCTCTAACCCTTACTCTAAATTCTCATTTTCCCAGGGAGAATAATGAGAACTCGAACACAAACAGTCACAACCCGTTAACGTCTTCCATGAATGGAAATAAGACTATTTTAGGAAGCTCGGACGACGACAAAACGCCGTCTGGTACCCCAGATCACACCTCGTCAAGCCCGGCCTTGCTCCTCACGTCAAACTCCGGGCTTCAGTCCCTCCACGGCCTCGCACCTCCACCCGGTCCCAGCGCCATCCCAGTACCTAGTGCAGATTCCGTGCATCACCACCATTCATTACATGACACTATACTGAACCCTATGTCATCAAACTTGGTCGACCTTGGCTCTTAAACATGTGGACCCTTTCCAAAGGACGCTTGTACATGAACGTTTAGAGTAAAACATCTCCAGACACGTATAAAACAAAAGCAAATGAGACATGGAACGGACAAAGACAGTTGTGGATGTTTGTCGGCTGACCTACTCGCAAAGCTGATATGGAGGGCCTTGATAGAGGTATTTTTCTAGAATGAAATGCCATGATCTATTGTTAATAAACATGCTAATAAACGTCTTAATTGTTGATATCAACTTTATTTGATATCGTTATTATTTTAGATTGCAATTGACCCAGGACTTTTCAGTCGCATATTCCGTTTGTTTACATTTATTCTTTTAAAAAGGCCATACGTCGTTTGACTTTAATGGGATTTCGTTTAATGAAATGTTTTAATATCAACACAGCATTTTTGAAGAACTATGGGGCATCTCTTCATTTTCATTTGTATTTTACTTTTGGAAAGCGACTGCATGTAACCTTTGGGATCAATAAACAATAAACTCCAAACTCATCATAGTTTCATATACCCTTAACAATAAAATAAGATGCATTTACTGAGCAAAGAAAATGTTTGAATGGTTTTGTTGTGCATGCTGTGCAATGGTCTGAGCAGGTGTTCTGATTTGATCGTAGGAGACCCTGTTTACTAAAATGACATGCATCTGGTCCCGTGGTGCTTCCGAAAAATAGTTTTAGACTGCAGTGAACATGATCTTGATTGATTCAAAAATTAAGCTTTTAGAAATGATAAGATTTTGGATTTATAACAGTGCATGATCCATGTTACAGTAGGTAACGGTTATAAAGTAGGCTATTTGACCCTTAAAAAAAAAAAATGGAAATATATGTATGTTTCTTGTTATGCCCAATTTTCGACCACAAACACAAGCGATGCCAGTGTTTTTCTAATGTTCAGAAACTTCACAGTGCACGTGTCATGCGGTTCTATAGCTAATCTGATATTCAGTGTGCTCCATAGGCCTATCCATAATTAGGCTACATATTTCAGTGCCGCACAATGCTCGAGCGCAACATTAGGCCTACAGCTACCAGAATGATGGCATTCTTTGAGATAATTTTATTTCTAGAACACGGATTAATTTTGAGATTAATGGATAAATAATTAGGCTACCGTCATTATTATTATTTAAAACTAATCCGCCAATGAGACAAAATAATAATTGGTCTTATTATTTTTTATTATTTTTTTCTTTTTCTTTTGGTATTATTAGGCTATAATTCGGTAAGAGATTAAGTAGTGGGTTCTCTAGCTGCAGTTTGTGAGTGACATCGTGAAAAACAATTTGTTTAGAATGGACGTATCCTCAAAATATTTAGCAAAAAATTGGATTCAGGAAACATCTTTTCTTCCGTGACTCGAACTGCTTAACATTCAGTATGTTCATGATATTAAAAGATTGCGTACAACAGTTCTTCAGAGGTCTGTACGCAAATATTATCAGTTATAGTCAAATCTGTTCACACATATCCAAAAGGAGATGATGGTATTTTTCTTCTATTGGTGCACATTCTTTTTTACAGGGTTAGTATTTTCGTAAATCTACACGTTTATAAACGGTTTATTTGATCTGGTAGGCTACTTAATTACTTTTTGCGTAGCTTACTTTAGTGTACGAAGGATCACAACAGTCCTGTGTTCACGCAAATTATTTCTCTTTTAAACAAGGTGGTAGCAATTATTCTGAAAAGGCTTATTAACCTACGACACCAAGTTTGTTGCACTAGCATTTTAAAAAACAATGTCTGTATCTCCAGAGAATTAAGTAGCCTACAATGTTGTTTGTGTCCTCTTTAGGACACAACAAATGCCTAAAAACGCTGTATGTTACCGAGTCTATGTATGCTGTAAGAGAGACGGATAGGTCGTAAAAACTTCGGGCAAAAGATGTTAAGAAAAGCTCTCTCAGTAGTGAGGCTAATACGCTATAAATGCAATCTTATACGCTGAGTTAATGCTGGAAAGCTTGTTTATGAGGAGATGACGTTTAACAGTCTTGCAATTTTGCGTTAGTTGCATTCCATCACCAGTCTCCTTCACTACCTCTCTCACTGCTTCTATCTCTTTCTTTAAATAAAAAAAAAAAAACTGGGTCTGCAACCAAATGCAACAGTTTTTTGCACTGTGACTTCCCACAGAGCTCCATTTTTGAGGGGGCTTGCTCTGTCCAAAAAAACGAATATATGCATGAAACAAATCAAACACGTTTATTGGTACATATAATATTGTTGCTATTCAAAACTGTTGCTCTAAACTAGAGGCATAAATTATGCGTACTGGTTATATTCTTTACATGTTAAAAGACTAAAAAACGACTTTCCTTTCTTCGTTGTTTTTACCTTCAAAACTATTTTATTTTAGTCAGCTTAAAGCTTTTTTTTTTTTTTTTCATTTTGCTACAGGATTTTTAAAATTAATTTTTATTAGGTAAAAATGATTGTTTTGAGCTTGACTCGAGACAATTAATTTAGGAAGGACTGAAGACTAAAGCTAAAAAGTTTCAATATAAACATATAGCCTAGCCTATAGCTATGTGTTTATATTACATTGCTTTTTGTATAATTCGGAAAACATTTTTATATTTTGGGCTTCAGTAACCTGATCAATATTAAGTGCTGCTAACCTGAATACAAGAACTGGATAGCTATAGATTCATGACTCTCTTAGTCCATAAATTAATGAATAGGAATACATTTAGGCTAAATAAACGAACAATGATACAAATACATAAATCACGCTTAACCACGGATAGCTATTCATTGTTCTGTCGCTGTCATTCTCACGAAAACAAATTCCTCGTATGTGTAAACATACCTGGCAATAAAGCTCATTCTGATTCTGATGACTCCAAATGAATGAAAGACATATAAATTAATGAAGGAATAATGATACAAATAAATAAATCATTATCAAACCATTATCATGAAAAAAATGTAGATAAATAGGCTATTACAGAATCATTCTTCATGTTTTTTATGGGGTACAGCTCGCTCGTAAATATAGCCTATGCAATGTTAGTAATAACGTCCTTGGAACACATTTTAAATTATTTTCCCCCCTAAAAATAGCTATTCATATTCATGTTAATCATTAGCTTACTTTCATTAAACGTTGCTTAGTGACATTAAACAACGTATGTCAGCAGACTAGGCTACTATATTTTATTAAAAGCGAATATTGTTTGATTTAGCAGACGGTCTGATGAAGAGTTATCACATTACGAAATTCTGTATCCAGCGTGTTCCTGTTATTCATCGGAAATACATGGCAACTGTCAACTCGGCGTTATTTAGGCAAATAATTCAGGTATGTTCATTTATAAACTTTTGAAACCAAGGAGAATGACTGCCTGTAATGGTAACCAAGGTAAGCTTTTCTGGTCCATAGGTGTCATGATGCAATAACACGTTCCTTGTTTGTCTCTATGACAAATTAGGTCGCAACTGTAGCATCGTGTTATTTGATTGAGCCCGTTTTATCCCAAATAATATCCCTAATTTTTCAAAAATAAGACATGAATCATCTTCACTTGTTTGGAACATCAAATATTATTTTACGCACATCCTGCATTGGTGTTATTTTAACCCACTATTTATTAAAAGTTCACTGTTGGCCTACTTTTATATGAAATGCTCGTACTACTTTTAAGGAAAGCATACTGCATTTAATACTTATTCAGAGGCTGAACACAATTCTATGACTTTTGAAAACACAACCAACCTCTACATAACTACATAAAACCAGAAATTGCACGTGATTTATGCAATTAGTTTAGTAAACTGTTTTAAATAACGTTAGCCTATGTGTTGGTAAGGTTGACTTATGTACTGATGAGGTTTCAAAACCAGGTTGATCAGGAATGTTCAGATACAAAGTGGCCTTGCTATTCAATGGAAAGGTGTACAGGTTTATATTATGGTTTATGAGGACACAAATGGTTACAATTATAGGTATTACAACGTGAAAATGGACATGGACACTTCCTGTGTCGTCGTAAACCAAATGGATTAAAAACGTAGAATTTTTTTTTTTTTTTTTGAAAATATTAACATGCAGAACGTTTTCTGTGATGGGTAGGGCTAGGATAAGGGGATATAATGTTTGTACATTACAAAAACCGCGTAGACTAGAGAGTCCCCGTAAACCACATATACCAACGTGTGTGTGCCTTCTTAACCATATATTTATTTATTTTTACCCAGAAATGAACTATGACAAATTTCCCAAACCTCATTTTTGGGTACACCCCCATTAAAAATAAATAAAATAAAATATATTAACATTTGTAAAAATTTGTACATTTGTCATTTGTAAAAATGCAGAAAGATTTCGGTTAGGATATGTCGTAGAATTAATCAAGGTACATGTAAATAGTAGTATAAGCCAGCTAAACTAGCTGAATATAAAAACAATACATTTTAAACAGAAGCTAAATAGACTAACTATAGACTACTATCTATGAATGTCCCCATATAGATAGCTAAGTAAACGTGTTGAGGGGGTTGCTTTGCTACAATCTACAATTTACAAACAACATTGAAAGTAGCAGGGACTGCACAGCAAAGCATGAATGAAACTCTTCATGTTGTGATCTCATTGACGCCCTCTATTGAACAAATGAGTAGCTGCAGAAAGATTGTTGACAATCTCTGAAACATAGCCTAGTTGTGTCAGGTTTACGTCATAGCAAAACGATTAATTCTAGGAAAAAACCAATAATAATAATAATAAGAAGAAGAAAAGACGTCTGTTGGCCTCTTATGACAATATATGTATGAATTTGTTTCCCAGGTATTTCATATATAAGAGTTATCCCATGGTCAGTGTTGGGAAGGTTACTTTGGAATTGTGATGGGTTACAGATTACAAATGACCCTATTTAAAAGGTAATAAGTAGTGTAACTATTTCAGTTACTTTATTAAATTAATGTATAGCTGATTACATTTGATTACTTTTTGATTTAGATTTTTTTTTTTTTTTATGTTTTATAAATTTTTTAATTCATATTTTTTAAATTTAAATTTTGAAGCACAGCCACCACAAAACCAGACTATAGCATTTCTTTTGGAATAGCAATGCATTGGGGAGAAAAAAAAACTGCTAATCCTAAAAAGTAACCCAAATAAAATAGTTATTGAATAAGCATGTATCCTATTCTGTGTCTTAAAGAGCAGTCAGTGCAATTTGGGAAATAATTCAATTAAGTGTGTGTGTGTGTGTGTGTGTGTGTGTGTGTGTGCGTGCATTTTGGGGAAAAGTCAGGACATAGATTTGTATAATGACAAAGGTATGACATAGGTATTACAAGGTGAAGGTGACATCTCAGGACATTGACCCATGTCCCCACTTTTCACAACGCTTATAAATCATACAGAGTGAGGTTTTTTTGGGAAAAGTTGAAATGCACAGTCTCATGTAAGGGATAGGGTTAGGTGTAGGGTTGGTGTAGGGCAATAGCACATACAGTCATTACACTATAAAAACCATTACGCCTATGGGATGTCCCCACTTTTCACAAAAAACGAACGTGTGTGTGTGAAAATATTCAGATGTAACCTCCTTTGTAATTATTAACATTTTCATAAGTAACTGTAATTTATTTACATGTGTTTTCTCAGAGATTAGTCACATTTATTTGTAATTAAATTACTTAATTCCATTACATGTAACTAGTTACACCCCAACACTGCCCATGATTATCCCATAATGACACATATAAAACAAAGTGTGAATATAAAAGAAATCTAAAATATGTATTCTTCCACCACCACTATGTGCCAAGCAAAAATGTATGAGGGAAAAGGGAAGATAAGACTCTTCTTTCTATTCACTGGGATAACTGTTGTGCCATCCAGAGATTGACTGGCCATCAGAGAACCCAAGCAGACCTATTGTCTATTGTGAGAATATCAGCAGTCTGAAACTTTCGGTGAGAATGCAGAAAGTGGAGGTCATTCTTAGAAAAAGAAAAAAGGCTAACTGTACATTAGAATGCATTTGAACTAATCATATATTATAAGAAGGCATATAATACCATGCTATTGAAATACTTGACAAAAAAAGAGGTACAGTCTGCCTTATGTTGAAGCTTACTTAAGAGCCAGGTCACAGGGTAAGTTGAGTGACCTGCACACTATATAATTACAATTAAATATAAATTACAGAATAAAGGACCAAAATATTTTTATTTCATATAGATATAAATCTAAAAACCAACAAATATGTTTGTTTGAAAGTGGACACAAATCTAGGCTACTTTTCATCATCAGCATCTCATCTACATCTCTTACTTTAATGAGGTAATAGTATAGACATGTTGTTGCATAAAGATCTGCTGCTGCAGCACTTCTGCTTTTCACCTTCATAACCTCTTTATTACATCTCATCTTTTCTATTTAGTGTTTTCTTTACTGAAACTAAAAGAAATTTAGATTTCACTTCATGAATTGTGAAAAAAGAAGCTTCACCATCTCATTTATTATAGATTTTGACTTTTATTGTTCACTACAGTTTAATATCAATCACCTTCAGTCGCCTTTAAAGTTTCTCAGGGAGACCTGAAAAATAAAGGCACAGCCAGTGATTTTAACGAAGTGTTCATGACATCTAGAGGGTCAGCAGCGGTATTGCAAGGGGTCCACCAATTATATATAAAGCAATATTAAGTTAACATAAAGACATTCAGCTAAATGTTTCTTTGTGCCTCCCACATTAAAAAGTGAAATTTAAAATATGATGTAAAAATAGCCTATATGATTATGATTAAAAATGCTGTTGTTTAAACCTTATCTGTTCTAACAGTAGGCATATAGCAGCTTTAACACTGTCAGAAAACATGGATATTAGGCAATTTTATATTTTATACTTTTTAAAAAAATCAGATACATGAATCAGATAGGCCTACAGAGTTGGAGGTTTCGTATAAATTTGTACTTAATCCTTACTTAAAATGTAACAGGTTGCTCAGGCACCAGCCTTTTTGGCCACTGATAGGTGTTGTTTTTGCAAGATAATGTTTATTTATTTATGTATTTATTCACTTATTTTATTAAAATTTGGCTCGTGGCATCAATTAATCTTGTGCCCAACAATTGCATTAAGGTTATATTTGCCCCTACTGTCTTTGACATTACCACAGGTAACACACGCAAATCGTGCGCGCTCTGTGGAACAACATCCAAGTCTCTCTGTGACTCCGTCCAGTATAGCTTTTCTCCCGGACCTGCCTTCATTGGTGACAGCAAGGTAAGCAGCAAGCAAGTCTGGCCTAAAATAGCGCCGAGCAAAATGCCCCCTAAATGTAAGATAGGCCTATGAATTGCCCCTGTACTTGTTTTATGTGTGTGTGTGTGTGTGTGTGTGTATGTGTGTGTGTGTTTGTGTTTATAATCATAACTATAGTTAAGCAATATTACACGAGCAAGACTATTTTCCTGAAATTTCAGCACGATTGCAAATTTGATACAACCTGAATTCCAGAAATGTTGGCACATTTTTTAAATTTGAATAAAATGAAAACTAAAAGACTTTCAAATCAGATGAGCCAATATTTTATTCACAATAGAACATAGAGAACATAACAAATGTTTAAACGGAGAAATTTTACACTTTTATCCACTAAATGAGCTCATTTCAAATTTGATGCCTGCTACATTTCTCAGAAAAGTTGGCACGGGGGCAATAAAAGGCTGAAAAAGCAAGACATTTTGAAAAGATTCAGCTGAGAGAACATCTAGCAACTAATTTAGTTAATTGACATCAGGTCTGTAACATGATTAGCTATAAAAGGGATGTCTTAGAGACGCAGAGTCTCTCAGAAGTAAAGATGGGCAGAGGCTCTCCAATTTGTGAAAGAGTGCGTAAAAAAAACTTTAAAAACAACGTTCCTCAACATCAAATTGAAAAGGCTTTGCAAATCTCATCATCTACAGTGCATAACATCATCAAAAGATTCAGAGAAACTGGAGAAATATCTGTGCGTAAGGGACAAGGCCGAAGACCTTTGTTGGATGCCTGTGGTCTTCGGGCCCTCAGACGACACTGCATCACTCATCAGCATGATTCTGTCATTGACATTACTTAATGGGCCCAGGAATACTTCCAGAAACCACTGTCGGTAAACACAAACCACCCTGCTATCTGCAGATGCCAACTAAAGCTCTATCATCCAAAAAGGAAACCATATGTGGACATAGTCCAGAAGCGCTGTTGTTTCCTGTGGGCCAAGGCTCATTTAAAATGTACTGTTTCAAAGTGGAAAAGTGTTCTATGGTCAGACAAGTCCAAATTTGACATTCTTGTTGGAAATCATGGATGCTGTGTCCTCCGGGATAAAGAGGAGGGAGACCTTCCAGCGTGTTATCAGCGTTCAATTCAAAAGCCAGCATCTCTAATGGTATGGAGGAGCATAAGTGCATACGATATGGGAAGCTTGCATATTTTGGAAGGCACTATGAATGTTGAAAGGTATATAAAGGTTTTAGAGCAACATATGACGTCTAATAAAATATTGGCTCATGTGATTTGAAATTCTTTTAGTTTTCATTTTATTCAAATTTAAAAAACGTCCCAACATTTCCGGACTTCTGTTTTTTTTCATATTTATTTTGTACTTTATTTATTTAGTTCAATAAACAAGTTTTTATAGCCTATATAATAACTGACGATTTGTAGATTTTTAGCAAATTTTGGACTGTTTTAGCTGTTTTTGCCAACAAACAAAGTTCCAAACAAAGCGTCTAACAGCAACAAAGAATGATGTTTGGTTCATCCTCAATAATTGATTGACCCATTCATAAAGACAGTCACTTGCTTCGTTTATGAATGATTCAGCCGGTTTGAAAGAATCGGATCAATAAACGATTCTATGGTTAACTTTTTGAGACTTGCCGCCACCTATTGGTGGTTTTAGTTTCATATACGGGCCATTCTACAGAATTGGTGCAAACTGCTGTCCCACAACCAAAAACACATTTAAAAAGCATTTAAGTTGGCTATTCAAATCTTAGATGTTTATTAAGATCCTTCTATTATACATTGCAACCCACAATAATATTTAAAATATAAGTAAGCTTAATATAGGCTATATAAAATCATAATTTATTGGGTACTTTCAATTGGGAGGTGGCTGTCCTGAACCCTAACCCCTATATTTCAACTTATGAAAATGATATTGAAATAATTTTTGAAAAGTTTTTAAAAGTATCTTTTTGATTCTTTTAAAAAGTTGGTTAAAGTAAAAAAAAAATATTTATTTTATATTTTCTTTGTAAATTATGAAACTATGTAAAAAATTGTCCCGCATTTTTCATGTCACTACTGAAACAGTGTATGTTTTAGTCTATTGGCCGAGACTGATTTGAACTAAACCCATAAATTTATGATGAGGAAATATTCATGTGTCCCCCTCTCTTATAGCCCACAAGGTGTGAGTAGATGGGTCTCATCATTTTGAGGTAAATGTGTTCAAAAGTCTGAAAAATCTGTGTGTAACTTTAAGGAACGTCACTACCGGACACCTTTTTCTGCAATTAAGCACACTTTTTTTGGGAGTTATTCCATAACATTTAGTTTTTATATGTATATCACTATTCAGAACTGTGCTAGCCAACCACGTGCTGATTAGCATCTTTGAGCTAGGTTCAAAAGTATCTAAAATTGTCACTACTGAAACATGTCATCATTGTTTCGGTAGTGACAAAAGGGAACACATAATCCTCATATTTGGGGGAAATAAACAAAAGTTTAGTATAGTTTTGCATTTTTAATATTTTAGTATGTTTTAGTAGTGTTTTAGTATGTGAGTTAAAATTCTGTAATGTGATGTGGTTGCTACCAAAGCGTTACTGTAACTACCGAAAACGTGCTGTCACTACTGAAACATGGGATGTTTTGTCAAAAATAAAGTATACTGAATTATCAACTATAGATATTGTGATAGTTTTTGGTACAATGTTTATTCAAACTAATGAATCCTTAACTTTGAAATCAGTATGATCAACATACTGGATTCAAAATACAACAAATCTCCTAAATTACACTTGAAATATTGTTAAACATTTAATTATGAATTTACCTCTTATAAAAATTTTAATAAAATAGCAAAAATATATATTTACAATCTAGATCTAAGCAAAATCTTAAGTCAAAATATATCCCTTCTAATTAAATTATTATTACTGTGTTTCGGTGGTGACAAATTTGGGGAGAGGACAAATATTCCAAAATTTCTGAAAATACAATATGAGAATTAACTGCACAATTACTAGAAATGTGTACCTTGGATATTATACAATTTACATACATATAATTTTTTTGGAAAAATACACTTTTTTTTCAAGATGTTTCCAACTCTGACTTTGGACCAATTCTGTAGAATGGCCCATATAACAGTAGGCTACCATTTCACTTTACCCAACATTTCTATATTTATTTGTGCAATTGTTGTTGCAGAGTAAATTAATTTAGATTAAGATGAATTTTGAACTGCACTGTACAATAATCTGTCTCCGCCCCAATCACAATGTTCTTATTATTCCCTCTGTTATTTTTGCACATTGCTCTGATATTTTGCACATTCCCTTGTACATTTCTACCTCCTGATGCCATTTGCACTGTGGCCATTGGCCATGTATAAACATATGCTATTTTACATACCTCACTGTATAATCCACCTTCTGTATATACTTCCTCTGCAGCTTACGTTGTATTTACAGCTATTTGCATTGAGCAGGTCTCTACCCTTCTACCTCATAACTTGCACTAGTTGTCATAAAGCTTAATGTATATACACATATTTTATACTTGATATATATTTATTTATATACTTTGTTATTTGCACTTCTGGTTAGATGCTAACTGGATTTCATTGGCTCTGTACTTGTACTCTGCACAATGACAATAAAGTTGAATCTAATCTAATCTAAATATGAAGATTCATTTCAAGCTCTGCCTGATTTTAATTTTGTCCACCCCTGAAATGTGTCACACCATTAACATGTCTCTCTCCACAGGAAAATCTGCAGTATGTTACTCCATATGTATGAATGTATGAATAATCATAGCCTACATTGTTAAAAACAAGGACAAGGATCTGTGACGTAGGCCTAAGACCCATTCTAACCTACCTGGATGCATTTAGAATTTCGATTTGAAGTCTATTTTGGGTCACTGATGTTTTATTTAACAAAACACATAATGGTGCTTTTACATGTGTAATGACATTATGAACCAGTTAGCCTATATTATCTGAAGCCCAATATAAGGTCTACTTTGCATTGATTTTAATTAGTCAGTTAAACTCAAAGTGACACCCAGCGATACCCTAAGCTTCATGTGTATTTCTCAGCAAATGTAAATATTTTCTTGAATGTTTGATTCGCACGTTTGGCCAGTAGGTGGCCTAAGTGACTAACGTGACAGGGTGTAGAAGTTGAATTAAATTAAGTGGATATGAAAGATATCTTTAAAAAAAAAATACTAGCCTAATGATTGTGTAGCAGTTGTAAACTGCGACAACTACCTGTATTAAATTTCTCTCTCTCTCTCTCTTTTTTAAAAAAGCCTATAACTTTTAAGACAGTGTCACTGAGAATTGAAAGGCGAGCGGAGAAAGTGTTATGCGATCATTTAAAGCCCAACCTGGAAAGGTCCAAGAAAGGTATCATAGATAGGCTACGAGTGTTTTACTCTCCTTTATCAGCATGGTTCGTCAACACTTACCTTGTAGTTTAACGTCGAAAGACCGCGCTCCAGCGGAGCCCATTACATTTTTACATCAAGTCCTCTAAGAGTATGGGTATCAGTGGTGAAAAATTAAGGGAGTCGGGATTCCATTACATTCCGAGTTGTCCAACTCTGTGATCTAGCACAAATGGAAATCCAATTCAGTTTTTAAACATCATTTGGCTTACAGCTGATTAATTATTGATGTGCTCGCAGTGCGCTAGCTCAGAGTTGTCTCCTGGTGATGGGCATGAAGTGGAGAGAGACACGACCCAAAGCTGGCTTAACTAAAACCAAAAAAAAGAGTTTTTAGAAATGTATTTTAGAGCTATACCAGTTTGAGCTCCAATTTAATTTCAAATAGGCCTACCTGATATGAAATCCAAATAGGCCTATATTTTGAAGCTTTTTCGTTCATCATTTAGTCGCAATTTTATGTTCATGTGAACTGGACACATGCAATGTATACATAACAGCTGAAGACGTGAGCTTCAGAAGAAGACGGGCGCTTCCAAACGTTCTCCACAAGATGGCGTAACTCGCCTACGAGATCAACGAGCACATACGAAAAGCGCTTTCATCCACTTGAACACGGTTGATATTGGACCTGGTTTGTGACTGCATTCACATATTTTATGTGTAATCCATTCTACTGTTTAAAGCAGAAGTGAAATCCATCTTTTGCTTTCATGATTCAGAATAGTATGCAACACTTTAAACTCAACGACAATCATGTAATTCGCCCCCACAACTTTGTAAAAAAAAAAAAAAAATTAAATAAATAAATATATTAAAAAGTTCAACTATATACTGATTAATAAAATTACGCCTACCTAGGTCGACAAGTCCGTGCTCTCTCTGGAGGCCTAAGCTATAGCTATGTCTTCACGTAGCCTATTAATTTTTAGGCGTTTTAGCAAGGCAGGTGTCTGTAAATTAGTTCTAGATAATACATTTTAATTCTATAGCTTTTTATAATAAAAAGACAGATTGGAGTATATATAACCTATTTTTCCCCTTATCCTCCGGAGTATGACTGTGGGTAAAAACGCCAGTTGTAGTTCATCTAAATGATGTGCGACCAATACACCAGCAGCTAACATGACATCTGTTTAAATGCTTTCATGCTAATACACTCCTCTTGAATGGCGTCTTTGTTAGTGCGTCAAAGATTATTTACAGAATGAGTCAATTGCTAAATGGTTTCATGATTGTTGAGCGAAATCGCCGTAGGAGGCGGTTAGGACTATTGGAGGCTGTGAGGTCGAGCTCTGGCGCGCAGCGGGGCTCCAGTAGGAGCGGCGCTAATTGAGGAGGCAGAGTCGAGGCGGGCCAGTAGAGCACGGGAGCGCGAAGAGCTGGGGCAGGGCATGCTTCTTGGAGCTGAGCGTATTGTTTAGATGTACAAACTATGAGACCAAAATTTCTCATTCCTATCCCCTCTTTTTCTCGAAAATAGATCTTTCACGATGTCTATTGGCCTCAACTAGTCAACCTAGACTCACATTATTAGGCTAATATTCTTCTGTTAGCCTATTGTTGTGGATATTTGTCATATCTCATCGATTTTGTCTTTATGTGCACATATATCATAGCCTTTTGTATAAATTGCCCTTCTCCACTGAATCACACGTGGCTATGCAGAGAGCTGTCCAGAGCTAAATATTTGTTAGTTTATGGTTAAGGCCGCATATTAGGCTATTATTATTTTGGGCTAATTAATGTTGTTTTTAGTACAATAGTGATGCCAGTACGCGAAGTGTAGTACTTTATTAAGGGCTTTTGGTAAATTAACATATTGCATTACAAATTAATAACTATAGTGTAGCTTGATACCAATTTAAAAACACAATAAATTACAATAAAAGTTTATTTTATGTTTTTATATTTTTGATTTAGTCTTTTATTTATTTGTTTATTTATTTATTTGTCATATGAGGCACTGGTAGGCTAGCCTATCTTGTGGGCTACTTGTTTTAATTTGAGTTAGAATGTGAATGCAGGTGTAGGCTATATGTTTCTCATAGTTAGGCTATATATTGTCTCCGGTATCTTTACGAGACGCATGTCTGCTCACTCATCACCCACCCACAAGTGAGAATGTTTCGGGAGAGACTTGGGTTTTCAGACTTATGTAACTTTGCAAGGTGTTGTGGTGAAACAAAATCTGAATATTTCTAGTTTTTCCACAGTTCATAGGATCTCATCCGAATTAACCTTCAAACGGGCTCTTACACTCTGATCTTACTGCTGATCCTGTATCATAGCCTCTTGTGACCTCTAAATTACTCTGTAATAGAATTACAGTTTTTAATCCTGCTTGCCAGAACGCCTCATCACAGGCTGCTGGGTCGAGAACAACACTCGCGGTGCTCCTTTATAAATGAATGCAGTCACATATTTTTATGAAATTTGTAATTGTTAACCGACTTTACAAAATGAACGTCATTGGTAATTCGTGAACTGTCTATCAAAAAATAATGTGCCTGTCTCTCCAAAGCCAAGTAGGCTAGTTTTTCAGATCAAAGTATTGCTCTTATTACAGTTTTGAACCGTGCATGGCGGGGAAAGGAAAGACACCATTAGTAATAAATAGTAGCCTATAGAACTGATACGAATGTTCAACAATAGGCTGCCAGGTAAAATAATAAGTCTAATGAAGTGATGTAACATAACATTTCAGATGTGAGAAGTTTTAATAATTAATATTTTAAAATACATCATTATTTCAGAAGCAGCTAAAGATGTAGCCTATAGTGAGGTTGGAAATTCCCGTCAACATGTTTTTATTTTTATTTTTTTATTATTATTTGTCGCATTTTATAGGCTACGTTATTTGAAACAGCTTTTTAAAAACTTTTTAAAAACTTTTTAAAAAACTGTTTATGGTTGTTGTTGGTTGATTTATTACCCCATTATGGGATAACATGAACTCTATAAAGTAAAATGATCACAAAATGTGTATAATAAAAATAATCATGTGAATCATGAATTGAAATTTTAATAACTCGTTTGGATGATGTTTGTTTGTTTATTTGCTTGTTTGTTTGTTTAATTATTTATTTATTGGGCATTTAGCCGACCGTTTTCATCCTATCATCTGCCTAATGCACAGCTTGCCACAATCGCGATAGCCTGCTAATTCACGGTTCGGATTCTAGCTTCACGTACCTTGTTCTGTGCTTTTTTTTGTGAGAAGGGGACTGTTTCGGGAGGGAAAAGGCCCGGTCTTGCCAAGAGTGGTTGCACTGACAGGCTATGCCGAGGCTCCACGCTTTCAATCCGGGTCAGAGGGAACTGACGCTCATTGAGAACTGCATGAATACACACGAATAGAAAAGTTGTGTTCAGTTAACCGATGAAATCAGAGAAAAAACAGGGCTGTACAATCTTTTCTTATTGCCGTCTGCGGTCCAATTGCGTTCATTTGTCTCTGTGCTACGAAGGTTATGGGAACAGGACAAAAAATCTATTCTGCCTTTTTGACACCCTCGCCAGTGATCATAATATACACGGGCTTCGGGACTGGATGTGTATGAAAATGTTATGTATTGTTGCCGTTGTCACGTACTTAGATTCTGTAGGTTACTTCGTGTATTCATATTGCAAGGGAAAAAATATCTGAAATTGTGTAACTGAATTATTAGACACTTTGCTACAACACTTTGAGTTTAAGAGAGCAGTGTCTTTGCAGCTCTGCGTAAAAGCTGTCTGTAGGCATGGGGCCACAAATTTCAAGATATGTTGCTGGCAAATTACTTTTTATCTTTTATTATTATTATTATTATCATTTAGCAATATCTTATGATGTCTATAAGCAATAAGTGATTCTAGTAAATTAATTTCCTTCACACACAAATTACGAACGCGCTGTTTACCACCTGTTTATCTTATTCTTAAAAAGCAGTATTGATTTAAAAGAAAACTCTTCTTCTCATAACCAGTTTATCAGTAGCCTACTAAACATATTTGAGAGGAATATATGCCAATAAATGAATGTAGTCTGAACGATAAAGATAAGTGTGAAGTGATTTGAGAGCTCTATCAGTCCATGTCTGTCACTGCAGATGAACTTAAGAGGTAAAAAGTAGTCTCTCGCGATCAACTAAATGAATGCAAATCAAAGTTTTCTTTATTTTAGCGCATTTGTGTAATCAAGTGTCATTAGAATCAATGGGTGTTACCTTATTGTCGCGCAGATTTAGACTTGAGAGGACGTACAAGACATACACGTGCGCCCTACATAATTATGAACGTGAGTGAAATAATAAACGCAGCCTTATTTAGCATTGCCGGTTGTGAGCTGAAAGTTTCGTCTAGTCTTTATGTTATCTGTCGTGAAACGGACACCCATGAATGGGAGGAATGGAGAGCGATGATAAGGGGCAAACTTAACAGGTGTATAGGCTAAACAAATCCATTTAGCCTATAAAACAAGGAAGTCTTAACTAATTAAAAAAAGAATTAGTTTTCTTGTTACAAGTATCTAAACTCATCTTTAATAATAGTATTTGTTACATCGACAAATTAAACAAGCTGATTAGGCTATTTGTCACATCTACAAGCTGTTCCTCTGTTTTTGGCAGCTAAATTAGAAGTGTGCCAAATCGGAGACGCACTAAATTAGGATATGTCTTCCAACGTTATATTGTTTAGTGAATGACTATCCTCCACAAGATTTACCCACAGTAGCCTATATTTTACGTCAGCAAACTGTTTGTGTTTTTTAAAGTGCGCTGAATAAAATTCTGGAGCAAGCTAAGTAAACTCCTAAAGGAAGTGCTTTGTACGGGTTTCTGTTTGTGCATGCGAGTTAGGGCTACTCGCCCAGAGGGAGCTTTCTCCTTGCATAGCTCAATTTTGAAAGAAACGCCGTTTCGTTGACTACAATGGGACACTGGGCCAGGGGAGGAGTCCTCCACGATTAGTCAATTTAATGGCGCCTTCACTTAATTTTTGCATTGTGTTCTTTAGCCACTGGTTATTAACAAAAAGGAAGACGAATGTTCACCGTCACAGCGAATTTTATGTGCAAAAAACTTTCTGTAGCCTACTACAAATTGTGTTTGTTGAAGAATTTTGTTGCGTATGTGGCTTATTTCATGCTCTCCGTGAATTGGAGAGAAAACTACTATGTTGTTGCATAGAAATTAGAAAATGTTTTGTGGAAATGACACACATAATGCAGTTTTATAACAAAATTGAATACTGTATTTTCAGTTTAGAAACGTATACATTAACAGAAACACGCAAGAAAGTGACATTGAATTATAAGCGCTGGACTGGAAACATGAAATAGACTTGGTCAGTCGATGATGATATCCAATATTTTGTCTTTTGCATTAATCTCGACTGATAATTCATGGTCACTAGCGTTCTTTTCATGGCATAAAACAGAGAAACAAAACGCTTAGAGCACTTAATATTTACGTTTTGACGAATAGTTTATGTAGGGACACCAAGCCAAGAAAAGTGAACAGGGATAGAAAAGAGAATGGGTATAGCAATATTATTTACAGACTTATTTCTACACATATATTACAGACTGGGAGAATGATCGCATTATTTAAGATATACATAATTCAATATAAAATCTCGAAATAAAAATAAAAATCTGATACAGTCATAACGATTCAGTTCCACATTTGACCAGTACCCCACACAGGCAGTGACAGAAGTGTAGTAAAAAGGTGCTTACGACTCAAATGATTGTCTGATGAACATAAAGGAAAAGAGGATTGCATCCTGGCTGCTCGTCGTCACTCGGACTAAAACAGAAAAAAAGGCGATGGACACCGGTTTCTGGTAATTCCCTCTTCACGGTGGTCCTGGTAGACATAAACTTGGGGCATTTCCCCATATACAAAAAAGAAAAGAAAAAAAATATATATATATATATTCAGATATATATATCATGCAAGTGAAGGGGTAGGGAAAGGTGTGGGGTCCATTGAAAGCGCTTGAAAAAAGACGTGCTTTTATTGTTTTTCTTTTTATAATAGCAATATCAATTGGTCCTTTTTCATCTTCCCCGATAATTATTAAAGTTTTTTCAGGTCCTTTTCCCTGTATAGATTTCTCTTTTGCGTATCATACGTCGCATTCCGAGTCACTTGACGTTACTGAAAGAATCGACGTGCCCGTGTCGACTCGCTCTGTCATACTCGAGACACTGGTGGTTGGACTAGCTGCAGTCGATGGCGACTCCGCCGAACTGCGTGGGGTGCAGCCGGATTCTGAAAGGGACCGCATGCCATTCTGCCCTATTGCTTGATGCTGGAGCCTATAGCAGAAAAGTGAGAGAATGGTATGCCGTTAGATATAAAAGTCGCAGGCCATTTTCACTGAAAAACGCGCCTCCATTTTCACGTATACATTATTAGGCTATGCTAGGCTATATTAACATAGTTCTTTAGATAAAAATATCTAAAATAGCTAGATGGAAAACAACATTTGCTTACATGGTAAAATAAATACTACAGCTGTTGTTTTTGTGGAAAACGATTACATAAAGCATGGCGCTACAGGATTAAGTCCTGTATAATATTATCCTCGAAATTTGATTGACTTCTCATGATATCTAGTAGCCTATTGATAGAATTAGTTATTGTAATTTATTTGTATGTTTATATGTTCAAATTAGGTGTGATTAGTTAAAGATGTCAGTTTTAGTATGCTGCATGACCAGAACGTCATAGTTCTTGTTTAACGGTATGTAATCATCCAGTCAAGTCAAATTTGTAGATTTATCCATTAAATAATATAAATCACTTACACCAGTCAAAGTGTGTGCTTAGTTTCTGCTGCTCTTTCATTCCCTAGACGCACAGTAGCCAAATATTTAGCGTTTAGGAGGAAAAATAATTTGACTAAATCACCTGAAACAACTCTCACTCTTAACTAATTTACGCCATGTTATCTGTAATATAATTACGAAGTAGCCTACACTGGGAAGTGGAACAAAGCCTAATAATTTGCAAGATGTCAAATATACCAAACGTTCAACCTTAGAATAATTTGTAGCCTAATAATGATTTATTTCTCAGTGCATGAGTGAGTGTCCGCAGAATAGGTTTACAACTATTTTTATTTACAATGTCATGTTGCAAAAGTAATTAAGCATGTCTGTCATAAACTACTTTCTAGAATTACTTTGAATATAGATGATTTGGATAGATTTTACTTTTCCAAATATAGCAACAGAGAAATTTTATTTTTTAGACGTAGCCTATCCATATTTGTATTGTTATTGCTAGTATCTAAACATTGAAACAACTGTTAAATTAAGATTTAAATACTTAATATGTTAAAAACGACAAAAATACTACTTTTTTTTTTTTTGTCACACAATAGCTTTGCTGTAAAGAATATACACATTTGATTACATGCTCTTTTTGCTATTTCAGGTTTCATCGATGAATCAGGAGAATCTTCTCCTTTGCATCATTTTTTTCACGTGTTAATAAAATTGATACCGGTATGTTTTATCTACTTGCTTTTATATTCTGGTTGAGACTTTCGAAACATCTTACACATGGCACAAATAAAATGTCGTCGTTCTCCCTCCCTCGTCTCTAACGTTTGATTGTTTTTACTGCAGTGTTTCCTACCTCGTGTTCACATATTTCACAACATTTCATTTATAAAATAATAGTAGTAATGATTAAACACTGAAAGCGCAAATGTCCATGGAAAGTTAAACATGCCTAACATGACTGACCTGTTTTTTGCTGCCGCTGCCCTGTCTCGTTGTCTCCGGTTTTTAAACCAATTTCCGACCTGTGTAGGAGTGAGTCCAGTGGCTTGAGCCAGTTCCCTTTTCTTGCTGGGGTTTGGGTAGGGGTCCTGAAGGTACCACTCCCGTAACAGACTCCGCGTCCGCTCTTTGAAACAATGCGTCTTCTGCTCGCCGTCCCAGATGGTTCTAGGCAGGGGAAACTTCTTTCGCACCCTGTACTTATCAACCGGTCCTAGGGGACGCCCGCGTAATTTCTCGGCCTCCTGATAGTGAGCCTCGAGCCACATCGCTTGTAGTTTACCATGCGAGTCCTTGGTAAACTTGTGGTTCTCCAGAATGTGATAGAGATCGCGAAAATTGCCTGTGTGAAAGGCAACAACAGCCCGGGCACGTAGGATGGATTCATGCTTGTTGATCGCCTCGCAAGCACCCGGTGCCACTGGAAGCGACCATAGGAAGCGACCCAGCCGCTCGATGTCCCCGGTCTCCTCCAGCGTCTCGCAGACGCTCGCCACTTGCTCCGGAGAGAAGTTTAGGGTCGGTAGCTGAAACATTGACAAGTCTTCGGGAGACCTGGTGCTGGGCGCACTGCTCGCCAAGAGCAAAGGGCGATCAGCAAAGTTTGGCAGGAAGAAATGAGAGGGATAAAGCTCTAAAGGCGATCTGAAAACCATGGAAATGACCTGAGAGAGAATGAAATTTGCGAAGGAAAAAAGAACGACGAATTCAGATTGAATGATTCAATAGCTATCGCCTAATGACACCAGCCTCATAATATCTCCCCCTAAATCCACCGTGAGTGTAGCATTGAAATATTTTGTTTCGCTTTTCTATTGGTCTTCTTGGTGTCGTTGTAGGGTTGTCATGGCAGCCCTGCCAATCACTGTCAAGCGTGCCAATCATTAGCCAGTACGTAGAGGCTTTCACCACTTCGGCTGCACGCACGGGGGGTTATCAGGAACTCCAATCTCAACAGCACCCTCCCTCCCTTGACTCGTGTGAAGTCGAAGCAGAGTCTCGCCTATTTGTTGAATGGAATGAGCAATTAGTGGGTGGAATATTATTGTGATCTTAACGAGGCTCGTTAAAGTTAAGAAGATATGTAGGGAGAGAAGGCAGGGGTGGGGTCTCGGGATGACAGTCACGGACACGGGAATTTAAATGAAGCGCTAAAACGGAATCTACGACAGGGTACACAGATAGGCTATTTCATTCTTTAGCGCCTTGTATGAAGCTGGAGAAGATACGATGTTGCGCCGGCTCGCTTAACCCATGAACACAGTAGCCGTAAAAGCATGTATTGAATTTTATATTTAAAAGGATCATTTGTTCGCTTTGCATATGCAACGCTGAAAACTCCCGGATCGTTTTTGTACTTCGATCGCATTTCGGTACGATATGACTGCTATTCTCGCACAGTGACAACCGTTTAGCCTACTTAGTGGACGGCGCATCTCTGTTGCTCCACAGATGCTTTACTATGCGCTCAGAGACCGAACACTGGCCCATTGCCCATGCATGTTGAGAAAAGCACTTGATCGTTGATGCATATTTGGTTTTATTTAATTAAACTGTTCGCTTTTTTAGTTACAGCTATAGGCTATTGTTATTCTGTGCGCTATTTATGGTCGTTCAAATTAGAAAGCCCGTTTCCCGAGAATGAAGGATATAATCTAGGCTATATGTCACGAGATTGGGCTTCCAATGGCATGTTGGTATAGTCTGGGTCTGCATCAAAGAGTTTGTGCTGCATTATATTTAGACAGTGCTTAGTTGGTGTTAAAAATGTACGCGTCCACTCCATAGTGATAGAGGCTAATGATACGCAGCATCCAGACTTTTTCTAAACTAATGCTGAAATAATTTAATGCATTTTCCAGAAGTGTTCAGGGATTCAGAACGTGTATGTCTCCTTCAGATATTTAATTCCATCTTTTCAAATAATTATGCATGTAAGTGGGCTACAATTTATTTGTATTAACTTTCCTATTCCCTACTTTATCATTAGCCTTTGCACAAGCTCGTGTGTACTTAGCAAAATGAGGGGCGGGGAACAGATCCTAATAGATGTATTGGGTCACGTTGTGTCTCCAGGATCAAATCTGTTTGTTCTTCTGTCACAGGAAACCTAAGTGAAGTAATTCCAAGAGGCACTTGAAGTGGTCCCTTTGGAAAGATTTATGGACTGGAAATAACCTGTGTTATTTCATTGTTGACCGTATTTTTGGCCAAGCTGTTTTACATTTAGAAAAGCTCTTGATTGTGTCGTACGATACAGGCCTCGTTTCCTAACATGATTAAAATAATTACATTTTGGAGACATCAGTGTTTGCATGACACGGCTCAAAGATGATTTGCAAAAAGTACTCGCATGTAATAGTGGAAATGACTTTAAAACAGAAAAAAAACGTGCCAAGTTGTCGTAAATTCACTTTGTTTAACATAGCCTTTGTTTTCGTTAAGCAAGTCATTAGCATCTCCAAATAAGTTCATTCACCTGGTTTAATCGTCTGTTTATCCCCTAGCTTTCATTGCTCTGTTCTATGCCAAAATCAGCGGGGTGCAAGTTCCTCAATACAGATGAACGTTTAGCTCCGTCTTTGTTTATTTACTGACAAAAACTATGAAACAAGAATGTAATAGACAGTGGATTATTTCGCAGAACATAATAATATGTGTTTCTTTAATACTTTCAGTATTTTTGAGTGAAGTGACATCAGGGGTTTGAAACTTAATACGTAATTTCGGCGTTCACTGTCTCTCTGAGAGAGCCATATAGCTTAAATAAAGCAAAGTGTCGTCAGCATGCCAGAGATCATTGGGAAGAGCTCGGTCGTATGAGAAGGTAAGCAAACCATTCTTAGCTCTCTATTCAAACTTGCTCTCACTTCTTATCACACAAAAATGTGTCCTCCCATACTCTCCCCAATGTTGGCAACTACGCGGTTAACATGCATGAGTAATTTTGTGCATTGTGTGGTGAGTCGGGGACTTGCAAGTGTTTGAGGAGGAAAGGGCACGGGACAATGCCTTCTCGTTAAAGGTTTTATTTCATTTTAAACACTTATTCTGTTTTTTTTTTTTGTTTGTTTTTTTTTGTTTTTTTTCTGTACATCCACTTAGGTCATAACACATTGCCAAACAGGAAATCGATCTTCAGGTGACGGCTGCAGAAACACAGAGTTCTATCAACAGACATCTTCTCGGAAGCGGTGTGGTTTGAGTCTTTCAGTTTTTTCTCTTTTCTTAAACTAACTTATGGGTTGTAAAACTGGAAGTGGTTCCATCGATTTTGATTCATTGCTCACTCTTTTTTTTTCTTTTTCTTTTATGTCACGTCTCTTTCTTGTCTGTCTTTTCCGCAATATTTTCCCTGGTTTCATCCAGCTATAAATTATAGGCTATTATGAGGCTGTTTTCTGGTGCTATACCGCAACAGTTCCATCCAAAATGGACTTGATTTAAATGTGGCCATGAGGTCTGTGTTGTTTGTACAAGAGTGGACATCTTTGCATCATTTGAATTGTATTACTTATTTTTAAAATAGCTAATTGTTCCGAGAGACTCACCAGAGAGTTGGCCAAGTTCTTAAGAGTGTTTAGGGCTTCGTAAAAGACACCAAGATGAAGTTCATAAAGCGAAGGCGGTAGAATAAACAAAAAGCATCGTTCAATACCAATTATAGCCATGCATATTCCCAGATTATCGCTGGTGAAGTTGTCATCCTCTGCCGGGACGTTGCTCTCACTCCGTGAATCATGCGAGACAAATGCAGCTTGCAGCGTTGTGGGGCCGTCGTAACGGGGCGCAAATGCCCCTTTCTATTCTCTGCGCAGGGTCTTAACCTCGGCTGTATTTTGAATCCGCGTGGCTTGTTAAATGTAGGTAGCACAATGGATGCGTTTTATTACTTCTGCCTGTATGATGTAACACCTAATTATGTAGGTAGCCAAGATACCATTCAGAATAAAAATATTTTTGGGAAAAAAATGTTTAGAATGACAAATGTTTGATATGTGTTATTTGTAAAAGGAAATTGGGTAATTTTATAATGTTGTTATATGCTGATCATCGAACTCACTCTGTGAAATTCTCTATATGATTGATTTGAGCATTAATTTTTTAAACCATTTAGCCTATTTGCATTGGCTATAGTATAAATATTTTTTAGTTAGGCTATTAGTTATGAGTCCCTGCAACCTCAATGATAAGTAACTTTTTTTTTTTTTTTGGCTGGGGGAGGGAGGCGATATTCGAGCACCATTTTCAACAGAGATGCCCCCCCTCCTCCCCTTTTTTTTGTGTGGTCTCATTAAGTGGGCATCCTGCTAGGTCTGCGGAGTTATACGGGAGCTGTCCAATCACTGCATTTGCACGGCTTGTTAGCGACATTTAATGAGGGTTCTCTGCGAACCAAGTGAATGGCGCTTCAATGTTAGATTTACCTTGTGTCAACTCGTTACTTCTAATGAAGCCATTGGAGGTTTCGCTTGTGAATGGAGCCGGACGCCTGGAACTGCAGGCCCTCTTTCTTCCGGTTTCTCTTAGAGCTTTGGCTTGGCCCAAATCCATAGTGTGTGGTGTGGGTGGTGAGGACGTGCACAGTATTTTGGGGGGTCGAGCGGAGTAACGGGGATATTCATAAATAGATAGCTACGTTGTATCCATTCTATTGTGCGTTACGTGATTATGTTGGTTTTAGGACCTTATTCGGGATCAACGTCTTATTCAAGTGATAAACGAACTCCTATAGTTCCCTCCTCGAGATAAATGTAGCCTACAACCACAAACATACAACGCACTTCAAGATCCACTACAATCACATTTTCCACTGTTTGGACATTTAGAAATATTTTGTGTTTAAAAGGGACTAAAGGAGTATAATCACTTACTCAAAATAATAAAGTGGCCTAATAGTGATGATTATTAATGTGTACAGTATGACGACTGTATATGGAATGAATTTCTTTTTGTATGAACCCTTTGAATGTATTTTTAGAAAATCGTCTGCATAAAGAGTGTGGTCAGACTAACTAAATTGAGCCATTTACGCCCTAATTAGGCTAGATGTTAGGTATATGATGTTTATGCTTTTACGAAACTGTACAGTTTTCATTAACAAAATAAAATATTTAAAAAATGTATATTTTTAATAATTAGAATAAATAATAGACTAAGCAAAATTGTTTAAAACTTCAAAGAACCAAAAAAAAAAAAAAAAAAAAAAATTAGACCATAGGAATTCGGCGTGGTTAAATTGGATTTTTTTTAGCCTACATCATGTTGTGATTTACTCAGGTGGGGTTGTTTTGTCAATCTTGCAGGTGCAAAATGACACGATATAGCCTAACCATTGAGGCTGCTGTCATAACGACCCGGGGCAACCCGACAATAATTCATAAAGGCTGGCAATCTGTCACTTTGCATTTACGAGGAGTTTTATATTAGAGGTTTTAAATAGGCAGAAAGTGAAACACGGATCTGTGCCTAGTAAGACAACCCAAACTGGAACAAATCGTCAACATGGGCAAATTATTAGCGCTTCAGTTGAGCTACTGCTGAAAGGGCAGACCCATTCATGAATTTTACTCAGTCTCTTCGTCCATTCCCCCTTAGTCATTCATGCTATATTATGATTCATTTAAGAGATTACTTATTCTAATTATAGGCTAGTATTTCAATAGTTTTATCATTTGTGTATCTGATTGATTTGTGGATTAGGACACTTTTTATCCACTTTTTATTTTTAAAATATTTTCCCCTCCACCATATAACTGTACTTTGGATGTATATATAGCCTACTGTAGACGTGCTGAACTTTAAACATAAGTTCGAGGTCTGAATTTTCAAAAATGAATTAAGCTACTACATTCTTTGAATGTATAATTATTCATTCGTTCATAATAATACACTACATAACATTTTGAGAAAATACAGCGACAAAGATTGCATTTTGTGTTTTGTTATTATTCGACTCACATATTAAGCGAATTTCAGTGAACACAGTGCTTAATAATGCAAAATGCAGCCTGTCCTTCCCTACTGCCTAAACTGCTGTATTTAACATAAGCCTTTTCCTCGTCCTTCATTTGACAGGGAGTCAAGTGACTGAAAAATTACACGACTGAAACCAGCATATTTAAATGGGACAAGCCCTGCTATTGTAGCTTGACGTGTTTTTGTTCCTGTTATCGAGAATGACAGTAATTGTTGCTCGAGATTGATAAATAATAATTGCATTTTGTTTTGCTCACATCAGGTGTTTTTTTTTTTGTTTGTTTGTTTTTTTGATCTGGACACTGCCTAAACTGCTGTGTTTAACATAAGCCGTAATACACATTTGAATGTATTAGTTGTGTATTGGTATTTGATTGATACGTCAAATAAGGCCGCTGGTTCTTAAATTCTGTATTGACATCGTTATATTCCCATGTTTTTGATCGTTTTATTATTAAAACTGTTTCATCATCGATGAATACTTGTTAAACATTAAATCTAAAAACATTGACTTAGTGTGTCTGCATGACCTGTGCTGACCCACAAAATCTCTCATTTGTAAAGGTTACCAGGAAGTCCTTTGGTAAACATGTCGTATTAAAAGTGCTTATCTCTGATATCAATTTACGGTAATTCCAGCTCACTTGGAAAAAAAGAAGAAGAAAAAAAGACTTAGGCCTACGCCTAAATTCAACCAATGCAAATTATTTATTATTGATGCCCTGCCCTGGGACAATTCTTTAACATTTGTAATAAAACGTTTAACTTTTCATTTAATTTTAGCAGTTTAAATATGAACTACGTACCTTCTCAGTAGTTTAAGTCAAGGAGGTGAATACTGAGATGTTTAGGCCTACTTACTTGGCATTAACTTGGCAGTGACTGAAAGTGTAGCATCTAGAACTTGTTATTCATGGGTGAAGAGCATCTGTCGAATAGGATTTCTATCTAAAGAAGAGTTTGACCACAGCGATCAATAGAGGACGTCTGGATTGCTACAGGAGATGCAATGCGCTACATCGCTGTGACAGGTACAAGGCGCTACTTTGAGGAGATCCTCCGAACATCAACAGGTAGATCTAGGCCTAACGAAAAGCTAAAGGCAAATTCAAAAAAATAAGAACACCAAGTGATTCAGGATGAAGCAAGGGGTCACGGTGGGGTGGGGTGGGGGGTATTGTAGTATGCATGTATCACCTAACACTATTGTTCTACGTAGGCCTCTTGTAAAATAACTTTGATCAAGGAAAATGTGAACTTTCTTGATCACACATACAGCAGAACTAATGTTTTTAAACGGGATATTACCGTCAGGAAGTTACAAACAAAGAACTCTCTGGCGTTTTGGTCTGTTCCTCACGACAGCCGGACGTATTTTTACTCTTTTGACGTTACGTTGATATAGACAGATCAACGAGGAAAAGAAAGAGGCAATTTCTGATCTATTTGTTTATTTTTCAAATTTATATTACTCACAACAGATGCTGCAAAATTGCCATTTTGTTTCAATTAATGTTATTTGAAGAGGTTTTGAAAAATTGCAGAATTTTGTTATGTTTGTCATCATGTTTTCCGATCTTCATAAAAGTTGCACATTTCGATAAATAGACTTAATTAGGCTAATTTTAGATTTTACGTGAATATATATGACGAAGCAAAGCTTGTGAGAAGGTTTCAGCCAGGGGTTCATAGTCTGTCTAATCAGTGTCTTATATTTGTGTGACTAGTGACTAGTGTCTTCAATTCACAATGAATTATTTCCTTTGGAAAACTGTCCATGACACCCAATGATAATGTTTCCCTCGTGTTTAATTAGCAACCACTTAAACTTTCACAGTTGCTGTTTATTGGAGTTGACTAGAAGAAAAAAAAAAAAAGAAAAAAAAGAAAAAAAACTGTTGTTCAGGCGAAATACTGAAAGACAAATGTAATTAGATGCAAATCTATAGCTTCTAAAACATTGTTTTATATAGCGCCTGTAGCCTAGCCTACTTGATCACAATTTTTTCACATTTATTTTCTTGATCACAAATTAACGCACATGCATTTTTTATTAGATCACTTAACTAAATTATTAGCAGATACTCAAGCAGATGTCAAAACGTCTTAAAAATGTTTATGAGTGAGTGACTGAGCCCAGTGCGCGACGAATTATCATGTGCCCAAATGAAAAATTAATGACTGACAGCTGTAACCTGTAGCCTGCCCTCGGTCTTTCAATAGCTGTGATGGTCATCACATCCACCGGTGAAGCATCGTCTCAGACTATTTCCTCAAATACGAGTTTGTTATTGATTTATGACCTCTTATTCCCTGATATGGATTGAGAAATACAAAGGGAGAACGAAACCCCAAATCATCTAAATAATTCTCTACGTTTTTGGATTTGGGTAGTCTCTTTTGCCGAAATAACAGCAACCATCTGTAAGGCTTTATAAATGTGTTTGTAGTTTAGTTTTGGCCTTATAGTGCAAGGGTTCTATGCGCAACTATGCGCGCGCACTCAGACAAGGTGAATCTAAAGGCAAAATGTCGCGCAGAGGTAATGGGAAGTTATTGGGAGGTTGTCCTACCATATTGTCCTGCAGGTCTGTGGTTCACGGCGGGGTTAAAGAAACTGTTGATATCTTTGTTTGCTCTCTCCGCAAATCCCTTTCCTTCCTAAAAGAGGATGTGTCCTGTCCAGCAGCGCTGCGCTCACCGGCTTGCACCCCTGTTTGTTTTTATAGGTTTACAACATTGACCAAAACAGGAACACAAATAATATTTCGACGTCATAAACTGCACGGTTTGGTCTCGTCTTTGTGAAAGCAAACACCCGTCCTCGAACTAAAGCGAATTCTTTGTCGTTGGCTATTTTTGTCTGCAATAACCCAGCAAATCCTTCTGCATGTTTCCGAGTAACCTGCTATTGTGCGAAACAAAATCTCTCCATCAGTATTTAACCTTATTTATCAATAACCCTTTCATATGAAAGTAAATGTGTTTTAAAATGTAGATTGGGTTGTGATAATGTATGCTAATGGACTACTCATTTAAAACAATAAAAGTTCACATTTCAAATCGTCTATTGTTGTTGTTGTTATATGTTAATGTAAAAATTGACTTAAGTATATTTCATGATCTTTGAAATTATGGGGTATGATCAGTTGCATACATGTTCTCCTTTCCTTACTCAGTTAAAAAAAAAAAATTCTCTACATTGCAGTTATATGTCGTCTTTGAATGCTATGGTTCATATTACTGAGGAGCTTGCAGTATTTGACCCATCAGAACAATAACATTGTTTGTCAGCCTGTCACTACTCGGATGACTGAGCTGCTAGCAGTGTGTGAGTGTGAGAGTGTATGTGAGAGTGACTCTGAGTGTATGAGATAAAGAGACAGAAGGGGAGGGAAAAATATTATGTCCTCTGTATTCCAGAACATGACTTGAGGCTCTTAACACTTTTTCATTTTTTTCTGTGTGTGTGTTTGCATGTGTTGATATTGCCTCCATTAGCCTCATTAGATCTGTTTAGCTGCAGAGCATCACAAACAAGCTGAACATCATTAGAGCTCACATCTCTCTCACTCTCTCTCTTTCGCACTTTTCCATTCTCCTCGTCTCTCTAAGTACTGCTATCAGGCGGTGTAACATGTAACGCGACCTGAAAATCCTAATACTGTTGTGCAACTTATGTTATACTGTTATGCAAATCAAGACACTGTTTTTATTAAGAACACTTTGGGATAAAAATATTATTACACTACTGCAAGGAGTATTTTAGTTTTCAAGAAAGTGATACTATTTCACAGGGACACATTAAATCGATCCCAAAAAAAAAAAAAAAAAATAAATAAAAAAAAAAAATATATATATATATATATATATATATATATATATATATATATATATATATATATATATATATGTATATATATTTAAAATAAATGCTGTTCCTTAAACTTTGTGTTCATCAAAGACTCCTGAAAAAAACACTTCCATACCATTCACACTTATTAAACAGCACAACCATTTTCAACTAGAAATAATTATAAGAATAATTGTTTCTTGAGCACCAAATCAGCATATTGATTTGAATGATTTGAAGACAGACTTATTAGCTGCTGAAAATTCAGCTTTGTCATTAAAGAAAAAATAAAAATGACAAAAAACAAACAAAAAAAAAACAGAAAAGAGATTTTTTTACATTGTAAAAATATTTTTTCAGCATTACTATCTATGAAAGTTTTGATCAACTAAATGCAACTTTGGTGAGTGTAAGATACATAAAAAAAAAAGTAAAAAAAAAAAAAGTAAATCTTACAGACCCCAAACCTTTAAACAATCCAATCTGAATGAACCATCACTGTCTACCCAGGTCAGAGTGTCCCTTAGAAACCCTGTTAAGGTCCCAGACTGTGTGTATATTGTATAACTGTTTGACAGAGGACAAAAAAACAAACAACAACAACAACAACAAAAACATACAACAATGGCATTTTATTAATAATAGTTAGTTTTGTTTTTTCAGTGGGTGGTAACTTTTTACACTTTTTTGTAATAGAATATATCTTTCAGAATTAAATACAGTGAAATATTAACATTCAAGCCTGTGATACTGAAATTCTAGTACCTGAACTGTAAATAAATGAGGCTGGAATGTGCTACATGACTCCACTGGACAAATGTGAACAATAACAAAATGTAGTGCTGTGTAATCCTGTATCTAAAGTATAAATCCTAAATGAAATTCCATAAAAGGATTAGCAGAGTGTCACAGAGGAGCCGGTTAAGAGTACCAAAGGTAATTTGTAACCTTAGCAACTACTGGAAATGGGGATTATCACAGCCATGTGGGCCGCCTTTGTGGATTGGGCCTGAGTGAGGTTGCCCAGGCTACAACCCGGATTCCTAAATCATCATAAAGAGTCACAGACAGATTTATAAATTCTCATTTATATAGAGGAATTAATTCTAGATACCATCACACCTTTATTGACATTTAAAAAAAGGTAACTAAATTGTACGGTTTAAATGTGTTGATATATGTTGTTTGTTAATTAAGGAAGATCTGTACCAGGCTGATAAGCATTGCTGCCACCTTTTAAAAATGAAATGACACGTTTATTGTTGAACGTCCTTAAAACCAGAGCTGATCTAGTAACTGGATTTAACTGGGTTTTACCAAGCTGTTGTCCAAAGCTCCAGTTCAAAGCAAGAAACTCGCAGTCTAACGTTTAATCACAGAGGCATTATCCAGCAAGTTTAACCACTTTCTTGTTGGGACTTCTCAAATGTCTTATTGCTTAATCATGTGGAAGTGACAACAGCCAAACCCTCTCTATCTCTCTCTCCTCTCTCACTCTCTCTGTCATTCTATTTTCATTTCTTTGTAAGTTTGGGGAAGCTATTAAAGCAACAGTAAAAGGCTTCACAAATGACATTTGCTGACATTCAAGGAAGTGCATTTATCAGCCAAGTACAGTTCACCTTGGTGAATGAAATCCATTTGTGCCAGTGTCTGCCTGGTGGCCTCTCTTTCTCTCGTTTGCTCTTTCTTTCTCTCCCTTTCTCTCTCTCTTTCTCTCTCTAAATTGATGCCCAGCGAATGGGGAAATGGCGAGGTGGCGCACGGTGCGGCAGCTGCTCTCAAATGTCACGCTGGAAAATCTTTAATGGGCTAAGTGTAGCCTTTCCGGCCCCAACTTGTCAGGTAATCAGAAATCTCTGTGACTCCTCTCCCTCCTCTCTCCACTTCCCACATTTCCAAGCTCCCCAGGGCCACATCCCAACATTAATTACACGTTATTCTGTTCGGAACTCCACCGCCGTGAAACAGATAGACTGCTTTTAAAAGTCAAGACACTGGAGGAAAAATCTTCACTGCTTGGTTATACATTTATTATCTACAGGGAAGCTTATCGTATTCTTCGCTTGTTTCAAAGACTTGTGCCATAACTGTGAAGGAACTCAACGTAATGGTTACAGGACAAGAGGACAGTATTTCTTCAACTTATACACATTATGCATCTTCTATAGCAGACAATACAATTCTTGAGAAAGGATTTCTGATTTATTAACAAATCATTTTTTTTTTTTTTTATTGCGGTTTGCCTGACTTTATATGTGTAGCTTGTCAATTTAATCTGTTATGTGATTTATGGTTGTATAAACACTGGATACAAACAATAAACAAGAGTATTTTCTACATTATTATCGTTGATGTGATCTTTATGAGAATACTTATCACTAATTTAAAGTGCAAGACACTATTTAAACCCCAGCTAGTTCATTTTGTGTTTTGGCCCATCTGCAATCAAAGAGGTTTAGCTTTTCATGTTTTGAGTATGATTGTGACATTTCATGTTGAATGCAACATGTATAGTATAAATTTATTGTAATGCCATTTTTGAAAACGTTTCAGCTAAATAATTAAAGAATACCTTTTTTTTTTTTTTTCCATAAGTTCACTAAAATGTGTAAACACACATACCTAGCATTTAGGCCTAGCATTAGAATATTAGCGTATAAGCTACTGTTGTATGAAGGAGATTAAAATGCTAATGCAGGAGCAGCCACCACTCTTCAGGATGCTTTGTCCTGCTCAATAGCCAGGTCAGGACAGGCGATGTACAGACACGTCAAGTCATTGTTGAAAGAGCTAGAGAGAAGTGGCTTGCCGTTGCTTAGCCACCAAACCACCAGCTCCATTCACCAGAGTTAATAACTTATTGTGAGGAGACCTTGCAGCACTGATGTATGATAACATTTATATACGTAAGAGGACGATATAGGACAGTGTTGGAGTAAGTGATTTAAAGTTGTGCATTAATCTTTCTTTAACTTCATATTCCAACCAATTGTGAACTCGGTTCCATTCTTACCTTTAGTACGCAAAACTGTGCCGTGCATTTTCAAGTTTCTCGGATAGTCTCTCCATTAAAGATCAGAACATGTAATCATAAGGACATAGCTTGAAAACAGAGGCTTCTGAATGGAGCTGACCTTTTGTGTCAGAAAGCTTTCCACAGTAATAACTCTATTTCCAGCACATTCAGGTACAAGATGGCTGATTAAGTTTCTCCTAAAGGCCGTCTGGGTGTAGGTCCTGGAGTTGTGACTCTTGTTCTCAACCTCAAGGTGGTGCTGATGGGGAGAAAGGTGGTACTGTAGTGTGAGTACAGTAAATATGCACAGAGAGAGTATAAGAATTTGAGAGCGCAGACACACATATAATGTATTGCTGGAGAGATGCACAGCACAACACAGGCGCTCTCACGTTGAGGGATCAAAAACGTGAAGAGGTTGTTGTCAGTGTCACGAGGGCTGTGTAACACACACACACACACACAAAAGACACAACTGCTGTCACCGAGGGAGTGGACAGGCTATTTGGATACGTGCAAGCTACTCTCAGCAGTGGATGTCCACACATCTCCACTGGCAGCCTGTCTGAAAAGTGCTTTTCCGTGTTGGAAAAAAAATAAGAATGATTTTTTTCCTTTCAATAAACTCCCTTGACAAGAGCTGCTGCTGACAGAGCACCGTGTCTGAAAATCTCTTGCTGTTATGATATCATGCCATGAAAATAAACTGCCATGGAGTCACTGCCTTATCAGTGCACACCTCTGAATAAACCATGTGCCTGGGACAAAGCACAGTCTGCATTATAGAATGGTGCAATCGTTGGGCATTATCATTGCTGTTAACTCTGTGCTACTTTTAAATGTTTTTTTTTTAATCATAACTAATTAATTTAGTACCACACAAAAGCACCACGCCTGCAAAAGAGCGTGGAGAACAGCAGCGAGATAAGATTTCTATTAAATAATTTGCGTTAATAGTGTCAGTGACTGTAGCACTTCACATGCCATCAAGGCTGCCTTGCTTTAAACGAGAGGACATGCAGTAATCATTATTCTTTAATTTTACTTCAAGGAGCACATAATTAATTCCCCATCTTGAACTTCGAGGGAAAAGCGGAATTCATTTAGAACCATGCAAGATAATGTGAAACCCCCTACTATGGTCTGATGTAGGGCAGCAGGGCTGTGCTATTGCCGTCCTGCTGTTCCAAAGCAGATGCTGCAACAGCAACATTGTGGAATTATCATTTCTATTTCACTTCAGGAGTACTTGATGGGGTCAAAAATATATACTGGGTCATCTGTCATAAGTTAATGCATTGGCTGGGGCATAAATAATTAGGACTATTTAAAAAATAAATTGCACTGTGATGCAGACATGTCATGTCTTGTTTATTATAGGTCACTATTGAATCATAAAGAGTTTTTGTAATGATTTTAAAAGAAGTTTCTTATGCTCACCAATACATTTATTTGATCAAAAAATACAAATAAAATAAAATACAAACAAAAACGGTGAAAAGGGTAATGCAAAGTAAAATATTAATACAACTTAAAATAACTTTTTTTATTTTAATGTATGTTAAAATGTCAATTTTAATGTTCCTTCAAAAATCATCTAATATGCTGATTTGTTGCTCAATTATTATCAATTATTGTTTGTGCTCAGTTAAATAATAGTTCTTATCAATGTTAAAGAATGTTTGAAGAATGCCGTTTATGTGGAAAAGTTTCGTTTCTTTTCTTTTCTTTTCTTTTACTCCAAACGGTTAGGTTTTCAAACATATATTAAGCAGCAAAAACTGTTTTCAATATTAATAATAATCAGTATATAAGAATGATTTCTGTAGGATCATGTGACATTTAATATTGAAGTAATGGCTCATGAAAATTCAGCTTTGCCATTACAGGAATACATTAAAAATATTTACATTTCAAAATATATTGAAATAGAAAACAGTTCTTTTCATCTGTACTGTATTTTGATCAAATAAAAATCAAATCAGATCAGATCAAATCAGCCTTAGTGATCTCATTTTGACCTTTCTGAATAAATGAAAAAATAGGGAAAACAGCAAGTGTTGGAAACTACCACGTTAGAAAGTCCCTTACTGGGATGTCCTGCCTTTCTCACGCACAACTGATAGGCTGCAGATAAATTATAGTGTAAAGACAGTGACACAAGAATGAATGCTGTCAGTTGTAATACAACACCAAGATCAAAGGTTTCCCAGGGTAACAGTCAGTACAAATCTTCATTATTGCCTTAAAAGATAATGATGATGAAGATGCAGGTGTTTAAAAAACACTAACACCTTCATTGTCTCCTGATTATGTCGGCGATTTTGTTACACATCAGATAACTTGTGAATCAGTCATGACAACAGCTTATTGACCCCTGCAATGTTAACTATGCAAATTACATGTGAATTATGAGCATAAATGGCATTTGAAAATCTTCTTTTATGACACAGAAGAACACTTTGTGCTTAATCTGACTTGGAATGTGAGGTGTTAGAAATGACAGCACACACACACACACACACATACACAGTGAATTCACATACAAGTTCCCAGGGCATATTAACCGCACAGTTTCCTGCGAGAGCTGTCAATCTGAATCACAAACCAAGTCCAGACGGGTCGTGTGCATGTGTGTGTGTTTACAAAAGTTGATCTGAGCCTGTGCACGAATTTGAGTGCCAAGTGTGTGAGGGTTTCACCGATATTTTGACATGCACAGGTGCCCTGGATCGAAGAAATTAGAGAAGCCTTGTGTTTGTGTGTGCATGTGCACCCTGAATAAGAAGCCGACGTGCCTGGGCAAAGGAATTGTGTTTTCTGCTTTTAGAATCTCTTATTGCACAAAGGCTAAGGATTGAGTTTCATCAGTCTTCAGTTTACACAGACACTAATGAGCAGGCATGAAATTGGCCGCTGCGATTACTTTCTAAACCCATAGCCTGTTGGAGCAAGACCTGAGGGCCTGCCTGGAGCCTGACTGCCATCGAACTTCATCGCAACGAGACATTAGCAATATGAATGATAATCTGACAGCCTGACACTTTAGTTAAGATCAACAAGAAGGCGGAAGAATCAGCTTTAAAGCCCTCTGTAACATGATAAATATTTCTATCGGCATGTAAGCAGCACATAACATCATTGCTATCATTTTCTCCGCTAATGATGGTTATGTCGGCGAGCGCGCATTGATGCCCGCGGGCTGATTGTGTAAATGAAACAGAAAACGTACAAATTACATTGTCAATTCAAATTTAAGCAGGCAATGCAGCGCGTTCAATGCACCGGCCCGCGGTCCCCCTAGTTATCTGTGACAGAACGACACGTCGTAGGCCTGCTGGAGGAAAAAAAAAAAGCGACAGGCAGCAGCAGCAGCGCCTCGAGTAGGCTACACCAGAGAGGAGACGCGCTACGACATGAAAAATTCATCGTCTCTGCCTGGTAAATCACTGGGCTGTTTTAATTTACGTAGGAAAGAGGCCGTGTCGAAGGCCAGTTGCTGTTCTAATTAAACTGATACAACTCTCAGAATTGGCGCGCTCGTCAACGGCGGTATCCGCGGCGGCTGTCATCGCCCGCCTCGCGCATCTTCAGACTATTTGAAAATCAATTATCTCAACAAACCAGCTGTAAGGACTGCGTGCCAGCCACTTATTCCTGAAGTGAATAACTTATTTGAAATTCATTACGGCACGGAGGGACGGAAGTCTCGGGTATTTCTTTTTTTCTTTCTTTAATTCCACTATTTATTGGCATTCTTAAACAATACACAATCTCGTTTTCATGTTCTCTTAACCTCCATGACTATTACATGATTTCACCCAGCTCACCTCCGTCATCGCCTCTGTCTACAGATTGTGGTGGAGTAACCTCACCGGCTCTTTTCATTTATTTATTACATGCAAATCAAAGCACTCATGGAGGTGCTCTCCCGTTTTGCATAAATATTTATGGGTATGGTGCAGCCTGTGTGTTTGTTTGTGCCGGGGGGAGGGCGCCGAGGGGGCCGGGCTGCTCAAAACATTATCTTTGCACCGTCAGATTGACCTAGCGTAAGAACCCACTGCACATTTTGATGACATCCTTTTTTGTCACCTCTTTTGCAGGGTAGATGACAGGCCAGGGATGAGCTTCAAACAGCGGCGTGTATATGTGTATGTATGTAACAGGCCTGTGGAGTGTTTGTGTGTCAAGGACGTTAGCGGGGTGGACAGCTGATGGACACCGGCGTGGAGGAGATGTGATAGTGAGTTGATGCAATGTCACTCGCACTCAGATCTAACCTGAGCGCTCCCTCCCAGTCGCTCCTGTGCCTCGGTTCCTCCCTCTGCAACTGCTTTCTCCCTATCACACTCCATTCCACACCCCCTTGCTATATCTCTGTCTCTCACGATGTTCGTTCCTAGCCTTGCTTTCCTTAAGCCCTTCACACAGGATCAGGTCGCAGGCGTGAAGGGGGGGCCGAGAGAAAACGAGAGAGAGCCAGAGAGCGCTTTATCAGCAAGTCTGCTCGATGGGGTTGTCAGCCGTGAGTCAAGAAGGGTCACCGTGGTGACAGGAGGTGTCACTTCCCTGCATCGCCGCCTTTTGTGCCACCAGCTGCAGTCTTGAGCACGCTTTTCACAGACCTGACTGGAGCTGTGGACACAACATGTGTGTGTGCAGCGTGTGATCGAGATACTACTGCTTTTCCATTTATTCCTCTGCCGGTGTAGTGAGGCTCTGCTGTAAAGGTGGTGTGCATAGCAACAGTGTTCAACAGTTCTTGTAGGCTGAAGAAGGTTACGGTATCACATGACCTAAGACTAAGCGTACACACTCACTTGTAGAAAGCATTTCTTTTGTATATTGATCCATGACTAGATCTTATGCACTTCTTCAGCCTGCAGTGAGAAGGCGATGGCAACAAGCCTTTTCAGAACATGAAGGATGTGTAGCAGAATGAAGCGAGCTATTGAGCTGAGCTACTGTGAGATTTCATTTTTAATTTCTGTTATTTTCAGTTTGTCAGTTTAGTTTTGTTTTCTTTAGTTGCCACTCTATTATTATTTTTAGAATTTTATACAGTGGTTTTTTATATGCCAAAGTTCTATAATATATTTTATAATATATCAAGAACTAAAACACAAATTAATTTGTGGATATTTTTAGTTAGTTTTGGATCCATGAAAGCCTAATTTTTGTTGTTTTAGTTGTAATTCAGTATATGAAAATGTTTCATTTGTTTTTCATTAATGGGATAAATAAATATTCTTAAATGTATTTGAAATAAATTTTATTTCATATTAAGTATACTACAAATACATTTACATATTTATGTACTTAATAAAAATACCCTGCAATTGTACTTTTGGTATACCTAAAGTCTGCTAAATTGGAACAATTAATTTTGTACTTAATGCATTTTAATTGTGCGGAAGTAGCACTGAAGTCCAACTGAAGATATACTGAAGTATATCTGATTGTGCTGAAGTGGAACTACTGCAAGTATACTTCAGGTACATTTGAAATATCTTGCATTTAAAGACCGATATTATTCAAAGATCATACAATCCTTAAAACACATTTTGAGCTTGACATTAAGAAATGTGCACTGTATTTTTGACTTTCATTGTACAGGCAAAACCAGAAACATTCTTCAAAATATCTTCTTTTGTGCTCTTCAGAAAGTCATACAGTTTTGGAAAGACATGAGGGTGTGTAAAGGATGACAGAATTTTTATTTTTGGTTGAACTATCCCTTTAACAATAACACTGGTGTAAGGTGCACCGTGAGTGTATGTGTACGGTGTCCATTGCGCATTCTCAGTACAGTAATGTAAGATTAAGTAAAGGTGTTCTGTCATTCAGTCTCAGGCTAGGGGCTCACAGGAAATCAAAAAGCAGAGCAGAAGGAAAATGGGGTCAAATTGCCTTTCAGCCGCCGTAATCTTCAAATCGTTGGGAAATTACCTCAGGAGTGAGCGCTAGCAATTTGTTTCTATTCTGAGTTGTGGGATGAGAAGGCCACTTGAATTACTTAATTTCAGAATTTGACGAACACACAGACATGCTATGCACCATGTGTGCTCAGCACCACTGAAAGGGAGTTGTTTACATGCAAAAAGAGAATGGGAGCTGCAATCGATGGCCAGGCCATTACAGGATATGCTTAAATGTGGCAGAAACGTTTTAGCAATTTGCCAGTGTCCAGATTCTGCAGAAGGAATTATTTGATCAATATCATTGCTGGCTAATAGACAAGAGTAAATTATATGATCAATGTTTGTGCAGGACAGTGATATACCTTTGTACACACTTTGTCCTTGTGCATGCTTGTGCATGTATGTGGCCAGTGCTTGCATTTATTATTTCTTTAATGTACCTCTTTAAGCGTATTGTGGCCTAAATGTACAATAGAGGCTATATTTGTACTGTACAGGCCATGTTGTATTGAATTTGTTCACTATTAATCTTTGATGTTGGGATTTCCATTACTACATTCCAAATCATCAGCTTAACCCTAAATATTAAGCTCTACATTGAAAAAATAAAATAAAAATAATAATAATAAAAATGGGGCACAATGTACTGTATCAATATGAAGGAATTTTTCGTATGTATTTATATTTATTTATTTCTTTTTACAAAACCTTTTACTTGTATTTTGAATTTTGCATTTAATTGGGTTGTGCTTTAGGGTCAATAGAAATGTTTAGGAAACTTACCTGTAAATTTTCCCTCCCCCCACTAGATTAGTACTGTTTTGGACCCAACTGACCTTCAATGTACAGACAAACACAGAAACATTCTTCAAAATATCAAAATGTTTTTTTTTTTTTTTTTTTTATGAAAGTCACACAGGTTTGGAAAGACATGAGGGTGAGTAAATCTCCTTAATCGCTGTTTACTGTACAGACAATGTTGTACTGAATTTGTTATTACAATTTATTTTTTCCATTACTACATTCAGTAACTCATCATCTCAACTCTAAATATTAAGTTCTGGCAAACTTGAGAAATGTTATGATGGCGTATTAACTTTCCCCTGATCTAAAATGATATGTGTTTACGTGTCTCACCCGTGGTTAGATACACAGGAGTATGTTTAGTTATCTGAGATGACATGTTAGGGACCCAGAATTTGCCAAAACAAATGCGATGATGCAACTCTGTCTGAAGTGCGCACGGCGCTTCGAGACATCACTCTCCTGCAATGAGTGATCCTGTTTTGCTCTGTCTTCAGGACAGAGGGAACGCTGAGGTCTTTTCATTAGATGATGCCATCATTTCTTTCTTTTTTTGAGTTAGATTTATTTTTCTGATTGTTCACTTCTCATATTCATCACATGACAAAGCATGGTGTGCTTGCTAATGCTAAGCAAGTGAGACGAGAGAGAGGAGGGAGCGAGGTCGCAGGAGGGAGGGTGCGAGTGGGAGAGTGACACAAAGAGAGCTTGTCATACTTGCTTAAGGATGAAATATTAAGTGTGCAGCCAGGTTGTAATTTTCTCCAGCAAGTGCAGAAAGGGTGTGGGGGAGGAATCACACCATGACTTTCCCTTTTATTCTCCAAGCTGCATATTGCTATTTAAACAGCATTATTTTAATTACAGGTGCAATAAAACCAGAGCTGTTTAAAATCCAGTGTTCTGCTTCTAATACACCGAATAATTAATCGATAAACACTGTGCCACTCTGTCTAAACAAAGGACGTTCTCCAATAAAAAGTGAGCTTTACCTGCGAAGTGAGTTGCACTTTATAGAAATCATTTAATCGACCAAGTTAATTTTATTATTAATCTGTATATTTTAATTTTTTGATTATTGTGTGTATGTTTCTGCACTTTAGACACACTCTTGAATAATGTCTTTCATGCAGTGTACTTCTTTACTTACTGGAGTGGACTCATCTTTGTGTGCTTGCATTTGTGTGCGTGTGTGCGTGCGCGTGATATTCTACCTTTCCTGGCAGGAGTGTGTGTGGAACTTTTTCCTGATGTGATAAAGAGGGACAGGTGAGGGTTTCATCTCGCTTTCACTAAGTCAGGTCGCTGGCTCATCTCACTGTCTGTGTCTCTCTCACTGTCCTGGGAATATACCCTTCTCTGACCCCCTTTCGTCATCCTCAAAACACACACACATGTTTGTTTTTGTGAAAAGTGGGGACATCCCATAGGCGTAATGGGTTTTATACTGTACAAACTATATGTGCTATTGCCCTACACCAACCCTACACCTAAACCTACCCCTTACAGGAAACTTTGTGCTATTTCAGATTTTCAATACACTCCATTCTGTGTGATTTATAAGCGTTTTGAAAAGTGGGGACATGGGGTAATGTCCTGAAAAGTCACCTTGTCCTTGTAATACATATGTCATACCCTTGTCATTATACAAATCTATGTCCTCATTTTCACAAAACCGCGCACACACACACACACACACGCGCGTTTTTCTGTCATATTGGGTAATTTTTATTCCTATTTATACTGAGGTGAGAACATTTTATGTCTTCATATTTGTAAGGACATTCATGAGAACATGAGCTCAAACAAACAAACACACTCAAGCTGTCAGACAGTAGAGGAAGATTCAATCCCTAAACTATGCTTGATTATTTCTGCACATATTATAAATAAATAAAATTGCTACACTTAGGGCAATTATGTCATTTTTGCATTTTTTCTCAACATAATTTGAGTAATAATTTATATTAATAATTTTTACACAATAAATAATATGTTTGCTTCACTCTTTGCTTAGATTATTATCATTTTAAACATAACATTTCTATTTTTAAAGATTTCATGTTTTAGGTTTGAAAGTCTGGGTCTGGGATAGACAAAAAATAAATAATAAAGGCATGACAAAAAAATGTAAAGGAATTTTAACGTGCCCTTCTTATAACATTTTATAAAATCAAATATTTTAACTAAAAAGATCTTTAAAAAAATATATTGTCCAGTTTTACAGTTTCAGTATTATTTATTTTCTTGTAAGTTATTTTATTTAAAACAATTACAAAACTTATACTTTCCTTGCATAATCTTTCATACAGTGTAGGGTACTGAAATAAATATATGATGTGCTGTATGTGCTGAAATGCACTAAAACATACAGTTCAGACTAACTAAAACAAAATTATTATCAATGATTCTCAATTAATCATATAAAAGGCGACCTGACTTGCTCAAGACAGTCAGCCTTCGCCATTTCTTTACATTTAAGAAATACAACACAGCTAAATCTAGGTGTGTTTTAGACATGTTTTATAAGATGTGATTTATGAGATTATGCATTGGCCTGATTTCTGTTTATGCCATGCAAATGATACCTAGCTGTAGAGATTTGTTTCATGATGATGATTATTGTAAGACAATCAAACATGATCCTTTCTTTGTAATCTTGTTTTACGGTAGATTCATCAAAATGAGTTTGTGTCTTATTCAATCCAGGAGCAATGCTGTCATAAGTTCATGACACATCTTATATTATTGCACTAGAGCACCTTTATGTGCAGTGTACAGAAAAAAATGAATCACAGTAAAATATTGCAGTCCATTTCCCAGGTCAAGCTGTATGATGCAAAATGTGTGTGTGCCTGATCTCTAAAGGGGATGGTGGAGGAGTGACCAGTGGAAGAGTTAACAGGATGAGTAGGGTTAAGGAGGTGTGTGTGTGTGTGTGTGGTTCAGCTTAGCACCACTGATTAAATCAACTTCATTTCTCATTCAGTGCAGAGCTATAGGTTATCCTCATCCATCATTGAGACTGAAAATCACAACACAGGATGGAGGATGAAAACAGGACATTTGTACATTCACTCATAAGAGTTTTTTTCTGTGAGACTAACATAATTCAAGCATAATCACTCGATTTCCCCAACACAGCTCATCTACCATTAATCAGAGTTGATCAGCGATGGTTTAAATTCATCTCAAAGACATTTAGATTTGTGTGACGCAAAAAGAGAGAACTTAAATGCATAATACAGACTTTTCTATACGTGTGAATAGGGAAAGTGTTATAAAAGAGGTGAGAGTAAAAGGAAAATCTTATCGTGCCTCAATCTTTCCCTCTATTTTCTTTCCCCGGCTCGCTTCTTCTGTCTTCAGTGCTGATGAAATATCGCTATTGTTTATGCTGAAGATTAGAATGAAATTGGGCTGAAACTGGTTGTTCTGAGGAGATGGAGATAAGGCAGAGGATTTGTATGGGGCCGTGTGCGGGACCCTCTTATCGGGGCCCCTGCCACAGGCACCATATGAAGTTGTTCATGCTAATTAGCCCTGGCAGGAGCCCAGCCCTCACTATGACGGCAATTCAGCGAGGCCCCCACACAAACACTCATAAATACACATCCTGTTCATTATCATGACTTTTATCCTTTCTCCTTTCCATGACATGATAAGAAATTTAATTACAGAAATTTACATTTCACAGCAATGAGTCTGGACAAACAAATAGTTTTCATCAATGCCGTTTTTGAAAGAGAATGCCAGACACTTATTTCACCAAGACATTCCACAGCTACATGCGCATTCACCCAAAACTAAAGAGTGTGAAATCATGTTTGCTCGGGTCTTTGATGAAGAATGCTTCATTTGATGAAATAGTATTTGTAACACATGAATTGATTAAAACTCTTTAGATGATTTCTCTGTTGCCATAAGACACAGGTGTTGTTTCTTAGTCTCGGAGAAACAGTACAGTCTAGTTTATTAACACTCTCACCTTGACACATCCTACCTTGTGTGAGCACCCACTAGAATCATCTGACCTTTGCAGAAAAATGGAGTGGTTTTCAATATGTGCCGACCCCAAGGACTCCTATTTGTGCTTCAAAATTACATGTATTAGGCATTTTACACATCTCCAAGCTTTTTTTTGTGTGCGTGCGTGCGTGTGTGTGTGCATTCGTGCGTGTATGTGTGTGTATTTGTGTTTTATCGTGAGTGCTTTTGGATGGACTGTAGGCCACCCATTACAGCAATACACAACTTCTGGTAACTGCAAAAAATGTGGATGTGAAGCATCTACTTCTTTTACCAGTACATTGTATATATTAAAAGAGAATGGAGGGCGGAGTGTAATATTTGGTAAATCTATCAGACAGGGTAAAAGGCTCTTTCTTCTTCCTTACCACCAAGTATTTATAAGTAGTGTGTCAGAATTTGTGTAAACATTTATATAACTCTTTTGTGTACAATAAATATGTTTGTGTCACTCATTTATGTTTTATATTATTTTGTAATTTATTTTCATATTTTAAGGTAAAAGTGTGTCTGGGACCAGGGCTAAACAATTTATACATATGGCATTTGAAAAGTAGTAAATATGTTGAAAGAATGGAAAAGAGTTTACAAGACCGTTACGTGACCTTCATATAAAAAAAATAAAAACAATTTGGGTTTGGTAAGATTTTTTTATGTTTTTGAAAGAATGCTCTTTTGCTCATTAGTAAAACAGTAATATTGTAAAATATTATTTTAATTTTAAATTATAGTTATTTTATTAATTTCTTTTTTAAAATGTTTTAGATTTATTTTCAAATATAATGTATTATATTTTGCTTTGATGACAAAGATGAATTTTCAGTAGCCATTACTCCTGTCTTCATTGTCTTAACACAATATTTCAGAAGTCATTCTAAAATATTTGGTACTCAAGACACATTTCTTACTTTTTATTTATTTTTAAATTTTTTTCGGAAACCATAATACATTTCTTCCAGGATTCTTTGACGAACAGAAAATTCAAAAGAACAGCTTTTTTTTTGTAACAAGAAAAATAATCTTTACTGTCACTTTTGATCAACTTAATGTGTCCTTGATGAATAAAAGTAATAATTTCTTTTCAAAAATCTTACTGACCCCAAATTTTTGAATGGAATATTGCAAAAGATATCAAGAAAGGAGGACAGGGTGTAATATTTGGTAATTCTGACAGGTAGACAAAAAGGCTCTTTTTACTTCCTTTTCAGGTTCTTATCTATAGTATGTTTCTTTATCTACCTGGTGTTAACAGGTCAGCCCACAGTGCATTACAGTGAGTCAGATGTTAATTTATACAGCAATTAGCACGCTATTAACTCCTCTTCTGATATGCTAATGCTGTGCTAACTGGCTATGCTAACAAATCCCAGATGCAAGCATGCTAAAGCGCTCGGCAGGTGAAACCACACTTGTGTGTGTATTTGCAGTGTGATTTGTATGAGATTTAATGGAATGTGATGCTTTTTTAGAAGGCTTGCTTTAAAACCTCTCTTCCATCAGTTGACCACATAGTAGTATGAATGGCATTAGCACACAAACAACTTCATTCAGGTAGAAGGTAATTAAATTAGCGCACTTAGCTGAAGGTTAGAGCGCACACAAAAAGAGTTGATTCCATACTGCACAAATCTTTTGGTGTCTTTCAAGAGGGATAAAATACATTTATACATCTACTTATACAGGTGTCTTAATGTCTGAAGAAGGCAAGTCACCTTGAACTGCAGCAAGTAATGCTAATTCATTTGGGCAATAGAACACACTCTGCATTCACAGGGCTGGAGCATATTGTGCCTGCTTGTACCGCTTTCTGAAAACAGCAGACAGAAGTAAGACACCAAGCGAATGAGTTTTTGTGGGAGATAAAGAGGGAAATGAAGGTTGAGAGAGAGTTTTTCCGCAGGCTTCAGGCGTACTTGTAGTTCGACGGTTTTCTAGCCAGTGACCCTGTGCAAGAATATATTTGAAATCTCAAGGTAAACCAACAGAGCAAATCAAACACAAGAGACAAATCTTTGTTAATAGAGAGAAACTTCCTTCATGGTTTCTATTCCCATTGGTAAAAAAGAAATTAATTACAAACACTAAAAATAAAGGAAAAGCCCTAGAAAAATACATAGGCCAAAGAATTTAAGTATTTTTCCTTGAAAGTGCAAAGCTTAGGTTTTGGCTCTCATTATCTTCATGTCAACATCTGACACAGTGGGCATAAGTTGTGGGTGTGGGTGTTTGTGTTCACAACACAAAGTTGGTTTCCTTCCAAGAAGGACACAGCGTTCTTCATCTGTACCGTGATATGCAGCAGTATGTTTGTGCGAATGCATCTGACAGCCATTGCTAATTAGGCTGGAATGTTTTGGCCCGGTTTGTTAATCCCCACCCTCACGCCAAACCAAAAATTGCCCAGCTGCTCTGAACAGGATCACCTCTAGATGATATGAGCGGGACTTTCTCTGATCAACTGTCACTGTTTTTTCCATAGACATAGTGTCAGGATGTCATTGGGTCTGCTTAGACACGCACACACAGATCCTCTGATCATACAAAGATTAGAAAATGCCGCACTGAGCCAGAGACACGTTTTTAAAAGGACTGGAGTGAGTTTTTAATGATAGGCTACTGATGCTCCTCTACATCATTGGTCCACAGAGACAAACTCGCACTGAATCTGAGCCTCAAAATTGGCCTCCAGGTTTATATGGAGGATGTCAACATTTAAGTGCCCTCGCTGCTGTCATACAATATTCAGAGCAAATTCCCTTAGGCAAAATCCTGCTGCTTAATGGATGGAACCGCTCAATGCATTTACAGGAATGATGGAGTAATAAGACGTTCATTAAGTGAATGTACAGGTGAACCTGACTAGGAGTCCCTTGGTGGTTCCTGGTTCGCTGAAGACCTTGTATAACAACGCAGATGAAAATGTAACTGGGCCTCTGCTGGCTTCTGTTTATCAGATTGCATCACACACTACACCAATATTCTGCTCAATATGCAAATTATCTGCAATATTTATTCTGCTTTGTCCATCTGGGAGAAGGTACGGATGCGGCAACCAATCCCACTGATTTCCCTCATCACTTAAGCTATAATGGAAGTTTCATGTACTGCGAGACACTGATCAAAGTGGCCAATGGATTGACTGGGAGGAGACCAGAGGAAAAAGTTCTGAAAAAGGTGATGTGTTTATGTATGTCCGTTGCACACTACAAACATAAAGTGGGTCCTTTTTTCAGTGTTAAAATATTTTCGACGACTGTGTCATCTGTTGATTGATTCCCTTCAAAAAGTTGTTCTGTGACACTGTCCACATATTGATCTGCTTGTTTAAGCAGACCAACCAATGAGGTGAGTTTGTGGGCAGGGCTATCTATTTGCCTGATAAATGGCAGATGGAAGTGTTTTTTTGTGCAATTCTGAGTTAACACTCTAATGTTTTTGCTGTTTTCACTGTTCCCATTTGTTTATGTATTTATTTGTCGTTTTAAATTTACTATGAATACGCAAGAAATTCCTTTAAACAAACATTTAACATTTTATTTAATTAAATGTTTAGTTTTAGTAAATATCTTTTAAAATATCCAAAGTTCGTTAAAATTGTAGAAATTTGGTGGAGTGTCTGATTAAAACACTGGAAGAAACACCAGTCCTTTGCTCTCTTTTATTCCACTGAAGTGAAGAATCATAAATCTTTAGCAGTTGACATGACATGCAGTTCACAAATTCATATGGAGCAGGACTACCTCTTGATGATGAACAGGATGGTTTTAGGTCACTACAAAGAGTATAAAAAAATAAATCTTTACTTAACGCATCCTAAAGAAAAGACTCAAAGGACATGGTTGGATGCCCATTCAAACACCCACACTTCACCAATGCAAAAGGGACAAAGGAAGGAAGTGAGGTCTATTTATAGACCTTAACCAGGGGAATATGGGTAATGTAGTGCACCGTATATGGAGTTCACCCTAAACTGTGTTGTTTAAAACATTTCATTTTTAAAGTTCATGAATTAAATAATCAAATTTGAATACACCAGTTTAATTTGATGAATTGAAAACTAGTAATGCATATAAAATTACAACACAGTTTATCTAATCTTTCAGTTTAAAATAAATATGTAATATTTTTCTGTTTTGTAGTATTTAAAATAACACTTTGCCCTCCGCCTGTGTTCACTGTGTGTTTAAAAACCATCATCAAATGTGTAAAATCACAACCACAGACTGGGTGATAAAATTCCCACTGTGATTAACTCTGTTTGTTCATTTAGCCTAGTTGAGCTGCTTGTCTTTGAGTTAATACCCAGGCATTAGTAGAAAATGTAAAGAAGGATGCGGCCCGCTATGTCCCAAAGGGCAGGTGATTGTGAGTGATGATGTCATCAGAGAAGTTTTACATAAGCATTGCAATTATGCTGATTTGTATGGATGGTGCTGGATGAGCAGACGTTGCCTGAAGCTGCCTGGCTGGATATACCTGAGATCAGGATCTGCTGCTTTCCGAGGTGTGTGTTGCTTGGGTGGTGCACCACTGAATGACATTCACACTGTTTTGACGCCTAACTGCCGATTTGACTAAGCTAAACTAAGGCGTTGTGCTGCTGTCATGGAGCATGGGTACGCTCACCATCACTGTCTCTGTGTCTGTAAAGCATCTGGCTCCAGCTTCAGGCTTCTCTGTACTGATCTCTCCCTTAGTTTAACCACAAAAATGTCACGCTGGCATATCTACAAGTAAATCCTGGTCATGTTGTGTCTTGATTTGCCTATGAAAGAGGAAGTGAACATGATTAAGAGTGAACATCAGTGCCCTAAGAGGACCGTATTTATTCAGTAGTGATCAAATAAGTCCGCTATTCATTGTGGTTGCAGTGATGCACAAGAACTTGAAATAAAAATGAAATATCATATTGTTCAACATGGACAAAGCGGTGTTCAGTAAATGTCTTCTCTAGTAAGGCAACGGTACAGTTTGATACCCAGGTTATAAACATTTGTTACAGATGCAAATAGGGAGTGACATATCACTCAGTCGCCCGAAGGCAAGTTCAGATTTTATTTGACTGGTGTTGTCTAATTGATACAACGATGGTCTGTCTGACCACAGTCTCAGGATGATGAGTGTGCACAATTGTGTAGGCATGTTAGGACAGTGCAAAATCTCACTCTTGACATATAAAAACTCATATAAATCTTAAATGTTTTATATAGCAACGTTTAACGTGTGACCTGCTCCATTATTTTGAGTCGTTTTGACCCAGAAACACGCTTTGAGTTTTATGAGCTGGATGAAAAAGGAAAATCTCTTTTAATCATTTAAATGGTAGTTGTTATGAAACTGTATTTCTTTTTGTTAATCTAAACAAAAACGGCCTTTAAATAATAGAATTTGACAAAAAAAAAAAAAAAAGGTTAGATTTTTTTTTTTTACTAACTAAAACACTGGACGTTTTATGAACGTCATGCTACATGTTGTTGACAGCAATACAGTGAAATGTCACACCTGTCACTGAGCCTCAAAGCGACATTTATTGTTTGAATTTTCTGATAAAGCTTGAAAGCTAAGATTTATTTTGATCAAAAATAACAACGCACAAACCTACAGTGCACACGACATGCAGAAGAAGAAATAGATATTAAGAAGCCAATTCGTTCCCTCATTTAAGTTAAAGCATGGTCAACGTTGTACTAATTCACTGTGATTTAGTTAAACGTAACTACAGTGAGGGAAGGAAATAATTTGCGAAAATGTAATCTTAATTTGTGACCGTCATATTTTGTTATCAAGGTTCTGTTTCTTATAATCAAACGACTTGTTCCGACTCAAAATGACACATACACAAAATGAGCACATGTGTACCACACGTCAAAACACAACATGCACCAATGTGTACAAACAAACGTGTATTGTAACATGCTTGTGTACAAAATGTAAATCTTCTAGCAGATGCACCCAGCACAGCTAACAATCCCCGCACAATGTGGCGTTGTGCACTGTGTGCTTTGGCAGCAGCTGAATGACAACTCTGAAGCCCCCATCCACCCCTCTCATCCCTCCCCTTCACACCCACCTCCCCTCAGCTAGGCTGCCAGTCTTTATCTCACTTGGTTGGGTACAGAAAAAAGCAGCATGTGTGTGCGTATTGGTGTGCATGTATTATATCGGAGGAATTGAGAGTGGCTTGTGGCCCTTATAACATGCTTGTGTCCAGTGGGGGCTGTTTACATGAATGGAAGGGTTTGCTTCTTTTTGGTGGTGGTGGTGGCGATGAAGGCGAGCAAGGCCCTACCCAGCTCAGTGCTGCTGAATGGAACGCCCTTTTACCGGACACTCCCTGCCAGCCTGCCGGGTTAATGGAACTGTCATGCGGGGGTCAAGCACAGACACCTGGGTCTCCGTTAATATGCTCACAGCGATTACTGTGCCAAATGGGCTGACCTCCTCTCTCTCGTTTGCTTTTTCTGTCTTTCTCCTTTTCTCACTCTCCTACGCTCTCTCTCTGTCTCCCTCGCACCTGCCATCTTGCTCTGGCATTGTGTGGCTGTGAAAACGTTTAACCGACGCTGAATGAGGAACCCCTGTGTTAAAGGGGAAGGGGGCAGGACACAGAGAGAGAGAAAAAGAGGCCAGAAAGGGCATGTCCTCCCTCCCGCTCTCTCTCTCCACTCGTCCCCGCCGCACGAAGGGCACGTCTTTGTTTGTTTTTGAATGAGAGATGTTTGGGATGTCTCCTATTTTCTAAATGAGCAGCACCGTCACAAATATGAGCGGCACAACATGGATAGACACACACCACTCGCTCTTTGCCCGGCTCAGAAATAACAGACGCACCTCGAACATCGGCTGGACGTAGCTTGAGGGTGTGTGGCTGGAAGGAATGTTCGATCCCCCCTCCCTTTAATTCTTCTTTGTAGCTTTTAAGCAGTTGCATTCCTGTTGGCTTTTGTTTTGGGGGTGGAGATGAGGCTGCTAATTGCTAATTGTTGTCCCTCTTTTGGCCACTCAAACGCTCTGAGAGCTGTTAAAGGATCACCTGGGTGACAGGTCGCTGTGGGCACTTCCGCTGCACATGCTTAACCCTTGTTCCCTGTGTCTTCAGCCCACCTCTGGACTTGCAGATCATGACCTCTGACCTCTTACCTGTCCCAGCATGGGGTCAAATTGAAGGCTAGCCTGGGGTCAGATCTACAGGACTCAAGTTGTCTACAATAAGTTCTTACGTGCTTTTTGAGATGAAAACTAATTAACATGTTGCACTTATCAGGGTCGTGCACTGTTCAGGACTTAAAAATTGTCTCCCTTACAATTCGTGAGTGTGAATTAGAATTGAATTTACCACAACCCACAGGAAGTTGGATTGGAATGTTAGGGCTCTGCAAAATCCATTTTATTTTTTTTCACACTAATTCCTTGTTTTCCATTTAGTTCATTCTGGATTCTGTTTTAATGGTTTCCTTTAATGCAATTTTAATAATCAAAAAGTATGTGGCAGAGGCTATTTGCACTAAGTGTAAATAGCGATAGATGCCATTTACACAAATTTATACAACTAGATGCTATTTACACTAAGTGCAAATAGCAATGGATTCTTTTTACACTAAGTGAAAATAGCAATATTTTAGCGATATGCTATTTACACTAAGTGCTAATAGCTAGATTCTATTTACTCTAGGTTTTTTCTGCTATTCATACTACTTACTGCAAATAGTTGCAATTATCTGCAACTCAGTATTGTAGTACATTATAAAACAGTATGCAATAATTATGTATTGAGTGTAAACTATAATGTTAATTCAAATTATTAAATTTATGCCACCTTATTGAGTCAATAAAGCCCCCCCTACACCTACCCTAACCCTACCCGATACTTTATTTTCAACTTTTTGGTTATTTCCTTCATTTTTGTTCAAAATAAATGCCTCTCCGATGTGATAATAGATTTGAAAAGGTCGGAAAAAAAGTTTGGCAAAAGGCGGATTAGAACTCGTGTCGATCGCGTTAAAAAGACTACAGTATATGCTTTAATATCTACACCACTGGAGCTGATTATTGATGGTCATCTCTTGTAGTGTTGACTACCCCAAACACACATTGGTGGGAGGAGTTAGCGTAAATAGCCTCTGCCAACAAGGCAGGCTATTTGCACTTAATGTAAATAGACACTCCAAATGTTTAACAATTTTATAATTTATTACAATTTTAACAATAAATGTGCCCTAAACTGCATTTTAATTGTTCTTCATTCTGTGTTTTATGAATTAATACAAATGAAATATGGTGCTAATCAAAAGAATATATAAAACTTTTACAATTTAATTAATTTTTCAAAGTAAAATCAAATCAAATTCAAACAATTCCTTTCATTTTTGGCAAACAAAGTACTATACGAAGAAGGTTACTGAAATGAAATTGTACATTCTACTGTATTATAGTAATATATATCTGATAATAGTTTTATCAAATGAAATGAGCTGCTCTGGAGATTAAGTTCATGTGTTCATGTCCTCATGCAGCGAGACGGCAGTGTCCTACATTTTTTTTCATCCAAATTTAACTGAATTCCATAATATTCTACATCAAACAGTTATTCTATTTTTATGACTGGATTTCATGATTCTGTTTATATTTTCATTGGAAATTATAGGGCCCCTGAATGTGAATTGGAATGACAGGAGGAATCATCTGCTAAATTGTAATTTTAATAAATTCATCACATGTAATTCATTCTGGAAAAGTCAAGTTGGGAAAAGTGAAAGTGTCTGGAAAGTGTCCATTCACAATGGTCCACAAAAAACTCATTTCTTAAATATGATAAGATACATAAACCACAAACAACTGTCTAATCTATCAGTATTGCCCGTAAATCTTTAAACTTCACATTTTTTAAAGCTAATAAAAGTCCTCACATTAAAATTTTAATTCTGCACCCTGTTCGCTGCCTTCAGTTCGGTTTAAATTCAATCCAGGAATTGAACTGAAAACTACAAGTCTTTTTAAATTCAATTCTAAATTGGCACACAACCTTGGCATTTATATCGGTGTAGGTAGTGAAGTGATTGTTCAAGTGAGCTAGAAATTTTGACATTACTCCTGACCATAATTGTTTTATAATCAAAAGAGTGAAAGAGAAACAAATGAGAAACATGTTATTCACTCATTGGATAAGAACAACTCTCTCACACACTCTCAGACACGGCACGTATCCATGGAGCGCACACACACACACACACACACACAAAGAAACAATTACAATTTTTCATTAAAATACTCTTAATCCTTTTATACGAAACATAGTTACACAAGTCCACACAATGAGGGGCGAAGAAAGGAGGAGAAGTCGCGGGGAATAATTACACATATCATGGAGCCAGGCTTTTATTTGGGGTGTCACTTGTGATGTCACAGGCTGCCGGCACTAATTTGAATTCAGACCTTTATCTCTGGCCCGCAGCAGATTTGAGTGACGGGCCACCAAACGCTCGCGCCACTGTCCTATTGATTTCTCTAAATCCCCAACAATGGCATTTGCATGCTTGTTTCTGTAATAATACAGATATGCCATTTGGAATGAAAGGCTGCGCAGACCAGAGGTAACTAATTGTGTGGCGTGTAATGAGTGCAGTTTCAATTTGATATAACCCACAGCTCCACTCGCCGCAGCCCCACGCTAAGTACTTTCAAGTCTTTGTGGGGAAATAATTGATTTTTTGTGCTTTGGGCGCGAGGAAAACTATTATGATCTTTTTGAATAATGGCAGCGGAAGGCCCGTGAACGATTTAAATTGGTATTAGAGGAGGAAGCCGTGGTGGGAAGATAGCAAAGCTGTTTGACTGACAGCTTGCAAATGGAGCCCAGGCTGCTTGATTAGTCATTCTCTTAAGGTGGAGACGAGGCTTCGTTTCGAGCGCCCGTGGTGGACCAGCTTAATGGAGAACAGCGACGCTGGTTTCTTGCTTCCACGAGTGCACACTTTCACCGAGGGAAGGGACATTCGAGGGGCCGCTCCATTTGACTCTGGCAGCTCCTTCGGGGTGTTTTTGTGGGCTGAGATTGTCCACACTCTGAGGGCAGATGACGGAGAACACTTTTCCACATACCTCCTTTTCAGAGTAGCCAGTGGACGGTCTTAAATGAGCTCTACCTGTGCCAGCTACAGGGATTTGAGGCAGAATGTGATTATTCTGGGTATCAGTGAGCCTTGGCACTGCTCTCTCAAGGTTGAAAAACTCATTTTTTCCCCAAGCTTTTGTTTCCTCAGGAACAAAAGCGCTTTCTTAGTTAACGCAGCATGTTCAAATTTCATGCTTTTAATTGTGCCCATAGATAAATGTGTCTGCGGCTCCGGGGGGATGTTGGCTGCACGTGTACGTGCGGCATCATTGTGAAGGAAACAGTGTGTGTGTTTGCGTTCAGAAGTATGGCGTTCTTTCAAAGGCACTTGCTCATTGCAAGAAATCCAGGGGCTTGTTTCCAGTGCGGTAATCCAATTCCACCGTCACTTTCAACAAGAAGACTTAATCTGGTTGAAAATGTGACTAGCTTGGATAGCTCCATGTACTAGTGTGAGCACAAGTGTCATCCCGTGTCACGTCTGTGAAGTTATCTTGCAGAAACACAGCGCCCGCTGACGGACCACATGTGATAGCTTTCAAATTGATGGTCGTGCGAATGTGTATTTAAGCCACAGTGTGTATGAAGATTGAGGATTTTGAATGCACGTCGTCATGACTAATGGTCCAGCGATTGAAATCCCATGCTCTACTCTTTCGATTTACTGATATGACGGAAAACGCTTTCACGCAAATCTTCACACACTGCATTTGAGACAAATATATTGAGTCTCGATATCATATCAAGCACTAAAGAGAAGTCGGAAAGAGTGAATGAGATCGAGAGAGAGCCTGAGGCATGGGGTGCAGTCAGATTTAAGTTTGTAAGGATCACCTCATCACATCTCTTGTCAGTTCGGCCCTGATGTGATGGCTTAATATGTTTAGCTCTGCCAGTGGTGACAGTGTATGTGCGTGCGCTGAGGGAAACCGTACAGATAGAGAGGCAGTGGGCTGTACAGCACTTTACCCCCCAGCCAGAGCGTGGTTATCTCATCTGGAAGCAAACACACACACACACACAGCCCTTTTTTCTGGCTGGGGCCTGCTCAACATATTGTCTCTATCACATTATTGCTTTGACCCCTGTCAAGAGCAGTGAGCTCAGACTGCAGGCAAATAGAGCCTCTGCATCCACTGCCACACTGACACGCTCACATCCCTCTTTTTTATCCACGTCTTCTGCAGTTTCTACAGTTTCCTCACATTTTCCCAGCCTCTGATTACAGAAATAGGCAGAAAATACTCCTGAAGGCAGAAGATACACACTGTATAATGCATACACAGAAAACATTATTTTCTGGTTTTGTACATAAATTACAATCATTTAAGGATAGTATGGACAGTTAATATATAATATACAATATACTGTATATAGGAAAATAGCAATTACATTTTTTTTGCTTATTTTTGCTTTATTTATTATATTCATTACATTTATTCATTATATTTATAATTATATTTACCATTAGTGCGTTCCTCTGTTTTTTTCCTCATTTATTCATTCAGTCATTCAAGGACGGATTGGATGATTAATATGATATCACATTAATGAATAAGCTACATATCTGTATATAAAGTCATTTGTGTGTGCATTTTCAATTTTTTTTTCATCTTGTTTGTTTTATGCCTTCACATTGCCACTGGCATCTTTTTTTCTGTTTCAATATATAAATGAATACATAAAACTCAGATAAAATTAATTGGAGGAAAATAAGTCAGTTACACATATTTCTTAAACTGTATAAATCAATTATGATTAGAAATATAATCTCACACAATAATTGTTTTTCCTGTAAGCATTAAGCAATATTTTAATGATTATTCCAAATCAATTTATAGAAGTACCATATAAATTAGAATTAAATGGAACTGTTTTATTTATTTATTTATTTACACAGATCTTTGTTGACTAACAAGAAACAGTTGAATTGTAAAGTATTTAGAGTATTTTACGCTTCATATACAGTATATGTTGAAATGCAAGGCAAGGAATTGTGGTTATCTATAGACATGCAAATCTAAATATAAGCACATATTAGTGAATATGCATATGCAATACAATATAATACTAATTTGTTTCCCACTTAAAGGCCACTCCTACAGCCATACACATATGAGCTGTGCATGACCGGTCCTCTGTCTCTTTCCTGCTATCTGTCTTCCTCTCTCTTTCTTGCTCTCCGTCTAGAGAGGCGAGAGCTGTTCATTTAGTTAGTCATAACTAATAGTGTCTAATCTGAGAGAGGGAGTCTCCAGAGAATATTGGACAGTGTAAAGGTTAATCACCACTGCCTGGTTAGCCAAGGAAGACGGGCTAATTCCTCGGAAGGCAAATGGCATGCGCTCGTTATCTGGACCAGCGATAAGGAGTGTTAATGTACCAGGCAGAATGGATGCTCAAGGGCCGGGTTCGCTTATCAGCAAACTTTACAACAGGAGCCCCGGAAAGCGCACAACCCCCCGCGCCAGACAATAAGCACCTCAGTTTACCTCTCAAGCAGAACTATCACAGACCCCCCCGATACACAACCTCAGCGATGCGCACACACACACACACACACACACACACAGTGCCCCCAGATCCTGGGGTATTATGAACGTGGGCTAATTGGAAGATCACTCTAATACATTAAGAGATAAAATACTTTGGCCAGTCGCCTAAAGCGTGGATCAGGACAACATTGGACAGCTATCTAGCCTTGTCACACACTCAGAGATTTCCATACAAACACAGCACGAGCAATTACCCAAAACACATCTCTGTTTGTGCTACAACATACTCCCTGCCAGTGTGGCGGCCCAAGGAAAATTAGAGGAGCTCTGTGTATGTGTGTGTGTGTGTGTGTGAATTAGTGGGGCTGTGAAGGGGAAATTGGCTCACTGTTTGTCTGATTGTTTATGTATTTATTAGGTGGGGAGGAGAACTGCCTCCAAACCTTGTGTGTGTGCCAAAGTATTTGTGTCTTCAGGGAGGTGAGAACTATCACGCCTTCTTTAAAGAAACGCATCCTCAAAAACAAAGACACTGAGGTAGAATTGTAACTGAAATAAAAGCTGACATACACATGCTTCGTTGTTATTGTCTTTTTAATTACTGAATGGCGTCTCGATCCACACTGATGTATGCATTTCATCATTAGTATCTCATTCTCTGGCCTTTAGTTACAACAGCAGGGGCAACTTCACAATACAACACTGGTTTCCCCAAAAAGAGATAGAAGTCTGTTCATATGGCAAGCATATAGGAGCATTTTCAGTTCTCACGGTAAAGGTAAAGACATTTTGTAGAAATAAGTCTAGACAAACTGCTAATTCTTTATCAATACCCGGCACACATCTTTTTGTTGTTTTGAGAGGTTACTTAGTCTAAATCCTTTTTAAACCCAATTATTATTTTTTTTCTCTTGGCATAGGACAAAAGAGGATAAAAAGAACTATTTCTGAAGGCAGAAGTGCAAAAGTCAGAAAGCTTTAGAATAGTCTGGGTAAAATTTTCACTGTCCTTCTTCTTCAGAAAGATTCTCTTAAGAACCAACTCCAAAAAAGAGAGGTCTCTTAGCAACCACCTGAACTTTGTTTTCATAAATACAAATTGAAAATATTACTGCGGAAGCTATAGTTCTGTAGTCTAGTAGCTTAGTAATGTACACCCTATTATATATTCTACTTAATAAATATGCATGAAAAATTAATCAGAAAGTTATTTAAAGGACCTACCTTCACAGAATTGCAGTAATAATTTAAAGAAATGAGAATTAATACCATTTCAAACTTATTAGGTCTTTCTTCTGTCACACAAAACTATAAACTACATTGTACCTCAGTGACTCTAATTGTATGGATGGGGAAAAAAACAACAGAATATCTCTTTTTATGTTCCACAGAAGAAAATATAAACACAGGTTTAGAAGGGTGAGTAAATGATGACAGAATTTAAGCCTTTAAGCAATGATGGGAGTCGCAAATAATGCTTATTTTCTAGTGTCTTTAGAACAGCGGTAGTCTGGATGTGGGCCACCTTGTAGCACAAACTAATTCTACAAACTGATCTCCATCAGTGGTGATCACATCACATCCATAGCATCCAAAACATGGTCAAAGAAGCCTTCCAGCTATGCCATGTTATACATGATGCAGTACCCTAACTAAACAATGGAGCCGTGGCTTTTAAAAGTCAGATCAATTTCATACTCTGTAAAGATGAATCTGTTTGGGATATTGGGCCTTTTGTGTTGGCAAAACAACATGTCACAGTGTACTCAGCTATTGTTGTGGTGATGCGCCGTTAAATCCGATTTTCTGCCCGTATGGAAATTTCGTGTCACCCCTGCTGAATAAGCCCCTTTTTACACCTCCTATCCAGTTCTTCATCCGCTACGGTGCGGTTCTGGGAGTTAATATCGCCTGGAGACACATTCTTTACACAACGGATGTCTTCACTCAGTCTGTAGGCCTTTTTCATACCACCCACCACTTCTGATAATTAGCCGCAAGTGATGACTCAGTTCACTGCTAACCCAAAGCAGACTTGTGAGGTATGATACTGTTAAGACAGCTTTGAAGGTGATCGTGTTTTATTTTGTGCATGTAGTTTTGATAAATGTGTTTTTTTTAAACAGATGAGCTCTCCTGGGTCCAGAGCTGTGCACAGCACCCCCTGCAGGGAGACACAGCTGGACAGAGCAGTTCACACATTACAAACACTGGAACATAGACACAACAGAAAAAGAATTTAATAACTATTATCTCACATATGATGATTACAAAGAGTGCAGACAATTATACTGATATCTGATGTATGCCATATGACTTCTTTCAAAAATGTATATACATTTTTTTATTTATTATATATGAGGTATATTATATATGATTGACATATATATGCACACAATATTTATATGGGTATATACAAATTATATTATGTATATACATTTTTTAAACTAAAAGCTTTTAAGTTTTTAAGTTTTAAATAATTATTATAAGCTTACATTCCTTATTCATAACTGTAATTAACAATACAAAATTAATAATACTTTATTGATTGATTGATTGATTGTCGGCACTTGTTAATATTTTAGTTATATATGCTATACAACACAGTTTGTAGTTCCAGTTGCCTGATATAAACTGATGCAAGTCTGGAAATATCTATTTGAATTGGCATTTCTAAAGCTTGTCTAATGATTAAATTGCTTATTATTATGATTATTTTTATATTTATTTATTGGCTTACACACCATTGAAGAATAGGCCCTCTATAAATATGCAATTTATACTGATTAACAACACCGATTATTGGTCTAGTTGCCTGACATAAACTGATGTAAGTCAGGAAATATGATATAATAATAATTATAATAATTGCATATTATTAAAATAATTATATTTATTTATTTTCTTGATTTATTTGATGATACAATAAATGCTTTTATCATCAAAGAATAGGCCCTCTTAATGCTCTTTTTAAATTTTGCAAAACAACACTGGAACCAGTGGCCTGACATGAACTGACGCAAGTCAGGAAATATCTATTTGAGTTTGGCTTTACTAAAGAAGCCATATCTTTATTGTTCCAGCTCAGCACAGACCCTTGGAAACGTGACTCCGACAACAGTTCCAGGAGCCAAGCTCAGGTTCATACCCCGCTGAAAACAAATGCATGGAATCCAGTACATGTGACAGGCCTTGATAGCGATGAGGAGGGATTTCAAAGAGCCTGGGGGAGTTTCTGCTCACCCTCTCCTCTCTCCTCCCTGCTCTGAAAGCACCAACAGTCGCTCTGTTAGCAAGCTTCTGCATCACTGTCCAAGAGCCAAAGCTGTCTTCTTTACATTGTAAGAAGGATGCCATATTCTTTCTTGCTCTCGCTCTCTCTCCCTCTTGTCTCCATCCTATTTTCTCCTCTTCATTGTCTTCATGAAATTGGCAGATATAACATTTAACTAAATGCAGTATCTCCTCAGGGCTGTCTGGCTGTAGTTCACTTTGTGAAGGGGGTCGCATTACAATTTGCTGAGGAGCTCGATTCGAGAACGGCAGACAGAGAGAGCAGGCAGGGGGGGAAAAAAAGGAAAAGTAATTTCTGGATCCTTGTTGAAAAAAGGTCAAATGCTTTTTAATGACTGTGTTTTCCGATAATGGCAAACGGGGACGGGCAATAATAAACTTGCAGATTGGTATCGTGCATCGTGCACTTAAGCGGCGCGTGGCATTGAGGACTTAATTTACTGCCGTAGTGCTAGGCGACTGTCACCAGGTGTTATTTCTCTATTCCAGATGCTAGCCCTGTTTGCCACAGGCCAGAGCCAATTTAAAGAGAGCAAATACAGAGGTGCGAGTGTCTGTGTGCAGATACGGCTATTGAATGATGAATTGTAACTGCAAGATATGAACAACGAGTGGACTGCATTCACTAATGAAAAACCTTGTTTTGGATCCAAAACATGTTCAATTAAAGAGAAACAAAGAGAGTGATATAGACAGGACAGCAAGAGAGATCACAACCATAATGATTAGCTATCAGAACGCACTGTTGTCTTTGTTTAATTAATAGTGAACTTCTGGTGTCTCATTGACCTAAAAGCAGTTCAAGGGCATATTATTTTTTGCATATTGCATTATGAACCGATTTGATTGGTAAGCCTAATTATAGGCTTATAAGATCAAAAACAAGTTCATATTAGAAGAAGTTAAAGTAGTATTGTCATATTTTGTTGTTTACCTCTATTATATGGACTCTTTTATTAAGAAACCCATCAGTTGTAAAATGCTGCTCCAAAAGTGAGTTATTATTTGTATTATCTTTTGAGAGCATAGTTAAATTAAATTGCATATTTTTCTTATTGATGAAACAAAATAAATAATTTGCTAAAATTCTCGAAACATGGTATTAATGACGTCGTCTTCTGCAGTTCTTAGAAAACAAATTTTCACCCAAACTAAATAAAGACACTGACATTAACATGCATTTATTTATCAGTGGAGGCTTCTTAGCATTAAATTTGTCTTCTGAGGAGCAGGCTACTAAGTGCTTGAGGGATTTTTGACTGCTACAGCTTGCGGCAGAATGTTTCAGTGTAACGCTGGGATTTTCACTTCGCTCAATGCTTCAGTGTTCAAGGGAGTTTTCATTCTACTAAACACTACAATGTCTAGAAAATCTCCACTCTGACAGGCTAATTAAAGAGAGAAATCTGTAGTTAGTGTTCATTAAGCTTCACCCATCACATTCTATATTGACTTAAGATTGCATGTACAAATTCTGCTGAATGTGTCATATGATAAATCTAAACAGATGTGATTGTTTCTGTCATAGCAATGAAATACTGTACAGTGTTACGAGATTAAATATATGAGATTAAAAATTATTCAATATAATTTTCATGTGTCAGGTTTATTATTCTAAAACAAGCAAGATCATGGCATGCTACATTTAAAAAGCTGAAATTTCGAAGGGAACATTAATTTATGTTGTCTAAAGGACAGACATGTTTAGTAAAAGATCTGCAATTCATGTAGTTGTGTAAAGATCTCATATTTGTGTTAAATGTGTGTATTTATGTATGTGTATATATATATATATATATATATATATATATATATATATATATATATATATATATATATATATATATATATATATATATATGAAGAATTTATTTGCAAAAACAGAATTTAATTTTTCAAAAATCATGTTTTTATTATGTTATCATGTTTTTATTGTGTTAGTTAGCTGTATTTCTTTAGCTATTTTTAACCTAATCAAAATAACTCAACTGCAGTTTGAGATTAATTGGAATGCACAATGAATCTGTTTTTGCAAAACATCTCTCTATAATATATATATATATATATATATATATATATATAAATATATAATAGAGAGCTACACTGTATTTGATGAGAAAGGTAAATATATATATATATATATATATATATATATATATATATCTTAATCATTTTAGTTTTAAATTATTTAAAATTGACACAGTTATAAGGATTTTAAAATAACAATTGGTACTTTAAATATTTTAATAACCTATCAAATTGTTAAAAGTGCACTATTCTTCTGCTAAACATGAATCTTTTAAATACATTAGAATATGAAAGATATATTTAAAAGTTTTATAAAAAAGATCAGTTTAATTGCTCATTGTATTTGCCATTTGCCATCCTTCACTGCTAAGTAAAAGACATTTATTACGAGCTGTCAGCCTTTTCACATCAACTCCTACATTGCATTGAACCTGTGCGATGATCAATGGTCCGAATGAAAAAAAGCACATTTTTAATGACAGCAAAACATTTATTTTTATACGATCTTAATCCTCTAGGAGCAGTTAAGTATTAATAACTGGAAAGATCTGCAAAAGGAAACGGACTGAAAATGCCTGAAAACAGACAAAGCATGACGGAAGTCTGGCTCCTACGATTGTTTTCATGACCTCTACCAAACAAGAACTACCGCATGTATTGCAGGATTTTGAGAACCATACGATTTTTACATCTGTATTAAAAAATACAGCAGAACACTGAGTCAGTCATTAGCCTTGCTATCATGTTTTAAAAATATATGGAAAAGGCTTTTGCTCTTTAGACTGAGCGTATAATGTCAGCCTGAGATTCACACCAAATATTTCTATTTTGAACATTTTGATTGTGAAGATATGTGACTTAGGAATGTGACTTATGAAAACAGTGAATGATTCTTTGTCTTTGGATCATTCTTACGAGCGTTTTTGTGAATTACTGGCAAAACACAAACACATTCCTTTTTGTCTATTTAGACCTTGTTCCAATTGCGGTCGCCTTGTTCAGAATTTTCTTCTTGTCGCCGTATGCCAAAACAAGCATTTGTTTAGCTGAGGAGGAGGAGGTTTAATTCAGCCAGTCATCTGAAAGCGTCGGGTTCCTCCTTGAGCTTTTGACAGCGTACTACACTAACATTCTTGGCGGCCTTAGAGGTCTAGTGCATTCCACAGAGAGTGAAATCTGAAGCCAACCTTACAGATCCGTCTATAGTGACGTGCAATTTTTTTTTTTTTTTTCTCCACCATTATTTTTCTTACAAGCATGCACCCCCGTCCCCCCACCCACCCACCCACCTACCTACCCACCTACCCACCTCACCCCCCCTTCCTTTAGTCTCCGCACTGTTGTTCCTGTCCTGAGAGAATTCTCAGGGACGGACAATGCATCCCAAGCAGACCCACTGGACCTGAAGGGCACAACGGTTGGGATGCAAAAGGCCCATCGCCACCCCGCTTCAAGCAAGAGAGCACTTCTGTGTCTCAAAGGTGCATTTTGGGGATTTTTGAGGACTCCAGGAGTGGGGAGCTTTGGACAAGGTAAATAGATGCACTCAGGAGGGAGAAGAGCATCTTCGCTCTTAATTGGGGATCGGGGAGGGGGGTGCTCACTTTGGCACTGTTGCAAGTTGCTAGCGAGCCTTTAGGCGCATCCTCACAATGTGAGGTAATTGGGATTTCTACCTTTGCGAAAGCTGCTAATTTTCCATAGGAAGTGCTAACAGGACCTTTGTCCAATATGTTTTCCTTTTTCCTTCCTCAGAGAGTTACAGGACTGAAGAGCTGGGAATGGCTGGGGCCACTACCTGAGTGGAGGAGAGCCTCCGTAATGAACCACTTCACATAGTGGTTTACAGGGGGAGAAAAGAGGGAGAGAAAGGCCACAGAAAAGGAAGCCTAATTCTGTGGCCTGAGAAAGGCTGGGGCCACAAAAGGTCTTGTTTAAGGACGTTATTAAGGGTATTCTTCAACCATGCTTAGTCTTCAGCACCAATGGGCCACTTAGGACAAGTGTACCAATCTCAGTCCCCAATGGAAACAAACTGACGCCATCTGTCAATGTTTACCATTATGGATTTCATGTACCACATCCCATATGCATGGCTTCAATACCACTTCGGCATTGTCTGAGACCAAGATGTGTTGACCGACTCCGTCGCCGATCGTGAAGAAACGGAGCTGAATGTCTCTTCGATCTTAAGGCGGGACGGCTTATGTTTGGCTGATTGTCTTTGTTTGTCAAGTGACACTATTTTCTTTCGCAATGTTGTCATTAAGTGCAATTCACATTAAAGTCTTACCGAACATAATCAAAACAGGTCAAACACAACTTGTTTGTGATTTCCCTATCATTGTAGTAATTCCTGAAATGGCACTTATTAGAAAAAACTAAATGTCTTAGCAGACTATTACAGTTTTGTACTCAGAAATATGTGCTTGTTGACTTCTGCATTAAAATTTGTCCCGAAGATGCAGAACTTGCAAAAGCCATTTATTTAACACAGAAAGGAGACCAAAGGATTGAGAAATACATTTTGTTCCAGAGGCTAGAGAAAGAAGCTGTTTCTTTTCTACTTCTTTCTCCCCCTTTAACCACCCCTGTCTCTCTCTCAAACAATAGCCCCCTACCCCTTGCCCTGAGTCAGTCTTTTGCCCTATAGGACATTAGGCATTCCTTAAAGTTAGCCCTTCTTCCGTTGTGCTTTTGTATCTTGATGGCTTGGCTCCAAACGAATGTGAACAGTATTGTGGAGGTTGGTGGCCTTTGGTTCTTGGCTGTATTATGTTCTGGATGCTTTTTCATACCGTCTAAAGCGGTTCTGATTGGGCTGCACGGATTCTAAAAGCCAAAACTTCAGGAACAAGGAACTTGTACAAGGTTTGTACAAAATAGCAGTAACGATTAGCGCTCAGACTGATGCCCTGATAAGGATGTGAAGTATAAAGTACAATATTGAACGTACAATTGAATCAACCCCGTATCTGGGTATAGAAGATAAAAATGGAGAAGAGAGGTAATTTTAGATTACCAGAGTAAAATTGAGCTATTATTACAGTACATGCTGCAAGCAATGAGACATGGCAGTCAGATAAGATCTTATTGTTAAAAATTAAAATACCACTCCGTGGGGGGAAAAAAAAAACGCTAATGTAGAAACAATGTTTTACTAGTAAATTGCACAATTAATTGTGAAAACAAACAAACAACAGGCAACACTGAATTAAATGTGAAATTTGAAAACATACTTCTTTGTATTATTTAATTTTTTTTTTTACAGCGTATTAAGATGAACGATGTAGCTGTGTATATAGAAAAGGCATGATGCAATAGCACTGTGAAGTAAAAAGTCTGTATTTTTTGACAGTCATGAGTTACATAGTGCTAGAGATGTTGCGGTAATGATTGTGTAGATCTTAGAAATGGCTGGTATGACTGCATGATTCTATTCAGCAGTGGAATATGATGATTGTAATTTCACACTGTGAGAGACAGACCGGCACACAGATTGACGGCCAGTGTCACGGTTCCATTAGACTTACTTCACTGTGAACTGGCGAGATGCTCTGTTCTAGAAACCACTGTCACCACGCTGCTGCAGAAATGACAAGCGCTCCAAAGAGAACACGGAGATCGGCTGTGAATGTGTGTCATCTTTTCTTCTCCCCTTGCAACGTCTTCCTCAATAAAGCAGCAGCAGAGGGAACAAAAGGAACAATGAGAGGAGAGAGAGAGCATACTGTATTATAGAGAGAGAATCTGCGTTGACATCTGAATTACATTTCAGACATGTGGAGAGAGAGAAAGCGAGAAATAACTGCGTCTCAAATGTTTATTTAACTCTGGCTTTGTCTTGTCACTCACAACTCAGAGCCACAGCTCAAATAGGCATGTATACATTCACTGGCTCACTGATAACTGACAGACTATCTGTACATATTGCAGGTTTGGACGCAAAAGTGGCATAGTTGACATTTATATCATTTAACTTCACTGACATTTTACCCTATTGCTCAGTATAAGGTACTATCTTTGTATGACATGACTGACAATGTGTCAAAAATGGCACGTTCATACATATAGAGATGTTTCATGTACACATATGGAAAGATGCTATCCATAATACCATGTGAAAGGTGCTGTATTACATTGTTTTAAGTAAACCTGCCAAAAAAAGATCATTTTTGTTAGCAAAGATAAATTTTGTAGCAAAAAAAAAAAAATGGTTTTAATGATATAAATATATATATATATATATATATATATATATATACACACACAAGTTTGATATTGTTTTACAGTTCCATTTTCTTTTTGGTTTTTATTTGAATCTCTTTAAATAAATTAAATGCTCAAAAGAGGAGAAGACTATTTTCAAATGTGGTTTTAAGTTATTTGCTAATTGCAAATTTGACATGGTTCTCTTCTGTTTTTACTGCATGAATAAAACAGATTTCAAGTTTTAATTGTTTTCTATGGTTTCTCATCTGTAAAATTGTTTTGTTGGCCTTTGAATTCATGTTTTAAGCTTAAACCTCTTAAATGTAATATTGTTAAATGATGAAAAGAAGAGAAAACTATTTGCAAACGTGGTAGGAAACGTAAAGTTATTTTAAGTTATAGTCTATACAAATAATTTGTATTACCCCATGAGGATTTGCTTTTAAAGTAAACATATCTTTTTAAGGATGGCAATATATTTGTGGAGGGGAGGGATTAAAAAAAAAAAAAATATATATATATATATATATATTATAAAATGATTTTTCTGCAGATTGTTTTCATAGAACTTTGCCCAAATTGTGCTCTAATTTTTCTTGGAATTTTAAATTTGAAAAAACATTTCCAAAAATTTGGGGAAAAAAACACTGATTTTAAGTTTTAATAAAATTGTTTTCTCACCTTTGAAATTCATTACTAAATGAAGTTGCGCATGTCAGCGTTCCTCTTCTTGTTAAAGAATAACATTTAATAAAATGATAATCTCACTTTGTGCACATATACATGTGCATGCGTCTCGGCAGTGTGAGCCACCCTGACTAAAATGGCAGGTTTGGTGACACTATATCACAGCACAGCAGGGCCAAATTATCCTCTAAATGAATAGGGGTTATGAGTGTGGTACGCTGACAGTCAAACCCTCATACACACACGTGCATGCATACTCTGAATGCCAAAAGGAAACAGAGAGACCTAATGCCTGACACCTCACCCTCATATAACCTCATTACAACCTTTCAACAGAGGTTAGAGCCCCAAAGCATACACTTAGTGTGCTTTGATGGTTCTGGATCTCAAAGTGACAGTCAAACACCCCCTCGCCATGCAACTCGCGCTTCTCTTCTCTCTCTCTCCCTTGTGCGCTTTCCCTCCACACTTATTTGGGAGTAATTTTATGTGCCAGCGTGGCACATAATACACTTTTAATGGACAACTAATTCTCTGCCATTAATTTGTCAACATGATTACTGGATCTGCCGTTTCAGCTCGCAAAGTCTGGGTTCCTTTTAAGTATATACAAGACGTTAATGTGTTTCTATTCAGGTTTACATCAAGGGACGTCAGAGATTTACATAATGCGACCATTGAGGTCCATGACAGCCTGCTTTCCCCCCCGAGTTCACTTTTCTCACTTGATTCCCATAAAAGACCGTGACGTTTTCAGGCTTCACCCTGCTGAATACTGTCATTTTTCTGAAGTTAAGATGTCACTGGAGGTTGGATTGCTGGGTTAAAAGGAATAAGGCACGAGAGAATAACCCGTTTGGTTACAACAATAGAAATAGGTGTGCATACTATTTTTTTAGGAGGTAGAAAAATTCTGAAATTCAAATGACATGGTAATTTTACTCTTTTGAAAATATGCCAAATGTGCGCTGACCCACAGTTTTCTGTCAAAGACATCAGATGCAGTTTCGGGTCTCCTTCCTCCAAAACAGTCACTGTGACTAAATGAACTCCACGTAAACACCAATTCAAACAACAGCACAGCACAGGGAAAGGTGTATATGTGACCCAGACTTCTGTGGACAGGTCACAGCTACATACATACCCTGAACTCTTCACCACCCAGCCTGGGAAACACAAGCTCCTTCTGGCAGGAAGCTGACGAGGCAACAGACTAAGAGATCAAAAAAAAAAATCCTGCACTGAAGTTCTGGCACTGCTCCATAGTCACATACTGCATGTGTACAGTAGTCTGTCATCAAAGGACACAGGATTGTTTTTGCCGGTTGTTGGACATTTCCTTATGAGCATTCTTTGATGTATGAGGGCAGTCTGGAGTTGACAGACGGGTCATACAGAGGAAAATCTCTCCCTCTTTTCTTTCAAAACAGTGGGGAAAAGTGTATTTTAGCTGTTGTTTCCCTAATAGTTTGTAATATTAAGTGTTAACCATTGGATAAGCATGCAAATGTAAAGATGTATATTAGTTATGCATACAGATACACTGTAAAAAGTGATAAGTTGACTTAACTTAAAAAAATTGAGGAAACCCGTTGCGTTAACTTGACAATTCACTTAACTTATTTTTGTAATTATCATTTACTTAAAAATTTTAAGGCAACGGGTTTCCTCAATTTTTTTTTTAAGTTAAGTCAACTTATCACTTTTACAGTGTACTTATATGTTAAAAATGAACACATTTAAGACTTTATTTTATAATTACTAAAGAATAAGTCAAAATAATTATGTATAATATAATATAATATAATATAATATAATATAATATAATATAATATAATATAATATAATATAATATAATATAATATAATATAATATAATATAATATAATATAATAAATAAAAATATTTTACTGAAATGTAGTTTTAGATAAACACTAATATGACGTTTTTAAAAGTTTTGTTACATAAAACCCTGTAAGACCATTTGGATCACAGTCAGAAATGAGCTTACTCAAAATGGTGCAAGAATTTGAATTTATAAATTAAGAAACCAAAATGGCTCATAATACACAGCGAGGTGGAGAAAACTGAAAAAAAAAATAATAATTTTATATATATATTTATTTTATTTTTTATTTTTTTTCAAATAGAGCAGTTTATAGGACTATATGTTTTACAAGAAAATACAATTTCATTTTTTCTACTTCAAAAGTTCAATGTATAATTGTTTCTTTGTAATTAATTTTGAAATTTACAAGAAATTTCTAAATGAAAATTGTTTCTACACCCTGTTTTTCTTTTTGTTTTTCAAGGTGTAGCTGTTTCTTTATGATCCCATATTTAATTTGTGATGAGATATTAATTCAGAAACGTGTATCCAAAATTGAAATTGAATTATAAGTAATTATTACTCTTACATATCATTTTTTTTTTAAATTAATAATTATTATTCCACTAAAGGAACAACAACAACAAAATACTACTAAGTTTTCACTGTGTGTGTAAATCAGAGTAATTTTGAGAATGATAGAATCATTGCTGCCAGTAAATGTGTCACGGTTATTTTGATAAATTCACACACATCTGGTCACAGGCTGCCTGATAAGAGAATCCTAGACTCATTTGTTTTTCTTCAGTCTCTGATTCACTCTCTCTCTCCTTCTTTGAAATACAGCTGTTTATTTAGGGCTTATAAATTGTATATGCCATTCAGCGCGTTATTTAAAACGGAGTTTGCTGGAAAAAATCTGCAGAATTTGGTGGAATTGATTTAAACGTGCTGAAAGCTAAGAGTACTGCCAGCTGAAAGCATAATCAGATTGGATAAAAATATCTAATAAATTAAAAGGGACAGAACTTTGAATGAGAACTTGGACATTCAAATTCTGTGAACATTTGTGGAGATCTGCAAGCACAGATTTTATGAAGACAAAGTTATGCAATAGATTATTAGGAAGAGGCAATAGAACAGTGTGACAGGCAAAAAAAAAAAAAAAAATGCAGCTCTACTCTTGTTGAGAGTGGTTTGACGTTATCAATTTGAAAAGCGGTGGGAACCCAATTAACAGCATCAAACACCTAATTAGCATGAGCTGTGTGAGTTAAACTGCAATAAGACCTGGCTGTATTTTATGAGTTAAGTCTGGATACATTTTCTGTAATCCGAGCTTCGAAGTGTGGCGTAATCTGCTTAGAAAAATACCCAAGCAGGAATTCATGAGCCAGACAAAGGGCTCGAATTCAGGATAACATTACAACCTTACGACTTGTACATCCAACAACAGCTGCAATAGAATAAAATGACACATATCTTGGACATTTTTTCCCCCCCTGAAAACGGAGATTTTAAAAAGTTGTTTTTGTATGAAATGCAATTATAGTCAGATTTAAAGCAAGTGTACTATGCGAAAAAGAAGAAACAATGCTCTGTAAGCTCTAAGTCTGAATATTGAGACCAAGTACCGTCAAGCATGAATCAAGCTAAAAACCACAAGCAAAAGCTCACGTAAACTAAAACTCCTCTAAGAGAGCTAAGTAAAGCGTATTCACAGTGTTGAATTAAGCAACAGCTTAATCCTAGTAAAGTCCACTCAAATATAGCCTACTACACTAAACTTCCTGGAAATAAATGCATGCAAAAGTGTGTTCCAGTATAAACAAGAGCTATGCATTACAAGCAGTTTCTTTTGAGAAAATACTACACATTCTGACCCAGCATATGTCATCAAAAGAGATTTCGGTCTGTGCAATATGTCGATTTTCCTTGTATACACTGTATACTGTGTGTCTGTCTGGGGGTAAGTGGTGCACATTGCTGCTTCATTGACCTCCAGTAAAGAAACTGACCCTCTTAGTGCTTAGCAGGCCACTTGTGAGAGGAAGAAGCTTGTTGACCAATCGCTGCGGTTGAAAGAGATGAGAGAGCTTTAGAGGCGTTCACACAGTCGCCTTGACGACCAAGAGAAGCCCAAAGAACTTCATGGCACCAGATCCAGTTCAGGTTGTACGGAATGAAACAAACTGCCCATTTAGGACACACAGAACCGTTGCCATACAAGAAGCCCTGTCAAAACTGCCCACCCTCTTCTTCATGCAGACTGCATACTAATTCAACATTATGTGCCACCAATCAGCTCCACAGAGTGCATTCACTTTCACAAAGACTCTACCTCTCGAGCGCTTTGGATCTTTTCCAAAAGGCTTAATGTCAAATCCAGGTGGAGGATAGGATAAGTCAGTTTGATGGAGAGCTGGCTGATTCTGAGACTGCTCTTTCAAATGGCCACTTCCTCAATAAACGGAGCCAAGAGGTCGCTCTTATTGTGCGGCGTGAAGTTCCAGTTTAGCATGATGGCAGCATGTTCAAACAGCAATCTGTGAACCGTTAAACAGTGCATATATGCTTTTTGCTTTGTAATCAGCAGCATTTAGGGAGCTGTAGGATATGCACTGATTTTTCGGAGTCATTCTCAGCTTCAAACAACAAAGTCATGGTACAATTTCCTCTCCACAGGGCATCTGGAAAAGGTATAACTGACTGATTAGTTTTATTCTTATAAGGCTGCATGTCAGTAAATTCACAGAAATTATTTAGGCGAACAATGCTAAAATCGTACCATTAAATCTAATTTCAGGCACCGCTCAAAATGTTCCTGGAACGTTCTCAGAGATACAACGTTTAAAGTGGCACCACGCCGCAGAGATGCCGGTGCTCAGAAACAGGCCGAAGGGTCCACGTTTATCTTGACTTCACTTAGCATTTCGGCTCTGTCTCTGCAGAGAGGGTGGAAATGAAAAGGTAATCCAGGCCCCACAGGGCCGGTAGCAGGTGTTGGAAGGGAAAGCATTCCAACTCCTGCTGCTAACACACTCAATGGCTCTCAGTGGAGAAAATGCTTTCAGGAGCTATGCACTCACTTCCCTTGATTTACTCTGCCCGTTAAAGGGAAACCTTTTTAAAACCCAACTGCGGAATTAAGGACAGAGACTTTAAAATCTACTTCTTCAATGAAAGCAACATGCCAAAAACAAAACAAACAACACAAAAAAAGCTTTTCTGAAGGAGAGGAATTTTAGGGGGGACCTTTTATTGGTTTTAAACTCAAGGTCAAACCATGTGGTTTGCACGTTGGTCAAAATTTTGGATGGGAAAACAGCAATATAATGTCTACAGAGTGCAACCAGCACATTTCAGAGTTTGCTATTAATGGAGTTCAGGTGGAAACAAGCAAAACATATGTGTCCCAGTCTTCACACAGAAAATTGATTTGACAAAATACTGATAAAAGGCAAGGACAGATGGCCCTGCAAAAGCTCCCCATTCAAATTAAAGTCAGCTAGAAATTAAAATTCTCTCTATTAATTTTCTAACTGCACACTGTGTTCATATTTTAAAAAATGTTTTAACCTTGCAATTTGTAATCAAAATGTCATAACTAGAGCTACTGGTGAAAACGACAGATGCCCCTCTTGTGATGTATCCAAATTAGTCCACTTAAACCCACCCTTGCAAGTTCACACTTATCTGCCCTTAACGTTTGTGTGCAACGCCCACATTTCAAAATACAATCAATACCCGATGGATAGAACTATATATATATATTTTTTTTTTTTTTTTCACAATCCGTTACACTGCATGTACATCACAATACAGATGTTTCTGTTTCATCATGATTTTAACATTCAACAAACATGACTTTATTTTTCAAAAATGCAATCTTAAATTGTATTGTCTTGAATTAAAAGAGTTGAAATGAAAATATTTTTGTTAAATGCAACTTAAAAAAAAAAGTGTATCTCACATTCTTATTATTTATTCCATGATTAACTTGACTTGAATTTTAATTTTGGGGGTACACAATCAAGAGCGTTTTTTTTATTTTTTACATGTTCCATTTACAGTGTGTTTTCTGGGTGTCAGGCCAGAGTGAGCCCCACAGCGCAAGGCCTGTGGCAGTCAAGCCTGGGCCATAATCCATCCTTGGTAAGATGAGAAAACATGCTCACCTAAAACAGCTCAGTACACCATCAATGTCAGTTCACCTCCTTTTACCCTGACGATGCCAACCAGCCTCAGGGAGATGGGCATAACCACAACAGCGTGGTGCATTCAATAACAACATGGCTTCTATTCGAGTACAAAACATGTTTTAGAGACAGATGCCAAAGCAAATTTGTGCTGTATCTTATTTCAGAACTAAAACGATCAAAACACTCTCTTCATTAAACACATTTTCTCCTGTGCCCACACACTCACACCAGCACCACAAGAACAATAAATAAATAAATAAATATGGACTATGTCAAAATTATTTACCATTACATTAATAAACTTAATAAAATTGTACAAATAAGATGATCTACTTTGTAAAATGTTTTAAAGATTACTTTCAATAAACTTATGAATAGTTGTAGCCTGCTAAATATACCATAATAATGATTATATTAGCATTAAGATAAAATATACAAAACATTCAAATATAAATACATATTTAAAAATAATATCTTACAGCAACATACAATTTGTTAAAGCATTATCATTAAAAATGAACAATAATGCTTACCGTATTAATTCTGTTTTAATGTATTTATTCATCTAGATTAATGCTAATTTATAAACATGATTATTGTCATGAATATTATTGTAATTTATGTTTGTTCATAATACATTCGTTTTAATTTATACAACTTGAAACCAGTGCAAACATATCCTACTCTAAAATATCCAGTTTGGTTCCTAAAGCACCACATCTCTGCGCTACAAAACAGCAAACAATGTATTTTAGACTGCCTGTACTGACAGACAATAAGCCAAACTACAGGTAACAGGCATGCAGTGCCTTTTAATAACTACCCTCTCCCTCCGTTTACAGAGTATCTCGACTCTCTCTCTCTCTCTCTCTCTCTCTGTCCCTCTGCATCTTGACACAGCACACTGAGCTTAATCGCACATAATTGGGTGGGTGGGACAGTGGGCCGGCCCAGGCTTTGTGTGCAAAGGGCAAGTGGTCAAGTTAATGGAGCCCTTGTAGTGAACAGGGAGCTCTCTCCCTCTACTGGGACAGAGGGAGGGGACAACGGACCTCTTTCAAATCTCAAAAGACAGAGTTGGGTTCCTTTTTACCCCTCCTACTCCTCCCCCCTCTCGCTCTCTTTTCCATAAACTGACTGACAGGATTAGCTGCATAGCGACTCTACAGCTGAGCTTCAAGTTGGCTATCAGAGCATGGGAAATGAAGAGGCCTAGAGTGACATTCAAACTGTGAATTGAGGCACATGTGAGGCCATCCGCTAGTCAAGTGACATTGCAGGACATAGTCAGGTCAGAAAGTTTTCCGCATTTAATACAAATGTTTTCATAAGTATATTAGCAGCATAATAATTTGAGTGAGAATTGAGAATTCGTCAGTGTTTGATTTGAACAAATAGCAAATGCTTATTTGATTAATGATCTATAAATGGTGCTGACTTGGTTAAAATGTCTGAAATCCTTAAACTTTCTAGGCTTAAACTGGAAAAATAAAATCATATTTTTGGTCCCAATATTTGACCCGACTGTTTCTAAAAAAAAAAAAAAAAAAAGAAAAGAAAGAGAGAGAATGATTCAATTGTACAATTGATGCATTAAATACAATGAAACAATTTTGGCATTAATCACTATAACGATGAGCCACCACACCACAAATCAATTACACATTATGTGACACAAAAAAATTTGCGGGACACAGAAGGATTCAAAACAATGATTTAATCACAGTCGTTACAAGCACCTGCAGTGTCAGTGAGAAACAATCACTTTGGACTCATCTGTGTTTTGTACAAATGTAATCACAGTGCAGAAGCACACAGCCCTGAACAATTCGCAACAAACCAAAGAGCTCTGAATGAGGCGTCAGCAGCTCACCATCAGGAGAAAACAACAGTGGGGACAAAAGGGCTATAGTTTAGGGGAAAAAATTAAATCAACCAAAGATTTATTTGTTAAAATGCATAAAATAGTTTAAGAGTTTAATATTTGGGTGTAAAATTATTTTCTTCTGAATGTACACCAAAAACCAACATCTGTATGCCCCTTAATTTACAAAAACAGAACTATTGAAGCTTGTTTCCACCATAATATTAAAATAAAAGGTAATTGTGACTTTTTATATCATAATTCATACTTTATATTGACTTTAAGTTTATAATATTGCAATTCTAAGTTTGGATCTCACAATTCTTAGAAGAAAAGTTTAAATTGCGAGATATAAACTTGAATTGAGTCAGAATCATGAGAAAAAAAGTCATAGTTACCTTTTTTCTTTTTTATTCTGCAGTGAAAAAACCTGCAGGATGTAAATGTATAGCTAAGAGGAAAAAAGTCAGAATTGCGAGATATAAACTTGCCACAAATCGCAATTACATTATTTATTTATTAACTTTTTTATTCCACGGTGGAAAGGGGCATCTAAACAGAACTCCTATGAACTGTATCTATTAATTAAATTTAAACTTGAAAATCATCATTTACTCACTCTCATGTCATTTCCAAACACATTTTCTTTCCTTCATGGAACATAAAAAGAAATGTTTTGCAGAATGTCCAAGCTGCTCTTTTCAATACAATCAAAGCGGATGAAGACCAGAGGCTGTCAAGCTTTCCAAGTCCAAGTCCACCCAGCTTTCACATTATTTCAAGTCCTCTGAAGCGTTTGTGTGCAAAAAAGACTGAAACTTAAGTTGCTATTCTCTGAAAATGATAGTTATGATCACCATTCACTTCTATTGTATAGAAATGACCAATTTGGACATTCTGCTACAAACAACCCGTTTTACATTCTATGGTTCAAAGAAAATCAAATGGGTTTCAAAAGACATGACAAATGATGACACCATTTTCATCCCTTTATGAGGCCATTAGTCCAGCATGCACAGAGAGTGTGCTCTAAACATACAGGAGAACAGTGCTGCAGGTCTTACCAGTGGTAGTGTGACGCTGTCAAGACATCAATTCAGTCTTAGTCTGGCCTAATCTGTCATATCTTGTCAGCTCTTCGATAAAAAAAAAAAAAAGCCAGGTGAGAGCATTTCACAGTGAAGCAAATAACATTCAGCGCAGCAGCATCCATCTCAACCCCTCATAACCTTTGGTGTCAGAATGAACCTTTGAATGTAGATACAGAATCAGTAGCTAACTGAGAGCTGGTGTTATTATGATAACAAGATCTCATGATCAAGACGACCCTGCGGCCTCATTTACGTCTTTGTAAAGAGGCGAAGATAGTCCTGCGAACCTGATTAGCTGTATCAGCCTCTAGAGTCATAAATTCACAACATTCTGCCCTGAAACATCATCTTTGATATCACGCATACTCACAGGCATTGAATGAGTTCATATCTGAGCGTCACATCCGCAGTGTTTGTAGGATGAGAGGGAGGGATGTGTTCTCCATTCCCATTTAATGCATTTCACACTATTGTTGCACAGTAAACAGGTCAAGTACACACACATGGCAACTCACCTACATAGTCTGTTTTCACTGCACACACACACACACACACACACACACACACGGTAGTTAAAAAAAGTTATCCAAGTTGAGGAGTGTGATTAGAGGCTGTTTAGGAGCTGAGGACACAGTGGCAAAGCCGGGGTGGGCGGTACAGAAAGGCAGCCTGGCATGAGATGGCTTTGCCCAGCTCAGATCAGGGCTGGACTGGATCCGTGAGTGAGAGTGAGGAGAAAAGGATAATGGATGTTCTCATCGTACACTTCCTTTCCTTCTCTCTGCATCTGAAAAACAAGATTCAAAAGTTCAGAAGCAGGAAAAAAAGATGGGGAAAAACAACATTACTGAATCAATAACTGAGTCACTCAGATATATGCATGGATTCACAGCATGCAAATAAACATTAGAATTAAAGTACTATACAAATAGCCATACCAATGTGGTGACATTAATTCATTTAAAAACATTTAAAGTGCACTTCAAACATACAATGACTTCTATGAAAATCATATTTTAAAAATCATTTTAATATTTTTACAAAGTATGTCAGAGTTATTATTTGAATGATATCAGGACTGATCTCATATCACAATTTTAAAAATTGTGCTCACTAAAGGAATGACATTCCTGAAAAGAAAACCTTAAATAGTTTGGCATATTTTATCATTTAATAGAAAAAAATATTTTAACAAAATTGCACTGCTTTCTAATATTGTTCTAAATGAAAGGTGTGACCAACATGCAGAAAAAATATGAAGAGATATCATAGAGGAGACTATCGTGACAAAAAAAAGTCAAGTGCAAAAAAGTTAATAAGTCTCATAAAATAATCCAATAATTTGACATTTTTAATGACAGAGCATGGGTTAGTTCAAGTAAATGTCATCTAGTGTGACAACAACGGTGCTATTTTAGTATGATCTATATAGTATTTATTAATATTTAGAATTATTTAATTTATTTAATTTTCATTTTAAGTTTTAGCAATATAATGTGCTTTTGTTATTTTTACAGTTTTTTTATTGCTATTTAGTCTTAATTTTATTTCAGTACTTTTATTTTTATTTTTTTTTTTAGATTTTTTGAAAACTTGAAAACATTAAAATGTTGGCTTACTAACTGAAATAAGTTGTTTTCACATAATATTTATATTTACTTAAATGACCAAAAACCATTTGAATCATTGTAGTGTGTTACAGTAACGACAATGCCACCCAAAAACTTACTATTGATGAATTTTACATATAAAAATTAAACATACTTTTATTTTGAGAAACATATTTAAATACTATTTTTTATAATGATTATATATGATTAGGATATGGGATGATAGGGTTTGAGGCACAGCCTCAATGTTCAAATGAAACTTACTCTACTGCTTTCACAACCGCTCTGACAAATTAGAGTAAGAACATTCTATTTCTGCTGCATTTCATTAAAAAAAGCTTTCTGCGATATGCCCTTCACTATTCATATGTGCAGTGCAAGAACTCCCTCTAACAAACAAGGACAAGCGGCAAGAATCCCACTAACTGCTTCATAATGGCCTGCTTAGAGTAGAGGTGTCTGCAGAGGGAATGTCACGCAGCCTTGCTGTACAATATGCCCTGTGGGTCTGCTTTTCTGCCACTGTCTGAGCTCTAGAGTTGTGGCAGTACACTCAGTGCACCGCCAGTCTCTTCTGCCCTGGAGATCAGCCCTGTCCCAACCAATCAGATCCTCCAAAATCCCACACACTCCGCCAGTACTTAGAAAGAGAAACGTGCAGTTCATCTATGAAAACAAGATCCCTCCAAACAGCAAACACAGCTGAAGTGTGAGTAGATTTTCAGAATGATTCAAATGTAATCAGGGCAGAATTGGTCACATACACAATCACTACCACCACTTTTTATTTTATTTGTGGGATATTTAATGCAAACGCCATTCAAACAGGACCGTCATATACAGAGCTCACCAATTCTTCCATCCGTCTAAAGTTATATCATTCACATGTGAAACTGAAGGCAGAGCTTTAAAGGCAAAGTTATAAACAGTATCACTGATGTAACTAAGCATCCTCCATTGACTACAAACTGCGAGAATAAACCATTACCAATGAATGTTAAATCAGTATGAGCACCATTAAGTGATTCCCAAATGGATACACATGCTCCTTCTGTCTTACTCTAACATTCACCTCATCATCTCTGTGGCCTGAGATAAAATAAAAACAGATAAAAGGCCGCTCTCTTGCCCTTGATGTGTGTTATCTCTCTCTCCACCCCTCGACACAGCAGCCAATGTTTGAACCCGTGACCTCTCTGTAATCGGGGCAGCCAGCCGACCAACACTAAGCCCAATGTGAGGACCGACACATTCACACCAACCCAGACAAGTGAGAGTGCAGTGCAAGAGAGGGTAAGATCAAATCACCTGACAGTACCCTGCAACATACACTTAAAACCATAGGGAGCATACAGTATATGTTCCGTCTGAAGGCCACTGTAAACAGCACACGGAGCAAGAGTTCACTGATACTCTCACACGATTTGAAGAGAGAAATTTACCAGCCACTGAGAGAAATGTAACATTTATTAGTCATTTCACATCTTATATTGTTATATTGAGCTTAATTCTCCACAGGGTTTTGCACTATTGTTTGCAGGTATAAAGAAATGCGACTGTTATAATGTCATATTATGATCAAATATCACAAAATAGTTAATAGAAGATACATACTGTAAAATTAACAAATCATTTATTTCCTTATTTATTTTTATAATCATATCATTTGGGAATGATGAACTATAATAATGTAAATATTTTTATTTAAATCTATATTTAAATATTAAACAGCGATTCATTCTCCTGACATTTGGGGATTTCAGGTCAGATATATTAATATACATAATTATACAGACATTTTACATTAACTCTACAGTTCAAGGGTTTGGGGTCAATAAGAAAGAAGGCTCTTATGTTCACAACATTTAATTAATAAACTTCAAAAACATAGTGAAAAGAGTATCATTTTAAAATTGTATTACAATTTAAAATAAAAATCTATTTTAATACCTTTTAAAAATACTATTTATTTCTGTGATGGTGAAGCTGAATTTTCAGCAGTTATTACTCCAGTCTTCAGTGTCACATGATCCTTTAGAAATCTTTGTAATATGCTGATTTGCTGCTCTAAAAAAAAAAAAAACACTTCTTATCATTATAAATGTTGAAAATGGTTGTAATGTTTAATGTTATTGTGGACACTGAGATGCATTTTTTCGGGACTCTTCAGTTCAACAGAGCAGCATTTATTTGAAGTTGAAATTTTTTGACAAATGTCAATCATTTTTGATCAATTTAATGTGTCCTTGCAATCTATCTATATTTATACCGAACACTTCTCATCTGCCATGACTGAATTACTGCAGGGTGTTCCATATAAATGAATTTTGTCAAGTTAGATGACCAAAATATATACACATGCTTCAAGTGAACACTGCATAGGGAGCTTATGCATTAGAACACAGGTTTGGAGCGTGCACGTGGAAGTTAGGATTGAGAGAGGCCAGAAGGAAAGAGAGAGTGCGCAATAAAAGTGTTAGAGAGTGATATAGCAAAGAAGCTTAGAAAGAGAGAGAGAGGAAGGGGAAAAAGGCAGCGAGCTTGCAAAGGTGAAAAGTTTAACAGGCAAAGCTGTTCCTCCTGATCACAGCCTGCTAATCAGCTTCATGGGTGGCTGGATAAATCGGCTCCTACTTTTTAATCGCACGGCTGCCAAGATGCAAGTCATTTATTTTATTGCTGCTTTTCCCTCCCTCTCCTCGTTCCCCCTCAGCCTGCTTTCTGCATCCAGGAGAGCGAGAGGCGTTCTTTAGAAAGCACAGGATGAAACGGACAACCGGATGCTCGCGCTACAGGCCCCAGAAATGGATAGATTCGGGTGTTAAACGCGCTGAGAGCAGATACGGCCAGACAGACAGCTGGAAGTTGGGAGGATGTAGAGAGATTAAGTTAATATGTGTATGTATATGTGTGGGTGTGAACGGGGGATGTCTGAATTAAAATTCATGACTCTCTTCACAACCATTTGAGTAACAAGATTAAGATGGCCGAGTAGAAAATAGCTGCATTATCAGGCGGCTTGCAGTCCTCCAGCTGCTGGTGCTCTATTCCAGAACAGTGGGGATAAGAGGATAACACACAGCCCCCTCGCCAGGTCCCCACACCGCTGAGAGCCCCATCCGCGGCTGGCCTGCACATGCGGGAGGGAGGGAGGCAGGGAGGAGATTTAGGGTCTTAAAGGAAACACTTCAATCTCCAAGACATCAGAGGCTGGCTGGAGGTGAGGAGCGACAGACGACCGTAGGTGTAAGTCCGGGAGGGGCCCGTAGATGCTGCTATAATAGAAGACTGTGATTTGGGATTCTGAAGGAGGTGGGGCATGTGATCTATTGTCTGCTGCGCGTTTCTTTGTGCACTTCCTTTCTTACGTTCTCTCGCAGGGGGCAGGGTGTTCATCAGAAGATAAGAAAGAGGAATTAATCACTTTGAGATATGATGAGGGCACTTCAGCTCGCCCCTCGTATCACACACACAGCTGACGGCAAACCGAGAGTAAAGACGCACGCACACGGGCGCGAACAGCGGGACTCTTGACTCAGCTATCTCGGCCCCTTGCTGCTCATGTCATTATCCGCACAGAAACACAGCAGGTGGTCGGGCTCAAAAAGATCCCGTTAGACTTCAGGTGCATCGGGGCAACACGAGGAAAAGGTGAATGCATTAGCTAGTTGTGTGTGTGCAAATGGGCAAGAGTGGCACCGTTTTGATTCGACTGGACAATACTTAAAGGCGCTGTGAGCGATTTCACACATTTCGCTCGCTTCCAACACTGAATACATTCACTGCCTGTAGTATCAGCCATGTGGCCAAAATGGTTCACAGGTAGAGAGGATTACTGGTTGGTTACAAATAAAATCACAGCTCGCTCACCTAAAAGCTGGAACACACTATACTAATTGGAATAGATTTTAAAACATGATGCATCCTACGCTTGCCAACTTTGTAAATGGTTACAGATAAAAACTAAGCATCATACACTAAACGAAACTACAGATTTTCCAAAGTAATTCCAATCCAAACACAACAAACTTATGTAACAGAGTAAAGAAAGGAAAAACAGAAACTAAATGTGAAGTGTGTCAAAATGCTTGTTTTAGTTATAAAATATTTGTTCTTGTTAAATTAACCTTGTTCATAGGTTATTTAAATAATGCATCTTGGAAAAAGGGAGACACCTACAGGCAAGAAGGGTGTACTAAGGGTTGAATCAGCCACCTTCTCAGTTCATGTGAGCTGTTGAGAAGGATGGTAGGTAAAAGAAAGTCTCTGGTCGATTGGTCAAGAAAATATTGGAAGATATTGTTTTAGACAAAAATAAAGTAAATTGCATTTGTCTAGAAATGTATTTGAGAGAACTTTATTCCGTATTTCCTGTTTAGAATAGTAAATCAGTGTGTAGCAGGGTCTTACGTGCCTTACAGGTGGTTGTGCACGCCACGTGCTAATGGCGTCTGCTTTTTATCTCATTTGGTATATTTGTTTGATTATTTTATTATTTTCTGACAGTTTTATGACCGGACCAGCAGTATTTATTGTCTGTTTGGTGCTCTTCGTGTCTTTTCCAGGTACGATGTATTACTTTTCTTCTGTGCAAGTTTTGTTCTATATTCATGAAAGAAAGAGAAGAGACTGAGTCATATTCGTATGTAACAAAAAGTGTTTAAGTATTCAGTTCATGTGAGCTGTTGAGAAGGATGTTTTATGACCGGACCAGCAGTATTTATTGTCTGTTTGGTGCTCTTCGTGTCTTTTCCAGATTTCCTCAGTTGCAGTAAACACTAAAGTGAATGTGCTCAGCAAAACTGCTTTCGCGTGGTCATTATTGAAATAAAAGAACACACGAATCAAGAGGGGTTACACTTACACAGAAACATGTGCCTTGTTGCTAGAAGACACATGAAAAACGGAAACGATGTTTTCTAAAATAGGCTCAATATATCAAAAATAATCATAGTCTGAAACTAGAAAATTGGAGTACACTACTCCGACTGCCCAAAATCTGCAGACTGGCTCTGACTTTTGACAATGTGTGTTCTCACAAAAATCTGTACAAATCTGAATTTAAAATGAAATTACTCTTTCTAATGTTATGCATTAAAGTGGTGGTTGTTATGCATTTAAGTGTTCCGCTAGATAAGAAGAACATTGTAAGAAAAAAATCATTGAAAAATGGAAGAGATACTGGTAATTTTCTACAAGGACATTATCTGTTACAAACATTTATTTTCACCTTATGCGTAAATCAAAATATGGGTAAAACACCTGTGAAAAATCATTACGGAAAGTTTCTTCATATTAACACAGTACATCGGGCCGCATTTTTATGGACTTTGTGTAAGGGCTTAAAACTTTCCACTTTAGCTGCTCTATTAGGCCTGTTCATGCTTATTAAGGGGAAATTAAGAAAAAAACACTTATTTTTCCACTCTATGGCTTCTATGTACACCATAATTCTGCATTTCTCTTTCTCTCTCCTTCTGTCCTCTCGATTGACGGCTCTAAATTCAAACACTCTTTCCTCGGTAGTCACAATGACCCCTCAGCGTTTTTCTGCCCAGCCATGTCCATCACCTCAGAAATAAAGTTCCAATCACTCAGCTCTAGAGTCCCGCTGACAGGCCCATTTTCCTCAGGCATGGGTAGGGCCGCCACTGTTAGGCCTGTGGGGCATAATGGGTCCTCACAGCTTCTTCGGTAACCAAAAATGGCAGCCGTGGCTGTGCTATCGGTGCCAGTTAACCAGCTGGACGGCACTGCTGCTTTGACCTGGGTACGGTATTTGTGCTTTCAGGCAGGGGGAAAGGAGTTGCACCCTGTCCCATTCATTTAGAGTTTCTCAGAAAGACAGCTTTTGAGTTCTAAGAGTCCATTTAGAGCTTAAGCTTTCAGACTCCCTGTTCCTGTTCCTGCTGACATAGCATACTGTACTTTAGTGAAACATTCAAAATACAAATTTAGAGCGCAGACAAAGGCGGCGGCAAATGCAGTCACACTTAAAACTTTGATTCTCAAGTTTCTGACACTTTAAAACATTTACACACATATACAATACACACCTTCAGGTGAAGGTCCCACAAGTGTGAGTCGTAGTTGTCATAGCGACACACTCTTAGGCCTGTGCTTTCTGCCAGTCTGCAGAATTCTGCCAGCGTGTCTCCTCTGGTAGGGGCAAATACTAGAGCCGTGCCCTAAAGAGACAAAACACAAATATACACAGTGTAGAGACACTTTACTAGTGTTTCACTTCACTGACGACAAATTGTGCATCTAGTAGCATAAAGTAAAGGTAAACAATATGTATGTTTGAAGACCACATTAAAATACTTTCTCATTAACCAGATTACTTTTTTGGTATAGAAACAATTTTCACTCAGAAATTACTAGTACACTTCACAAACAATTACAAAGGAATGGCGAGTAACACATTGAATTAAATGTTAACATTTTTAAGAAGAAAGGCTGAGATTTTTTTCTTTGTTAAACATACTGCAATAATCTAATCTTTTATTTACCTGTTTTATTTGCAATTATTATTATTATTATTATATGAAACAAATTTTATAAACACACACGCACACATGTCTGGTTTGCTATCCTTGTGAGGACTCTCCATAGGCGTAATGCTTTTTCTACTGTACAGACTGTATATTCTATTGTCCTACACCAACCCTACACCTAACTCTACCCCTTACAGGAAACTTTCTGCACTTTTAGATTTTCAAAAAACGTAATTCTATGTGATTTATTAGCTTGTTTACCCGTGGGGACCTCAATTTAGGTCCCCACCGTGACACGAGTCCCCATGAGTCTGTGTGTATTCAGGTTTAAGTCCCCACCTGAATAGAAAAACAGGTACACACACACACACGTTGGTATTTGTGGTTTACGGGGACTCTCCATAGGCGTAATGGTTTTTCTACTGTACAAACTGTATGTGCTATTGCCCTACACCAACCCTACACCTACACCTAACCCTACCCCTTACAGGAAACTTTGTGCATTTTTAGATGTTTGAATATGTTTGAATATAAAATCCTTCTCTTTTAAACAAAACTACAAAAAACAAACGGCTATAAATGGCCTAGTAAATTACCAAATAAAGAAAATTTTAGCAAGCGGATTTTAATCCTTCAAATGAAAAATTGTGGTAGACTGGTAAGCTTTTAGTGTGGGGGTTGAGCTCTTTTCTCCATCTGGCCCAGCTCATCTTCACTACGTCTCAAAGCCCACTTGCCGTACGTGGCGGTTTGCATCATTACATTCTATTTGATTTCTCCCAGGTATTATATTAGATAATAAACAAAAAGATTAAAGCTCACCTAATCCAATCAATGGCTGGAAGCGCATCCCCTCTCTTTATAGATCAACAAGCCCAGACCAACCAGGCAAGCTAAGAGGATTACCCAAAGGTTCAAAGTTTCTTTGAAATCCTTCGGTTTTAAATATTATTTCATATTTTGTTCATATTATTGCTTTAATTAAATGGGCAACGACACAAATGAAACAAACAACTACTAATATGAGAACAGGATCATCTCAATACAACAGATGTTTTCATTTTTTCATAAGCTCCATGCGGGACGTACGCTGAAAGCATACACATACACAAACGAGCATATCTACAGATGTGTTAATCAGCTGTGTATGCTGGCCGGATGGTCTGCTGTCATTTTAGAATAACAAATTAGAGTCATTAGGAGGAAAATTAATTGGTTTTAATAAATCGGCTCAAACATTTGGTCAGAAGGCTATGGGGAAAATCACAACAATAAATCTGTTTTACCCCTTCTCGACTCAACAATGAACAATGAATGAGTTTTTTTTTTTTTTTTTTGACATTATTATTACCTGATTAGGAGAATTAATACTTTAATAAAAAGTTTTAACAATTACTAACAGCTTCCTTTTTGTTATATGGAGGTCACATTAAAACTTGTCTTGGAAATAAATTTATTGCTGAAACCTTACTGCTAAATACTTTGTACGGATTTTGTGTTAGCCTTTTACAGACCCTAAAATATGCAAATCTTAAAAAAAATTATAATCATAAAACATTGTATTTTAAAAAATATATAATAATTTATAATTAATAAAAACATATATATAATTATTTTTTTTATTACCATGAGTATTATTTTCATTGGAAAAGACCAATTTTCCTGTGATGCATGTATGTCCATTTTTTTTTTTTTTTTACAGTAAACAAATTAAATAAACAAGAATTTAGTTAATCAAGATTGCTTGAAAAACACCCAAATATAATTTTTGTCTCTCACGCACGCACACGCACACGCACACGCACACGCACACACACACACACACACACACACATACAGCACAGCCCTTTACATAAAGACATCAAATATCAAAGACGATTCATGAAAACCTTAAAGATAAATACAAATCCGTTGTTATCTTTGAAGTGTTTTTCATTTGCTGTTCAGGGTCTTATATCAAGAGGGCATGAAAGAGGACTTGTGGGTCTTATGATTAGTGCAGTGCATAAAATAGATGAGATGACCCAATCTAAGTTGCACATAATAAGTATTAAAGTATTACATGATATTAATCCTGCCATTCCATTACTCGCTCAATCACTGCATGCCAACTAATTACTGAGACTGTCTCACACACACACACACACACACACACACACACTTACATCAGGTCGCAGTAATCTTCTTAGTGCATCAACCAGACTGCTTCTGTACTGGTCAAGAAACAGACTAAGAGAAAAAGAGAAAGACAGAAAAACGCGAAAGATTAGAATGCATTGCAATGATAATGGTTCCAGATAAAGCAGCAGGCTATTTATTTTCACTGTTTGCGAATAAATCCAGCAACACGGCAAAAAAAATCTAGCTGATGCTCTTTTTTTCCTCAGATGTGAACAAATCTTGTTTCAGTGGCGTGACAGCATTCAAATCAAAGGTAAAACACACACGCTAGCAGAGATGAACGATCAAGGAAGTATCAGGTGGCGTTAACATAATACAAAGCAACAGAAAAAGAAAAACCCTTCAGTGACACACAATTACATACAGTATATACAACTTACATTCAAATACAAACATATAAATACATACCAACAAAGAAATAACGGTAACACTTTACAATAAGGTGTCATTTGTTAACATTAGTTAATGTATTAACTAACATGAACAAACAATGATCAATACATTTAGTACACTATTTATTCATCTTTGTTAACGTTAGTTAATAAAAATACAGTTGTTCATTGTTAGTTCACAGTGCATTAACTAATGTTAACAAACGCAACTTGAGATTTTAATGATGCATTAGTAAATGCTGAAATTAACATTAACTAAGATTAATAAATGCTGTAGAAGTATTGTTCATTCTTAGTTCATGTTAACTAATGTTGTTAACTAATGTTAACTAATGAACCTTATTGTAAAGTGTTACCGAAATAACTTACATTTTAAAATATATTCAAATTAAAAACCATTATTTTAAATTATAATAATATTTTACAATATTAGTTTTCACTGCATTTTTAATGAGCGTAAGAGATGTCTTTCAAAAACTCTATGGAAAGTTAATTAAACAGTAAAAAACAGTAAACTGTACATATTCTTGTGCTTTTTACATATTCATAATACTACAACTATTTTTACAAGAGCAAACCATGTTCCAGACTGAATTTACTTGTAAACTTTTTAGTCCAATCACCTCTGGCCCTGCTAAAACACTGCTCTCGTTTGCTAGGGGTCAAAGGTCAGAGTTATGTTGATTAAACCTTATTTTTGTGATCTAACTGGCGATGTCTAGCGGTCACGAGTCTGATGGCTTGAAGCGTTTCATTAGCAGTTCAACTTTTGACCCTGTGTTTTGGGTGGAGTAGGTCAGTCGGGACAATAGAGGGTGAGTTTAAGGGTGAGAGTGCAGGAATGTTCGACTGGGCCACACTGGCCTTGACAGGGTACGTCAAACAAAACCCTTCCCACATTACCAGTGGTGCTTCCTCCTTTACTTCCATATATTGACCTGTCAATGATGTAATACTTGCCTTTCATTCTTTCTCCTTTGATTAAATGTATTTTCTGTTTAGTAAAAAGCTATTGACCATCCACAACAGCACCAGCATTAGGTCACAGCTTTGGACAGCAATATTTGCTTGTTGGTATTGTTGTCGACATCGTCACCAGTGGTTAACTGATATTCAAATCCCTCTCTCTTGCCTGGCCTGAGTGAACAGTGCATTTACGATGCTATAAATAGAAGTGTGGTAGCATATTACAGAAGTGCATAACTTACACAGCTCACCAGGATGACAAACACACCGCAAATGGGGCTTGTCTTGAAATATTTTTGGATGTGGTAATCTGAAGGTGATGGTAGTAAGATTAAAATATGAGTGGGTTTTTATACTTGATCTGACCTAATCCAGAGTGCATTAACTTCATCCCCTCATTGAAACCTAAAGGATTCAGTGACGGCAGATAAACGAATCATAAAAATCATACCATCAATACGAGCTTACGCTAAGATGACTGACATTACTGATGATTAGAGAGAAAACCTTTCATATGTGGAGATGTCTTCACAGATATATACTAAATTTCCTTTATGTTTCCTGGACACGTGATGGCTATTTTTTTTAATCATTAATTTTTTTAGTTTTCATTTATTTATTTGTAGTCTACGTTTTTTTTTTTTTTTTAACGTACAAACTACATTTAAAAATAAACCTTGGGTTAAAAGTTTTTTCTACCTACCTACCTATCTATCTATCTATCTATCTAGCCAGCCATTCTCATTGGTTTGTTTGTTTGTTTGTTTATTATCTAAAATTTGATGAAGCTTCAAACCTTGAAATCACAAACAACTGTACAGAAATCAACACTGAAATGCTATAAATGACCAATTTATCTATCATCTAAATAACTGGTAAATTATACCATTTTTCAGAGCTATTGGAAAAATTATTGACCAGTCCCATTTTTGTGCTATTTTTAAAGCACTTTTTTTTGTTGCATTATTTATTTATTTTTTCCTGTGTGCTATTATAGTTAAAAGGGCTAAACAATACAGCTAGGCAGGTGACACAAAATATCATACTTAGGTTTTAAGGTAAGGTGCTCTAAAAATACACAGGTGTAAATAGAAAAAAAATAAATAAAATCACATAATGAGCCGGCACGCTCAACAAGGGGCAAAGTAAACAAGAAAAGGTGACAGAAAGAAATCAGCTAAATAACACAGTTACTTCTTAAAAACTAAAATAAATAAACAAATAAAAGTAAACATGCACATAAGCTTTTATCTAGAGTCCACAGACACAGGAAGCTTAGAGGAAGCCAAGATGCCAGGCTCTCACAGTCAGTCATTCACTACGCAACAAGACCACTGCAAGAATTCACACCAGCCGCCTAAATTACACTGTGTGTGTTTGTGTAGTGAAGTGCTTCAATGTTCTCTGTGTGTGTGTGTATGTATGTAAAGAAGCAAAAACCAGGGATCTCTAAGAGACGTGCACTCTCACTTATGGTTCAGTTGCTGTGGGAGGTCACAAAACATTGCTGTTTATTAGACAGCAATAAAAGATGTTCCCTCTCATGACTACAAACACACACACACTTAACTGTTCATCTAGTAAATTCAACAGACACGGTTACACAACAACTGTTTTCACCTAAGGGAATCTCACACACATTGTTTGGAGATTCACCTGTTAGTGTCAGGCACCCATCAGCATGGGAACTGCTGGAGGGATCAAGTGGAGGATACTGATGACTGATTCACTTATCGTGGAGCACGGCTGACTGCTTCTTCACATGCTTGACCCTAGCCTGGTGTTACTGCGATTCCAACTAAGGATCTAAGTGATGGGATATGCCGTGTTTTTCCAGAGTGCCATTCCATAGCACTTTAAAACAGACTCCCTGCGAGCATGTTTACATGTAGTCACTATAGAAATGGAGCTGAACAGAAATAGGTTATACTTTAAACCTCCATAATTATTATCAAAAGAAAAAAGGCAATTATTTTATATATTATTTTACAGACATTATTGTAATTCTCAAAGGTGCACTCTCAACAACCTTTTTACAATTTACAAGAAATATTCAATATAGTAAACAAGAACACACTGTTGCAGTTACACTGATGTTTCATTTACACATTTCTTGTGGTGCAATGCTGAGAACTCAGAAACAAGGGCAAGGAAGATCCAAATTTAGTCATTTTAAAAACATAATAACAAAAGTACAAGAAACTCTGAAACAGGGAAACAAGAAAAGACCTACTGCTTCACATGGGATTCTAAAGTGCTCACCTGATGGACACTAGACTAAGAGCTGTCAATGGCAGAGAAGGTCACATGACGATGACAACATGGCAGATGTAGTGTTTAGGTTTTCATTCATACTACACACCTATACATTAAAGCTGCAGTCCTCAAGTTTTGTCTCTTTGTCGCCATCTCTGTTTGAAAACCTGGAATTGCAAGCTGCTTGCAGAATTATCTCGCTTGCGTGGGTTGTGCAGCGCCGCGGCTCCAGCATGGATGAATCTAATGTTTTGAGGAGTATGTGGCTGTCAGTCACTGCACCGGTGTGGATGTTTACTGTACTTCGCAATCACAGATTCTAGCCTACGTCTTGGAATATATGACCCAAATAAGAATTTTCACCGAATACTGTCATCTGAACAAGTAAGTAACAAGTCTGCCACATTTGTTCTGACCAACTGAGGAAAAAAACATTACAATAAATCGCGCTACCAATGGTGATTTAATCTAGCGATCAGTTAACTCATATCACATCAAACCGTGCAAATCATTATTATTGTTATACTTTATTCTCAAATTATTAATGCTAACAACATCAGCATTGCGTGACTATGAGTATAGTGTGTATTAGCGTGTAGATTTCAATTTCTGTACAGTCTTGTCATACTATTCGAATTTCATAATAAGAAATTCTTTTAACCCAAAAAGCAAATTATGCTCCCTTCGAACTGGTTTTCTTTAAAATACAAATCTTGTGTAATCCCAGGCTAACTGTAATCAGAAGCACATTTAAAACTGGAATATAATTAAAATTTCATTCACATGTGTTTCATAAACACGTAATCCTTTCTGGATTACAATCCACCATCAAAATGATACATTTAATTATTCTAGCTGCTGTGGGAAAAGGCTATAAATGATCCACCACCTGCAGGATCCTCACATGGGATAGCCTAGTAGCCGGGACAACTTCTTTATGTTTACAGACGTGACATAATGACGCAGTGCCAAGACAGAACTACAAAAGACTACAAAACAAGAGCACAGACTAGCAATACATTACATATGCAATATGAAACAGGCCCATGTGAAAGAGACACATGAAAACTTATGATTAGAAACAGCATATCAGTCTTTTACCTTCTCAGCAGTGAGGAAATATGGCTTTAAACAAAGCGTCACAAGTCAAGTAAAGAGCTGTGGGCCTTGAGTGCTAATTTAATGCTTTTGTCAACTCTTAGCGTAGCTACAAAACAGTTTTCAGACAAGAATAGCATTGACTTGTGAAGACAAAGACGAGGTGAAACCTCAGAGGGCTGTCTTTTGGAAGAACCTTTTGCTATCATAGCTGAGATTACTTCTCTATCTCTCTCTCTCTCTCTCTTCTCCTAGTGTGAGCGCCGCCGCATTACGTCCTGCCTTTCTTGACGATTGTCTGAAAGACTATAATTAATCGGAGCAGAAGTGTGGCTGTTGACCTTTTCGCAGGTGATCGTCAGCATGGCTATGTTCGTTAATCGCCGAGCGATCACTCTCCTGACGACGGCAATTACAGATGAGTTGCCAGTGCAAGCAACGGGGGGACAGCCAACGCGGCATGATTCATCCTCACGTACCTTCTTCCACTCTCTCTCTCTTCACACACACAGACACACACACGTAGTATCTCCATACTACACACAAATCAATCTCATGCTGGCCCTCTGCTGCACATTTTACCTGCGTATTAGCTGCCATTTGTCTGACATTAGAATAATAGTAGGCTGTACCAGGCTTTAGTGATCATCGCCAGAGAACACACAGGTATCATTATACCCCGCCTCCATCAGCCTCACCACTTTGTGCTAGATAGAGACAATGCCAAAGAACATCCTGTTTAGAGCTGGGCTTATAACAATGTAATAAACTATAATAGTGTTAAGGAAAAAGTTGATAAGGAAAATGTGTATGATTTGAAAATGTCTATAATTAGAGAACTAATTAGGGTTATTATAACACGCAATGAGAGCAGGAATCAGAATCAGACATGAATACAAGAACCAATACAATCTCTCTAATAATCTACTGTATTCATTGGCCATTTTCTGTGCATTTAATGTGTAGATTTAATATAAACATTACATTACTGGAACACAGTTTAACATGTAAAATGTATTAAAGGGGCAGTTCATCACAAAATGAATTTACTATCTCTCATATTGTTCCAAACCTGTATGACTTTTTCTTCTGAATAAAAGAAATAAGATATTTAGAAGATTGTTTCAACTTTTTTTTCTGACTGTATAATGAAAGTCAGTGGGCTCATAAAAAACATCGGAGCGCATTTACTTTATATAGAGAATTATACAGAAGAAATAAAGTCACACAGGTTTGCAGCGCCATGAATGAACAAATGATGACAGAATTAAAATTTTGGGTGAACCATTCCTTTATCAACTACATGACCATGCAAATAAAGAGAACTGTTCATCTTTGATCACATGATGCCTCCCTAAACTGGATTTCCCAAACTATCCAACATAGCATTCAAGCAACATTAAATTTTCTTGCATTACATAATGAAGTCTGAATGTACCAGTAGTAAAATTTACATCCGAATGATTGTAAAAGACTAGTGTAATGCACACACAACAACGCATTTACACAGACACACAAAAGAGAGAGAGAAAAAAACAATGGTTCCACATGTTCAGGACCTGGCTAATTGAAATGTTTGTATTGCTCCACAATCTCTCTCTCGCTCTCTTTCTCTCCTTGCACAGGCATAATTATTTGCAATTTGCCTAAGACATCCATTTGCTGGGACGCCAAGCATGAAAAAGAGGCAATTTCTGAAAAATGGAAATGCCTGGCGGAGCTGGCGGAGGGGAAATAATGCAGTGCCATCCGCGAGCTGATGGCTGCCATCTGATAAGCGTTACGAGCGCAGGAATATTAATGCCACATCACCGGGACACAAGGTGCACACTTTTATTGAGGGTGTAGACATATTGTGGCTGGAGATGCTAGTAAAGTGTGAGATATGATATTTATTTTGTAATAGCTGTAAGAATGGCCAGTTTGGACAGATGTAGAGAATCTCTTCATTTGCTCAGAATCGTATAGCAGTATAAAGAAAAGGCCTGAAGAAATCTATTTTGGAGGTGATGCACTACAATTGTGCACAGGTGTCATGTTTTGGGTGACGGTGAATCTCTGAAGAAGTGACAGTTCAACAAAAGGATCAACCTACCAGTCAGCGCACATCACCACGTCAAAGCGACCCTCCAGAGCGGACACATCGGCCTCATTGTCCCATCTCACCACCCTGAAAGAGGACAGAACCAGGATGATAGCTGCTGTGTCATCAACCCTGTTGCGCAATTTATCGTTCACCCCCATAATCCCTCATAATTCTGCATCCAGAGACATTTCACACACCTGACACTCGCTTTATTTGCGCCGTTGTCTGGCAGCGATCGTCTTCTCTCTTTTCTTTAAGTGCTAGGGCCGGTTTCCAGGCAAGCAAATCTGATTATTAATTAGCCATTATTAACAGTCAGTAAACAAAAATTACGTCTTGTGGAAATACAATCTCCTCTCTCAGTGGGGGTCCGCGCTGCTTATTCACTGACTTGAGAAAGCGAATCCACCCCCCTCCCTCAACCAATCACACGCGACCTTCACCCCACTCAAACCGCGCGCTCTGACAGGAAGCCTAATCTCTAAAGAAAACAATCAAAGTAATGCAGGCTAATTATACGTTTACTCTTTCACTTCATCAGCCCAGTGTAAATACACAGGGAGGGGGAAGTGTGCAGAGCAAGAGAGAGGAGAGGAGACGAGGGGGGAGAGAGTGGTTAGATCACTGAGTGCCAAAATTACTTTTTAGGTGATAATGCATTTGCGTGATGGTGTGCACAGTGGATGAGCTGTGTTTTGGCAAATGTGAGAGAGGGGTGTTAGACAGAGTGTGTGTGTGTTTGAGTTTTCTAGATGAGGGCATTCAATCACGGAGAGTGGCTCATCATCGCTCTGCCTGGATACATCTCGGCGCGTTAGAGAGCGTAGCGCTCGCTCCGCGGGCTGCGGATACCTCGTTACCAGGCCAACTGGGTTCAGGGAGTGACACGGAGCCTTGCAACCTCATTTTTGCCCACTTATTGACACTATTATGTCCCGAACACAAGTGCCGTAAAATGCCACTTTACCCAAACACACTTTTCTATACTTCATGGCATGCTCGACTATGCGAAGCTTCAGTGAATTATAACACTTGAATTTGTATTGACATAAGAGATGGACTTCATATGGCTGTAATGTAAAAGCAATATTAGTGCTCTGTCTTTCATTATCAGAGATGTTGGGAGGCGTATGAGTGATTACCTGCTGGACACATTGGTAGACAGGAAGAGCCCTTCTCGTCTGTTCCTCTCGATTACACTGCGCACATCTGATGCTCTTTGTCAAGAAATGCAACACTGTTTTGTAATTAATAAAAGCAGGACAGTTAAACATTAACTTCATGAAGACAGATGTATCCACTAGCATGTCAAAAGTTTGAACGGACCTACTATTTTCCAAAATTTTCGTAATAATAGTGAAGGCATCATAACAAATTTGTTCTGGTCCTGGAGGCTGATTGGCCAACAACACTACTATGCAACCAACCTGAGTCTCAGGTCCTGAGGTGCATCCTGGGATGCTTTTTTGAGTACTGTTAGACATTTTGTGGCTGCTTTTTCTTCACAATTGTATCCAAACAATCTAAAACAGGCAGACAGACAGACAGGCAGACAGACAGACAGACAGGCAGACAGACAGACAGACAGACAGACAGACAGACAGACAGACAGACAGACAGACAGACAGACAGACAGACAGGCAGACAGGCAGACAGACAGAAAGAAAGACAGAAAGAAAGACAGAAAGACAGACAGGCAGGCAGGCAGGCAGACAGGCAGACAGTAAAGTAATTCACATGTAGGAACAATACATATTTATCTACAAAAATAATTTCATAACATGATAAACATTAGATTCATAAATTCATTCAAAAGTTTATCTGGTATTATATTTATTTTCATTTGTAATTGACAAATGAGGAATACTACAACAAGCTGATCAAGCTTCAGAATACAGAAAAGTTAAAAAAAAAACTTTTTTTAGAGATCACTTTAGAGATGTAGGTGAGACGCTGCTAATCAACAGCAAGAGCATTTTCTTGATTCCTCTGATCAAGAGCCTTTACACCGAACTGATTTCTTGTTTAACCATGTTACAGAACTCTATTATGTCAGGGCTTTTCAAATGACGTCAACCCACAGAGTCCGTTTGCTTCCGTAACAGACGTCTCTCTCCACACCTCATCCTCAGATTACCACTGAGCTCAAAACCAACTCATGCAAAGCATCACCATTGGTAATCAATAGGGAGGCTTTTAACATGCAGCCATCTCTTCAGATGGGCCTCCACCCATTGTGGTTATACTGTGGGATTGATGTCAGCACATCTATGAATAGACCCTTCGACAGTTTTAAACTAATTCAATTACGATTTCTCGCTTTTTCTGCCCCGCTTTCTTTCTCGCTCCATGGAAAACAACCGTAGCAAATCCAATCTATAGTGCAGGGATGGAGGGCAAATCCCTCGATGAAAGAGGGGAGGGGGCTGGGTGCGCACGTTACACTGGTGAGATCCGCTGCTAAGGAGAGAGAGTGGAAAGCTTACAGTGTAATCCCATCAGGAAAAGACCACTGGGGGAGAGGTCAGCACTGGCGTCTCTCATTCTCTTTCAACAGTGCCCCAAGACACAATTTTGATCAAAAATTGACTTCCTAACACACTTGTGCATATATTGTCTCCAAGTTTCAGGACTGCTGCTTAACAGAGTTTGTAAAGCTCCAGAGAGCAGGAGCTATTAAAGAACATAATCAGTGTGTGAGAAGTGAAATTTAACAGTTAACAGTAGGGTCTCTTGATTACACATGTACGGCTTTAATACGAGCTCAGCCAGCCTTTTGAACACACAGACTGAGATCAGAACTGAATCATGAAACCACTCAGCACTTTCTGATATACTTTATTCATTCCCACTTGGGCCTGATTTTTTGATGAAGTGTGCAGAGTGTGTGTGTGTGTGTGTTCATGTAGTAATGCGTCTAATCGGTCATATTTGGTATTGGAAGTAAGAACACTACTTGGAGTAACATCTAATTGACCTATCGTAAGCCCCTCCCATTGAATGCAGATGAGCCAATGGCAGTTGAGTATCAGTTGCACGGGGAGCGGAACTCGGACATCTGTAGGTTTCAGCGCCATAGAGAAACATTAGAAGATCTGAAGCTTGCATCGTTTTTATGCTTTATGCTTCAAAAATGGAAAAACGATGTGCCTGGGGTACTTGTAACACTGATTCCAGGTATCCTGAGAGGAAGGGCAGAGGAATTTATTTTATTCAATTTCCTAAACCAAACAAAATGGAGCAAAATGTCCCTAAGCATTCACCCCAATCCCAATGAAGAAAAAAAAAAACGTTCTTTTTCTGATTGCCATACTCTCATTAATTTACGATTTTCATCTACTCAAGCAGAACATTAAATGTCATCTTGTGCTTTAGTAAGGCATCTCTGGCTAAAACTAGCTAACGTTAAAGTTAGTGAGTCCATGCTAATGTACAAACCTAAATAGTGGACTGTTCTCGCGGCTTGTACAGCGTAGGGCAAAAACACATAAACGAAGGTCTACATTTCACTGTCTCTTCATATTAAACTGGTTAAATGTAAATTAATTTAATCGTACCCTGCGATACATGAACAGTGTTGATCCTTCATATTGATCGTGACGAATGTAACATGAGGCTTCTCCCGCTTGCATTGTGATCTGTAAGCCCTCTCTTTCAAATTAACACCCACAATATTTATTTTAAAATCTTTTATATATCCCTCCATGATTTTTAAGTCAGAAAAAGATATAGGGACAAGGTTTTCACACTGACAGCGGTCATTGTAAGACAGTTAGCAATAGCAACTCCTCTTGTTTGTCTGAGTTCGCAACAGTAACTAAGGGGGGCGGGGCTTACCAATAGGTCAATTGCCCCATCTCAATCACCTGACTTAATGTCAAACCACTGTGGGCAATTTTTGGAGAGAAAAGTAAGAAACAGATTCCCTCCTCCAACATCTACAGCAATTGATAGATGTTCTGATAGACAACATTCAACTGGAGACTGTTCAAACATTGTGTTAATCTATTCTAAGGCTGAAAGCTGTATTAAAGTCAATGGTGGCAAAACACCTTATTCTGTCCAAATAATTCTGTTCACATTATTTTGTCCAACCCCGTACACTATTTAACTATATATATAGCTATATAGTTAAGTTTTTAATAATTAAAAAAAGGTCAAACCTAAATGGTGAAAGCAGAAATTGCTTTACAGGCCAGATTCGAAAATTTAAGGTTGTATGGAGCTATACAGGACAGGTCGTTTTAACCCTTTAAAACAGGAAAGGTAAAAAAAGATAAAAAAGATAAAAAAAAACCTCCATACATATATATATATATGAAACTGTAGATACTGACAGTGTGGAGTACTATGGCTCACATGCTAATACTATTGTTTCAACTTTGTAGATCCCTTCATTTTCTTTCCTCTAAAAGAAAGAAAGAAAACACCATATCGTATACGGTTCTCCCAAGACAGCTTGTCCATTCCTGGCCTCGTCCGATCATCAGATCATCTCTTGGCGTTCTATTATGGCAGAAATATTTCTGAAACAAAGCACTGCCAATTAATGCTCTATCAGCCTACTGCCAGTCTTTTCACACTCTATTACAGGAAGCAGTTTAGAGACAGACTATGAATGTTTTGAGTATGTCTTGCTCTGCTCCCTTTCCCTCCATTTTCTTTTAAACAAATCTCTTCTCAATGAGGAATTGTGTTAATTTCATGCCACAGCTATTGTTCTTGGAGTCTTGATATTCAATAAAAGCTCATTGTAGTGGCAGCACTGGCTGTTGTACTAACGAATGTGGGCACGGTAATTTTGCGGCATTTTGCTGTCACGTCTGTCGTCTCCATTTTTCCTGCCTTTGTGAGCCAAATGACGCTAATCTGAGTGATTGCGGTGGGAAGACGAGAGATGGAGAGCGGGAATAAGAAAAAGCAAAGAAAAGGAATGAAGAAAGTAGGTTCGAGCTGTGCCCTGTCACCTGTTTAAGCTTCATCCATGCTCCTGGCAAAAGAGAAAGTCAATAGAGGAATGGAAGAGGGGGGAGAGGGTGAGAGACAAGGAGCAGGTGAGTCAACACACACAGCGGTAGCCTTCAATGACATGAATATGTATTAAACATGCTAAATGCAGGTTTCGGGTGTCAGCTGGATGATTTGCCTCACATTCAGATATGCCGAGGGGGTGTGAGTGTGTGTGTGTGTGTGTGTATATTCTTTGACAGAGTGCACATTAAGAATGGCTGACTGAATGTGTGTGTGGAAGTGAGAAGAATATCTGAGGTAAATATGGGTTAAAAACACAGCAAGCTTTTCTTTTCTGTGCTACGATCTCGAAGACAGTCTACACTGAGAACATGACACTAAACCCATGGTGGTCAGCACTCCAACAGAACAAAGTGATGTTTGGATTGGTTCAGAAACACACAAGCTCTGTTCCAAAACTAAGTGAGCTGCCTCTGTATTGTTTAGGTGTCATTTTAAAACGTGAAGGCTGTTCCAAAAGGCATAGGCAACGTAATTATGCTGCCTCTTCCTGTGCACTTCATTTACAGATCCTGCCTATGTAAGTTGTTCCAGATCAGTCCATTTCAGTTCAGATGCTGCCTTAGAAGGCAGCTGCCTATGTAGGGAGTGGGTAGCTTACTAGGTATTGGAACAGAGCTACACACCAGTCCAAAATGCAAGGATACTTTGAATTGCCTTCTCGTTGCCATCAGATAGCAGCACTTCCTTCACATCAGCACAAACTGCAATCTGCAGGAAAGGGGAAAAAAAAGATGAAAAATAAACAAACAAATAAATAAATAAATAAAACAAAAGCAAGACATCCTCAGCACACTGTTTGCAAGCAGTCATATCTGAAGAGCGCTGTTTTTTAAAGCCCTACTCCACAACGACCACCCCTCTCTTTCTCCCCTGCTCCCTCTCATCCATCGCTGTCTGTCTTGGCCGTTTTTTCATTTTACGTCTGCATTATTTTAATCATTCAATCAAATCAGTCAATACTTTTATCATTCCCGGTGGCTGGGAGCCCTCTATCTTGCTATCACTCTGTTGGGTAATTGCATTGTGACAGGGGATGATGGTGAGCGCCGAGCCTTTCATTTGCAGTGTGGCGTTTATCAGGCGGGGCCATCACGCTCTGCTGTCACTCCTTACTCGGCTCGCAAGGCCTGCCTGATGCCCTTCATATAACTTTGTACTGCGAAGCTTCTGCCTTTGTGCTGCTCCACTGTCAGCTCTTTCTGTCCTCTTTTTATACAGTCTTTTCATTCAAGTAGTCGTCTTTATCAGGGGCGCTGTGTAACAGTTGTTTGGAGAGGCGCAGTGGGCACAAGCAGGGAGTGTGTGCGCGTTTGTAAAAGTGCTTGCAAGGTTTTATATTTGTGCTTTTGAATAAAGCAATTTCGAATTTCTGACATTTCTCAAACACAGGAAGCAAACTCTTTGACACTCCTGCCAAGGCAGCGTGAATTTTAAAAATGTCATTTTTTATGTTTTATTTCAATATTTCTTAGACATGAAACTGTTTTTTAATTAGTTTTATTTATATATTTATTTATTATTATTGTCCTTATGAGAATGGGAATATTTAGCAGTTTAGCGATGGGATCATTCTTAAGCAATATTAGCATGTGCTATAGTACTGTTCTTTCAAGAAATTAATACTTTTATTCAGCAAGGATGCATTAAATGAATCAAAAGTCACAGTAAAGACATTTATAAATGTAACAAAAAATTATTTTGAACTTTCTAATTGTTAAAGTTTCTTAAGCATCAATTCAGCATATTAAAATGATTTTTGAAGGATCATGTGATGCTGAAGGCAGGAATAATGGCTGCTGAAAATTCAGCTTTGCATTTCAGGAATAAAATGATACTTTAAAATATATTAAAATATAAACCGTTATTTTAAATTGCGTTAATATCTGACAATATTACTGTAAAATGTTCCTAATATATTTGTTTTGATGGTAAAACGCGGCGAATATTCCATGTCATCACATAGAGAAAGTGACATGAGAAAGAGAAGTATTTTTTGACACACATTTTTAATGTCTTTCATTTGAAACACTCAAGTCAAACAAAAAGCGTACATCAGACAATACAGCACAATCATCTGTACAGAGTGATGCAGCGTTTTCGCCCTGTGGGCAAGAGTCAGGTCACGAGGCCCTGCACCACCAGCTAGCCATATGGGCATCAAGACCTGCAGGAAACCAACCAGTCACCCAAGAAAAACATGGATGGCACTGCCAAATCCACAGCACTCCAGGGCACAGGACAGAAGAGAGGAGCCATTTTTCCTCGTGAAGGACTTAAATAAACACAAGCATCAAGAAGCTCTAAGTCAGACCTGAGAAAAGGAGGAATGCGAGTAAAAAATTAAATAAAAAGAGACGAAATCGAGTGGGGGTGGGGGGTGTGAGGAGGGCGATCCACTGGCGGTCCGTAATGTCACAACACGGGGGTATTGAGTGGAGAGATACGGGAAGGCTGGTCTTGTGAAGGCGAAATCGATAACATGTTAAGCCTGTCCATCTGGAGAGGCTACTACAAACTACTATACACCACACACAGCCAGAGCCTAAGCCACTGATGTGTATGTGTGTTTGACCAAGACAGAAAGTGTTTGCATATGCAAGCCCCTGTGTTTGAACGCTTTTGATGAAGTTAGGCCATTGGGCCACGTGTGTTTATGGTCACTGAGGTAGAAATGTCAATGTGCGCTGGCAGATTTCATGTTGCTTACAATATGCCCATGTTAGATTACCCAAGCTGATGCAAATTGCCCATTTGCCTGTGACTGTCTGTCTGTGTGAGCACTGTATGTCATTTTTGCATTCACTTTTGACTTACCATAAGCCCCGCAAGACACGTCATCCCTCCACCCAGCTCACACACCGCCGAGCCCCTGTGAGACAGAGAGACACGGAGGGGTTTGATGCACCATTTAGCGTTAACATTGAAGTACATGAATATGAGAGTAAAGTTTTTCAGCTCAAATGAGACGAAAACAGGAGGATGAGAGCGATAAAGACAGACAGAGAAAGAGAGATGGCTGTTGTGTCTTGACAATAACGCTAATTAACTTGCCCGTGTTGGGGGATGCCACATTGATTGGAATGCAATTCCGCTGGGCTCATTGATCTCAACCTTCCTCTCCCTCCTTCTCTCTGCATGTGAGCGGGTGTATATGTGTTTACAAAAGAAAGCGCAATTGTCCTTTTTCCTGCTGGAAATGTGGATTTGTGGTACAGCAGGAATGGGAAGTTAATTAAATGTACAGGATGAGTGTTCTGCTTTGATTCTGTAATGGACTTTAAGTACACTGATGCATTACAGATAGTAATTATATTTACAGATATTTATATTTACAACAGTGTTAATATTATATATATATATATATATATATATATATATATATATATATATATATATATATATATATATATATATATATATATATATATATATATATATTATTTACACTGTTGTAAATAATTGTAAATGACCCAGAAGCGATAACTACAATATCTAGTTAACACCCCAATTTAGTAGTTGGCGGTATTTGACGCTTATGCTAGATTCACCCATCACAAAACGGAAACACCCGAAAAAAAGTTAGCTTCCCAGGTTGTTTTTTTTTTGGATTTCGTAAAAAAAGACAGGATTTTAGAACTCCCAGTCTTTAGGAAGTTCTTTTTGTACAATTTTGTACAGTTATTGTTACAAATTCTCTCCCCGCGCCTCCCAACACTTGCATTTTGAGCATGATTCATTTCATTGTAGGGAAAATCTGATATTGTGTAGAGCCCTATACTGAATATTTATACCTAAATACACTTTTGGCATTTATATGGTACTCCAAAGTACTTGAATGAATTAAAGAACTTGAGTAACTTTCCCAAAAATGTTTACTTTTGTTGTTTAAGTGCTATGTCTGATTCACTGAACTCTGTTTACATCAAGTGACAAACCAACACACTAGTAATATGTACAGAAGCAAATAAAAATGGTTTAAAATTAAACATTATCCGCTGATTAACTGATTTCTTATTGTATTCTATGAATTTTGATAATTTTATCTTCTTGGTAGTCAAAAACTCACCACACAAAACATGTTGTGGTCGGTACAAACCGCTTATTCTTGTTGTAAGTGAACATACAGTATTTGCAAACATGTTAGCATCTGGCTAATTAGCCTAGCTTTTACAGAAGAGTTTGACTGGACAAAAGGCCTTTAAACCATACGTCAATAACTATAGACAGATATTAAAAGTATGTCCCCTACCCTTAAAAAAGTTAACAAGCCTAACTGGCTATCCTATCTAAACACAACACATTTATTTGCATTTTATTTTATTAACTGCATTTAGCATTTTTGCCTTTTTTCCCCTCAGAACAACCCTGACATTTTTGAGTCACACCACAACAGTTAACACACATACCTATTGTTTATATAGAGACCTACGCACCCGAACAGAATAATTCATATGAAAGGCAATTCATGTAATTCTCACAGGAATGGAGGATTTACACAAGGACTATAATTTGTATAGAGTTCATTTGTGTTTGTCATACACAAAATATACAGTAGAGAGTCCTCGTAGATCAAAAGCCGCCTAGAGCTGCACACCAGCACTGTCTTCTCTCACACACACACACACACACACACACACACACACACACTCCGGCAGCTTGACTTCATCATTTTGCCAGTCATTTCTGCGCTCCGTGACAACAGTCTCCATGTGTTTGTCTGCTCTCAGCCCGTGATCCGACACCTTCCATTGACAGAGAGACAGAGTGGAGGATGAAGAGAGAGCGATTGTTGTATGAGGGAGTGCAATTAAAAATTAATGCGCACAAAACTGCTAGTATGAGCCGCGGCGGGGACAAAGCCCCAGTGACAGGTAGCTATTTGGCTGTACATTGGGCTAGTGGAAAGAAAGGCAAAAAACCAGAGGGATGAAGTGAAGAGATGGGCGCTCTCTGTAAATTGACTTTTTTTGTTCTGCTTTATCCTCCTCTTTTTCTCTTTTTGGTGAGTGCCTGATAACAGGTCTGGAAGATAGCGAGAGGGTGACAGTCCTTGATGACATACAGGAACAAGAGCACATGTCGACACACACACACACACACACACACACACAGACACGCACAAACATACTACACACATACACATGCAAATTAACTCCAGTTTTTAATTTAGAGGTCTGAATATGCACAAAAGTGACACACAGACCAAATCACAACAGATCACAGGTCTTAACATCCTCCATACACACACACACACACACACACACAGAGACTCCTACAGAAGCATTGGCCCAAGGGCGCAAAACCCTGCTCTGTCTCTATATGCCCAGTTGACCTTCAGCTTGCCGCTGTGTGATCGATAAGCCTCTCTTCCCTCTTCTGCCTCTTGAATGTAAAAACAGGAAATCAAAGGCTTGTGTACCGCCTTGAGTGCAAATCAAAAAGTGCCCCTTGCTTCTCTGTCATATGGCCAAAGTGAGAGAGAGAGTGGGAGAAGAGAGAGGGAGAAGGGGGACTCACGTAAACATGTGACGTTTCTTCAGGCAATAGTAGGCCATCACCTCTTCAGAAGGCCAGACACCTGAAAGAAAAAGGGAGAGCAGTTAGAAGAAGTGTGCTGTACTTACTGGTGCACCATACAGTCGAGTTTGTTTACAGTACCAGGAATACTACACAGTTTTCACTATCACATTAAGTGCATATTACAGCATAATCTGGTCATGAGTCGTTCATTTAGATATGAGGGGGGCATCTGACTGGCATATTTAAACCACCAATCATAGCTCATGTGATTTACCATGATGTTTAGGGGTGGAAATTAGATTTGCAGTAAAAGTGATAGTTTGGCAAACATACAGTATACTACCACTCAAAAATGGGCTCGTTATTTTTTTAAGGCTGCATTTATTTGATCAAAAATACAGTAAAAAAACAGTACTATAGCAAAATATTTTTACAATTTAAATTAAAAGTTTCTATTTTAATGTTTTAAAAAAAAAGTAATTAATTCCTTTGATGGCAAAGCTGAATTTTCAGCAGTCATTACTGCAGTCTTCATCGTGATCTTCATCATTCTAATATGCTGATTTGTTGCTCAAGAAACATTTCTTATTATCAATGTTGAAAATAGTTGCACTGCTTAATATTTTTGTCAAAACTCATATATTCGATGAATTGAAAATTCAAAAGTACAGCATTTATTTAAAATACAAATATTTTGTAACATTATACTTTAACACTTCAATGCATTTTTTGCTGATTAGAAGTATTATTTTCTCTGATCTCGCTATATACATAATTGTCACTATATTTTTTCATTAGTTTTATTCAACATTTAGTTTTTTCACCATATTAACATTCATTTACTGCGTGCTAAATTAGTGATATAATATAAAAAATACTCACATTTCCTTGCATAACGGGTGAGAGAGATACTTTAATGTATAGATGGCCAGATCATATATATAAAAAAACTGAAACTTGATGTACATTATTCAACAAAGACTGCATAGGAACATTCAATTTATTACATACCACAACCTTACACAAGGACACTACAAGCCTACATGGTAACCTTCACATGATGCAACATAAAGACAGTGTCTCACTCTCTTTGTTTTCACACTGGCGCTTTCTCTCTGTTCATGAAGAACGCTCCCTGCTCGCTACAGTTTGCTTCCAACACACACACACACAAGATTCTGGCTACTTAGGCTTGTAAGCTGTGCACAGAGTGAGTGGGGGTCCAGCGAACGATTATCACAAGAAGCAGGCTGGTGGTCTTATCACCCACTGTCAGCCTCTGCTCCTTCTGCTAGCTCCAGCAAGAGCCATAAAGCTGCTATTGTCTCTCAGACACACACATACACACATGCAGCTGAGGAAAATAGTCATTTCAATAAACTTAGGCCCCTGAGCTGTCTGCCTTTGATGGGAGCTCTTATGTGTTTGGATTTGTGTGTGTAACTTTACTTTCGTTTGCAACGTATCTTCATGTAGAAATTTGTGAAGTGTTTTAAAAGAAAGAAGAAAGAAAACAGTGTTTTTGGTGTGTGCGCGCTGGGTCATTCTAAGAAACGCTTGTACCTTTCTGTAAGATTTTAACCATTGTGTCAGACAAAAAAAATAGTGTTTAAGTGTGACTCAAGTTTAAAGGAATAGTTCACTCAATAATAAACATTCTGTCATCATTTACTCACCCTCATGTCATTTCAAATATGTAAGACTTGGAACACAAAAAAAAGTAAGATATGGAACACAAAAGAAGATATTTTGAAGAATGTTGGGATAAATGTTTTTACCATTGATATACAACTGTATGGATAAAAACCCATTTGCAGCATTAAAATATCCTCTATGTTCCGTGGAAGAAAAATTCATAAAGGTTTTATTTTTTTTTAGGGATCTATACCTTTGATTAACAGATAATGTCATAATTTTATATATATATATATATTTTTTTTTTAATTAAATGTTATAATATAAAAATCCTTATAAATGACTGTTAACATTTCATTCCCAGCATTATGATACAAGGTCCTTCTTAGGAGAATTTAATACCAATATATGTACAAATATACACTTCTGAATTATCACAAGGTTGAAGGTAACAGGGTTGACATTTTAACAGCATCCCCTACTGATAAACGTAGGGAATGTAGGATAAAATAATAGAAAGAGGAGACTTTAAATGGTCCTGAAAGGATTCATGTCTGGAAAATGATGAAAAATTATGTCATTATGACAGAATTTTTTTTATTTATTTATGCAAGACTTCAAGTGCAACCTAACTTTTCATAACTTCAAGATTTTTTTTGGAATGGTACATAATATCAACTAAAATAAAAACATAGTAATAGTAATAATAATAATAATAATAATAATAATGATGATGATGATAACAGAGAGAGAGGAAAATGTCAAAATGCTAGCATTTATTTCAATTTAGTTATTACTAAAAAAAAAAGATCATTATGGATAAAACAGCAAGGAGGTAAAGGAGAAGTTAAAAACACATCATTATGCTGAAAGAAGAGGAAGGAAAAAAAATCTAATAAAATTAATGGATTTATCAAAAAAAACAACAAAAAAAACATTTTGTATTAAAAGAATGTCTATATTACAATGAAGCTCATCAACTATTCTGTTATCCCTAAAGTTATTTTTCACATAAGAGTATGAGGGACACCAATGATGCAGTTTTGCCGGATGACCCTTCTAATGTTTTTTGTTCAGTGCATGCAAGAACGACAGAAATACAGACGGTTAGATAGAGAGGGTGAGAAAATGTGTGTGTGAGCGTTTGTAAGACAGAGTCGATATAATAAGCAGCTTATGACCTGCCTTTCAGGAAGGCCTGTTAAAGTCTGTCTCTCTCAACCTCTCTGCACCATCAGCTTGAGATTAACTCACCCAAGCAAGATTTAATAATGTCTATTGATAAAACGTCAACATATGCCTCTGCCATTAAAAGAAGGCAGCACCTGCTTGCTATTCCACTTGCTGATGAACCATATGACATTTTGAGAGGCTAGTTTAAGATTTATCACATAAGGATTGTAGCTAGACAGAAAAAAAAAACAACTCATGACACTTAGAGGTCACAACAACAACTTCTAGGCTCATCCAGGAGGCCCTCTTGGGCCGATTAATTCGGCTGCTTGTAATCTCTGAAGTCCCAGCCTCCTCTATGACTTATATGACTGGAAATGTAAAAATCCAATAACTGTGAGTTTGAATGATGGGCTAAATCTTACCACTCTGCACTTTGATAAAACTAGAACTATGCTCAAGAAAAGTGTAATAGAGGCTTGCGGTGTCTTCATTTATTAACTGCTGTACTGTTACATACATCAAAGAACATTTCTAGCAAAAGCGTTTGAGCTTTCTTAAATAAACTCTCAGAGTACAAATGGCTTAATGACATTCTCATAAGTTAGACGTTTTTAAAAATGACATTTGAAATGGATTGATTCAGCAATTGTACAAATGGTGAGATAACACAGGGGCTGCTTAATAAGGGCAGGAATTTTTCTGCTTTTAGAGGTCTTTTCAATAATGATACGCTGAGATACAATTATGGCAATAGGTGGATTTCTTCTCCTACTCTCAGCTCAACCCATGAAGAAATACAGTATTCCTTTAAACCCGTCCCTTATTTTTATTCAGTGTGTGTTGAATAGCGAAAATGCACTACCTTCACAAATACGGTTGATGTGAAGAAAAAATTGCAGTAAATTTGCAACAAATTTTACGCCAAAAAATAAAAAAAATGACTCCTTGTGAAACTGCTTTGAACCGGTCAAAAGCGCTATACAAATAAGCATGACTATGAAACACTATGTTATGCAACAATCATCCGACAATACATAACCATAATACCACAATCAATTTCTGGGAATATTTTGTAAACATTTAAGCACGTTTATAATTTCCAGAACATTCAGAAATTAGACACATTTTGTCAGTGTATTGAATATGCAGGGTTTTGCTTAATATTTTTGTCATGACATCAATAGTTTTTTTGTGTTGTCCGTTTACGAATTTGCATGCAGTCATATAAAATGGTTTGATTTGTATAATGATATTATATTGTTTATTGATATTGTATAAAGAGATGATTTCAAAGTTTTGTTGACCATGTAAATATGCACTACCATTCAAAAGACTGGGATCAGATTTTTTTTTTTTCTTCTCGGCAAGCATGCACTAAATTAATCAAAAGTGTAAAAGCTATTCTTTTGAAATTTCTATTAAATCAAAGAATACTGAAAAAAAGTGTATCACAGTTTCCGCAAAAGTATTTAGAATATAAAAACTGTTTTAAGAAATGTTTCTTGAGCACCAAATCAGCAATAAAAGAATTTCTGAAGGATCATGTGACACTAAAGACTGGAGTAACTACTTCTAAAAATTCAGCTTTACATTTTAAAATATATTCAAATAGAAAAAGAGTTATTTTAAATTGTAATAATATTTCACAATATAACTACTGTATTTTTGATCAAATAAATGCAGCATTGATGAGCAAAAGAGACTTTCAAGAACATTAAAAAAAGTCCTACCCACCCCAAACTTTTGAACGGTAGTTTAAGTACATTTAGTATTAACATGGACACAAAGAGGGAAATTAAAAGTCTCGAATCTAAACCTTGAATAAAACAGACAAGTGTATGTAAAGGTGTGAGTTTTATTTTGGCCGGGAGTCAAGATGCACTTGAGGAAATGAAGAAGCCATGAGGTGATAGCAGATAAAACCTCTTCCTGCGGATAATGCAATCACTTCTCACCTTCAATTACCAAATGAGACACAGAGCCGTCTCTGCTACACTCTTTACCTCAGTTTACTTATCTTCAAACCTTTGTACTTTCTTTTTTCTCTTCTTTCCTCAAATTTGATTTAAAACCCATAACAAGTGCTAAAACGTAGATTACATAGCAGCTCACTATAGCTGAATAACGAAAAACAAACTAGGCATTTGGTGCCTTGTTTTAGCTATACTGTCCTCTACTGAACGTAAAGGTGAAGTGTCTTAACATTGCTTCACTGTAAAACCAAACTGTGAAATGAATTAAATGAAATGAGTTAATTTCACTCAAATAATAATGAAAGTTTATTGGACTTGATTGAAATAAGTTCTGTAAACTCAAAACATCGTTGTAGTACGCTGAACTTAAAATGATTGAGTTTTCTAGTTCCCAGCATGCTTTGCATCAGACAACGAGGAAAATAAATGTTGAAATTAAGTGTCATTTTGTGTGTTTTGCACAAGATTAACATAGGGAGACATAAGTTAGTACTTAAATGTTGTGTTATGTTAGGATTTACATAGGTTTCAGTTATGTTGGTTTTGTAGTGTTACCATTATGGTGAAGAGTACTTCAAGAGTATGGAGTAGAGCCTGTGGTTAGGTTGAGGATGGACAGCAAAACCTAAAGACTATACTGCATGTTGTATGACTAGTTACATGCAATAGTATAATGAGAGTGTTTTTGATAACTATAGTAGCATGTGCTAGTGTGATTTTGTTAACTAGCACTTAATTATAAAGATCAGAATGAATGAGCTTTTTATGGAAGCAAGTTGTTTGTAAATATCATTGTGAAGAGTGGGGTGGGGTCATGGAAGAGAGGCTTGACTTGGCTCCCATGGCTCTCAGCCCCGCCCCATTTGTCATAAAAATTGTAAGCTCTACTAACTTAAAAAAAATTGAGTTTGTTTACTCAAATATTTTGAGGCAATAAGTTCTTAACTTGTCAGGTTTTACAGTGTAGGGTTAGAAAGGGCTAGAAAAGAGTCAATACTTTTGTGATTTTTTTCAAGTGGCGAAGAAATCTCCCACTATCGCTACGCTGTTGTGGTCCTCCTGGAAACAGCACATGTGTAGGTGAACTCTTAACCTTGTGAACTTTGGAAAAGTGCAGCGCCTGGCTAATCCCGGTGGAAATGCCAGACACTAATCATATGAGCCGGGATGAGACGCACAGATGCCGTCCGGCACTTACTTACTTGCACACTATAGCCACAGTGCTCTGGAGCGGCTTGTTTGCTTGCATATGTAAGTAGAGACCCTCAACGTCATGGGTTTAAACAGAACAATGAACAAGACAAACAATCAGCTTACCACGCCACTTTATGAGCTGTTAGATACTGAGGTCACAGATTAACATGCCATACAGCTTTAGCTACAAACCTATAATGAATCAATCATCATGACATTAAAAATCTAAGATACAGGAGAAACAAAAAAAGAGAAAGTTGTGCGTTCCCTCCTCCCTTTCAGGACGTGGGGCGGCCCTGAGCTTTCTCCAGATGATCTCCACATTACCGCCGGCCTCTGATAATTCCTAAGCCTCCTCCATTTCAGATCCAATAACGGATAAGAGCGCATTTCAGCATGATCAACTGCAATCTGTTCCCTCACACCGCTACTTTACTCCAACTCAGGATTACTGAACACACACTCACTCACTCACTCACTCACTCTCTCACAAGTACACCCACAGACAACCAAAGTCACTACGTGGCGTCTCAGAGAGGATGGGAGAGTTGGGGTCTGAAGCAATCAGAGGTGCAATCTTGTCTCCAACATGGAGTACAGTCCCTGAGAGAGCTCAACGAAAGGATGTAGAAACCAATCATGGTTGTTTAAGACCTGGGGCCATATTACAGAAACTTCCCATGTTACACATTTAAGACGTTTAATGTTCTAAATGATATCTTATTCAGTATGGTTACTAAACAGATATGATACAGATATGATTCTGAGTTACAAAGGGTATCATAGATGGGCACTTTGATGATTATAAAGTTACGCAGTGATTTTGTTTTGATGCGCAATACTATATCGTGTCCACTACACAGTGCCCACTCACTGGTGTTCTGATTCCAGAACATTTTTTTTTTTTTAATTAGTTTTTTCCCATGGGGATTTAAAAAAAAAGTCTTTGTTCAAGAGCTGTAAGCCTTGAACCAAACTAACCAGCTACAAGGTGAATCACAACATTACAAACTTTGCAAAAAAGTATTTGAAAGTCTTAAAAAGACAAAAAGACAAAAGTCAAAGATACTAGACCGTGTACTTTAAAGGGGTCATGCACTGAGAAATCAAAATTCCCTTGATCTTCGAGGTCATTGTGCTATAAAACATCCTCTAAAGTTTAAGAACTCAAAACTTTCTTTTTAGCCAAAAAACAGCTTATATTGAAGCCAATCTCCCAAAAGGACAGATTGTGGAATGTGCCACTTTATGATGTAATAGTGTGCTTAAACACCGCCTCCACAGAAGATCATCAACATCTGCTGCTACAGCACTGCCTGTTTAGCCCCGCCCACCGATTCGTGCATGTAGTGTAAATAACGAGAAAGGCAAACGCAGGTCTACGAAGAAATCAAACAATAAACTTTATTTGATGAACTTTATTCTTAATGAAGTGCCAGACTGTGTCAGTAAGAACTTGGTTCTTTGTTCACTTAATTTTACCCTGGATTCGTTTACAAACAAGGCACGACTGCTCTGCCGTCGTGTCTCTTTATGTCACTGCTCTGACATATCTCTGTCTTTTAATGGCTTTAAATATACTGTACATGATCACATTTAAAATGTATTACTGTCAGTCTTTTGTTTTTCTTAAATTCGGGTATTACATAATGTGAAGCTGTTTTCGCACTCTTATTCCAGATTTATTAGTCATCCTGTTATGAATAACCTCTGGATTTGCGTCCATCAAGTTTCCAAAAACAAAATTTTAAGCCAACTATATCTATATATATATTGTTACTGTCTTATGAAATTACTCATACCATGATGTATTTGGACATACCGCCCACCCTAAAATACTCGGTTCACATTCGTCAAGCTTAATCTTTAACAACGCAAACCCACACAGGCATTCATACAGACACAAACACACACACACCCCTCAGCAATTTTCAGTGAACACACCGAGCAACAAAAAAGGAAGCCTCTAACCACACAGCTCCAGCACACCGAAATGACAGAATACAGGGGAAAAAAGACTTTCCGTCTTGCCCAGCTGCGCACACGAGTGTGTTTTCAAAGCCGCAACACTGTGCCTCGGGTAGATAAGGCCGCCCTCCTCTCTTGGTAAACAACTTTTTTGGATTAGGGGTGGCGGTGTATAATGAGGGGAGAAGAGCCATCGCTGCATTGTCACCGGCGTGTGTGGGGGCCAGGGCAACTCTTTGCTCTGCTATTTATCCGGTGGCCTGATAGCTTACTTATCTGTGAGAGAAAATGCCAAAGCTGGCGGAATCTCATCTTCGCAGCGGCACGGCGCTGACGGCAGACTAATAGATATATCAGCACGCGGGTGTGGGGCTAAGCCGGTCAGATGAGCGGGTGCAGGCCGTAGCTGATTGATTAGCATAGGCTGGAACGGCGCGGGCCGTTGACAACCCCAGATTACAGCCGCCGCGCAAACCTAAATTGCTTACTTCTCTCTGCTGCACCGTGGAACAGGGGCCCGCCAAATTACAGCCCTGTCACCTGAACAAGGTCTATTTGGGGAATGTTAATGCATATAAACAATTAAAGCGAGAGGAAGAGAAATGATAGGGATGAATAGAGAGAGAAGGAGGGGAGAGTTAGATGAGTGAAAAAAAGAGGGGTGAAGAGACGGGCGATGAGATATTGCAAACGTACTTGCTAACAAAATATCTCTCCTTCTAGGCGCAGATCATTCTTTTGTGAGAAATGAATCGTTTTAGTGCATGTGGGTAATTACCTATGAGTGTGTAACCACTTTTTAGGTTATTGCCAAGGCCTATATATATATATATATATATATATATATATATATATATATATATATATATATATATATATATATATATATATATATATATATATATATATATATATATATATATATAATCTTTTAATTATTGGCTGATATTTTTCTGTTTGGACGATGTGTCAGAAGCAGGGACTTTTATTTTGAAAATGTTGATTGCAAGAACACGTCGAGCTCCCATTCTCCATCTTCATTAGTTTACTGTCTTGGCGACAAACTTTAAGTCATTGATTTCAAAATATGCTGAGCTATTTGCAGTTTGTCGCTATGTCATATTTACATCATATTCATTGTGTGCTAAACGCTAAAATTAACGCTAACTTGTCTTTATTGGAAATTTTTTTGTATTTTTTTTTTTTTACAATTTCTTTATTTGTGAAAAACACTACAACAGAATTACAGAAACAAGGTGTTTTTATCAATTTCAAACTTTTTTGTCATATTTATTCATTTTAAAGTGTAAAAATGTTCCTAAATATTATGTAAAATAAAATACATTTAATTTCAGCAATTGTTATGCATGTGCTTTTACTATCTTTCAGTTAAATTTTGTGATGTGATATATGTAGAGCTTTATATCAGCTATCGGCCACCTTGCTTTCTAAAATATCTGAATCCATATCTGTCAACCCCTAATAACGACCAGTCGCCAGGAATAAAAGGTCTTTGAACAAGAATTACTTAGCAAAAATATTCATTAATAGTTCATTAAAAGTATCATAAACGTATTGAAAATGACAGAGTCATCAAAAGAAAATAGTGTCAGTGCGGCCCACTTCCCTTGTTATATAGCATCACAGCTATCTTAACCTACATTACTGCACGGCCCTGTAGGGGATACAGGAACAGCACTGTGAGAAAATGTGTGTGCTCAGTGGGTGATAATGTGTGAACAGTTATCCACTGCTGCAGGTGTGTGTGTGTGTGTGTGTGTGTGTGTGTGTGTCTGTGTGTGTGTGAGAGAGATTTAATGTGTACAGGTGAGAATGTGTTAACCGCTATACCAATGGACAGACCAGAGCCAGACACACACACAGACGCATCTCAAGGGCAGCATTGTCTATCATAAAGAGGGAACTTACTTCTGAACTGTAACCATGACAACGTGTCATCATGGTGTCATTCTTCTGACAGGTACTGCAACCAGTTTTTGACCCTATCAGTGAATCTTAAAGCCCTTAAATCATAAAATGAATCTTAAAATGATTGACTCATATGACAAAAGATATTACTTAAGGTTGAGGATAAAAACATTCCTGATAATTTATTCACCCCTATGTCATCCAAGATGTTCATGTCTTTCTTTCTTCAGCCAAAAAGAAATTAATTTGAGGAAAACATTCCAGGATTTTTCTTCATATGGATTTCAATGGGGATCAACAGGTTGAAGGTCCAAACTGCAGTTTCAATGCAGCTTCAAAGGACTTCAGCGGAGGAATGAGGGTCTTATCTAGCAAAACAATTGGTCATGTCCTAAAAAAAAAGAAAAATTGATATACTTTTTAACCACAAATGCTCGTCTAGCTCTGCGATGCGCGCCCACAACTTCACGCATTGCGGAGTAACGTTGGAAAGGTCATGCATGACATATGCAGATATATATATACTGTACACACACACAAAATTCAATTTAATTAAATATTATTTCAGCATAAAATATTATCAGCATGTTAATTAAATAAATCAATAAGTAAAAGTATATACATTAATTAATTAATTAATAAAAACTAAAATTAAAATGTATTTAATTATTCTTTTATTTAATTAGTGTGCTGACAACATACTTTAACTGTCGTGTTGTTTGTACACTAAAACCTTCTTGAAAAAGTTTGCAACATGTTAAAACTACATTTACATAATCTAATCAACTAAAAGAGAAAGGGACAGAGAGTTGTTAAATGAAAAATAAGCAACAGACAAGAGATAAAGGGCTCCAGTGCGTGATTGAGTTGAGTGAGTCAGTGATTTGCGTTTCACTGTCTGTGTTAAGCATTAAGGTCACAGAGCATTCCATAGGGCACATATGCTGGCTGTACCCTCAACACTGCATACAGCAAGGGCCACTGCATTCCCTCTGTATCTCTCTCGGACTCTCTCTCTCTGTCTGAGAACGGACAAGCAGGGCGCCTGCAGGCTGTGCTTTGCGTTGCCGCTTTTCACTCTAAACGGAGATGAGTGCGGTGATATCCCCGGGCCAGCTCAGGGGGCCTCTATCTAACCCGAAATGATTTTTAGCACGCCGACTCAAGCACTTCCCAGAAGCAATGTCAACCCACTGCCAGCGTCTCTCTTTTTCTGCCTCCTCCTCTCTCTTTCCGTGTGTGTGCGGTTGTGGATTTGTGTGGGGAGAGAGAAATGCAGTACAGACAGGGGGAAGTTAAAAAGCTTAGCAGCGAGGGTCAGCTCGCGACACAAGGGCTTATCGTTTTTCTGTCGCTCCCCCGCCGGCAAAAGAAGGGACCTTTTTTTTCTCTTCCTCTTTCAGGTGAAAAGCTTACTACTTCCCCTGCTCTCTCTCTCTCGTTTTCTCTGGTGCACACCCTGGCTCCTTTTCACATCTTGATGCCTTTTAAATGTCACTTATTTTACATGAGGTACTTTGTGGAGACGGGGAATCAGGAGCAATCAGGGCTATTATCCCTGTGGGGCGATGTCGGGTCCAGATGCATTACGACACCCTTCCTCCGGCTGGCCACTGCTGCAGTGTGCCACTTCTCGGGGAATTAAGTGGCATTATGGGGGAAGTGGCTGTGATGGGAACAGCATGGGCAGTGCAGGTAGAACGCTACTCTCCCTCGGCCTTAAGTGAGACCTCACCAGGGCCTAATCAGAGAGAAAGCCCTGGACAAAGCAAAACTCCGGACACGGCAAACCCCGGCCCACCAGGGGAGAGCCAAGCCATTTAGAGCCACCTGTGTGCATGTACACACACACACACACACACACACACACACACACACACACACACGTACGTATAGTTGACACCTCTTCTAACTTCCCTACCACTCTTTCTGTGAATATGTAATTTACATATTAATAAGTACATTGCAATACGTGATACCATGTTTTATGGGGTGCAATTATTTTGATGAGGCACCAGTGGCAGTCTAGGTTAACTTACCTTATGTGAGATAATAATGACAAAAATTATATATATAAAAAAAAAAAAGTAAATATTTTAAAATAAATTTTATTGTAACAATGTAACAATCAATATGATGTCAATTATTTTGCATATTTTATTTTGCCTTACTGTCATTATTTTTTATTTTTGTTATTGTTCATTAATCTTAATTTCTTAATTTTTGTTTTATCTTCTCTGTAGTTCTCTGCCATGCATTTTTTGTGAAAGGGCACGAATGGAAGTTGTGGGTTACTTAGTAACAAAATAAAATGAAATGAAATAAAACTAAAATATATATTTTTTAAAAATGATAAAAAGGATGTGCATATGTAAAATTTAATAATATATGCTGTCAACTATTTTGCTTCAATTATTATTTTTTTCAGTCTTACTGTCATTATTTCATTATTTTTATACATTATTCTTAGTTCTTTTGTTTTGCAAACTGGATACCCATTAAGCTAATACATCAAAAGTTAACTATTTAAGAACTAGCACATTATTTTCCCAAACAGAATACAAGTTCCTAACAGAAAAAAAAAAGATGATACAGTCTTAGGCTTGGGGTTTCAACAAGGTGTAAATGAAAAGACAAAAGGTTTACAGCTTTGCTAAACAACGCTACCCAAATATGACATCTCACTGTATCCCAACAGACAGACGCTAACAGTGCCAGAAAAAACATTAGCGGGAAAAGCCAAGACGCTTACACATTAAGCGGAAACAACACTTCACGTTACATCACAGTGGATCTAGAGTCCAAACACCTTTTATGGATGACTCAAAGCATTTAGATAGGAACAAAAAGATTGAATACGACATTTTCTTTGCGCCTTTCCCTCCTCTGAGCACTTGAGGCACCTAGCAAATGAGGGTTATTGTTTTAAAGACTTAGCCCACAGGGCAAAGATACACATTCTCAATCTGTGTCACTCCAGATAAACTTGGAGCAGGCAGATATTATGCCATCAGGGAGTTTTCTGAGATATCTGATGTTGGAGGACCATCTTGAAGCAAGTTACAGATAAGATGAACTGAGTGCTGAGTACGCCGCTACTCAGCAGCAGATATTATGAGAGAAGTTGAGCGAATAAATGCACTTGACACAGTCATCATCATCTCATGCTGTATAATAAAGACTGGGCTTGTAGCCGAGGGAAAAAATTATATTGAGGTAGTGCAAAAAAGTTTGGAAAAAAGACATTGTGCAATGATTCTGCAGGTGTTCTGCATTCTACAGGCTGGTGATTCAATAGCGTGACTGTACCTGAGCAGCGCTGCTCTATCGTCATTGGCCAAACAGAGTCATGGGCCAGATAAAGCCACAGGCTTCAAAGACCCTGCTGCTGTGGATGAGCTATTTCAGCAGGCTAACAGCAGCACTGCATGGGCCGGTGTGTTGTCCACATACCAAGTCATTTTCATCAGGAGCATGGCAGGACACAACAATATATGTGCAACAACTGCACAAAAAAATCAAAGACACAAGGCACTATCGATGTGAAAAAAGACAAACACAAGAACAAATTGTGAACTTCAACCTTTTTCCACCGAAAGTCAAGCTGTTATTCCCCACAGCAAAAGGACTAATCTCCCAACATACCAGCGTACAATTGAAGGGCCTCTCTGGTCTGGAATCTATTGTGAGAGTCATATTCCCACCTCTCAGAGCAGAAAACCATTGTATCCCAGCAAACCACAGTCACTGAGGAGGCATGTGCAAGGAACAATAGGCTTGTGCGAGTACAACACTGCAATTTCAGAAAGAAAGAAAGAAAAAAAAAAGAAAGAAAGAAAAAGACCTAACAAAAAAATGAAAGAAAGAACTAATTTATTAACAAAGAGCGAGATAAAAAAAGAAGCAAATGAATGAAAGAAAGAAGGAAAGAAAGAAAGTAAGAACAATAGAAAGAGAGAAAAAGAAGAAACTAACAAACAAACAAAAGGACCAATTAAAGAAAGAAAGAAAGAAATTAAATAAGAACGAACAAGAAAAAGTACGACAAAAAGAAAGAAAGATAGAAAGAGAAAAAAGAAAGAACAAATAAGAGAAATAATGAACAAGTGGAAAAAAAGAACAAGAAAAGGAAAAATAAAAAGAAGAAATGGTCCTTTTCTTGTCTCCCAGTCTGGTCAAGCTAGTCTGCTGGCTGATTTTAGAGAGCTTTGGGCACTTATCACCTGGTCAGGCTGAGAGACCAACTAAAAACCAGCCATGTTTTTTTTCAGGATGGATGTGGTCCCTTACAGTACCTATACATGAGGAGACCTTAGAAAGCAAACATCTCTTGCATTAATTTTATTAATAGGCAAATACTAATGTGTTCATTAAAGCAATTTCAGGGACTGAGGCCTGCTGAGGAGGCCTGCTATGAGACTGCCTTCGCTGTTGGCCACAAACTAAAATAGAGACCTTAAGAAGAGGTGACCTGTGATATGCCTGCTGGTGAGGGACAGCCCAGAGATCCTTATTACTGTGATGAGGCTCCTTGTTAAGACACCTCCAGAGGCCAAGGAGGGGGGGGTCAAGTGTCCCAATTTACCCCCCAGCACTACCAGGCACAGACTCACCGCATTAAGGTACAGTCAAGTTTGTCAGAGTAAAAATAGTGGTCAGTTACTGAGACAAGTGACCTTGAACATCATAGCTCTAGTGAGATAGTGACTTAGTATGTTGCTTTATTGTCTGCTGCCTACACAGACAATTATCTTCTAAGGGACCATTAACATAGAAGGCATTTTTACATTTAAAATTATGCAGTGGAATTAAAAAAATTCAAGGTCTAGAGACATGTTTTGTAAAAGCTGAAATACTTTCAACCTGAGTGACCACAGTTTTTAGTGTGCTGTGCCATGCATAAGACGCTGCACAAGACGTTAAGCATGAGCGCAGTGGTCAAACATGTCTGTTTAGTGCATGTTTACAGACAAAAACAATGGAAAAGCAGTGAAGTGAAATTCAAAACTTCTGAGAATGGCTGAGATATGCACAGTAGTGTAATGTTAGCATGTTGCTAAGCAAACAACATGGAAACAAGAAGCTAATAAGCTAACAATTTAACACTTCCAGTTCCATCATCCTGAAGTCGAGGGGTTTTGGTGGTATAGTCAATAAGGTCTGTGGTTAACACAAGGTCAACATATTTTCACCCCCTTGTGAATTTTTAAAAGCTTTTACTTTTCCTGAAAAAGGCAGTTGCTAATAAATGGCTAAATGGGAACACAGAGGTTGTTGTGGACATTAAACATCATTACATCGCACAGGAAAAAAACAAACAAACAAAAAAAACACACTACTTAAGAGTGTGGTAGACTTTTATAGCCTAATTTTTTAATTTAAGTTGTGTTCATTTGTAAAGATTATCATGATGGAAAAAAGCATAAGAATCAAAATAATTTGTTGGTTCTGCAACAGTCCAAAAGCTAACTCTATTCACAGAGCTCATCGCAATGCATTCTGGGACTGCCTTTTCTCTGAAGCATGTAAAGATGCTGCTTTTGATTTTGGCCAAAGTTAAGTATTTTAGATAGCATAAGGCTGCTGACTACATTTTGGAAGAAACTTTGTGTGCTGTCTGGGTAGGTAACCCACTACGTTTTAGATCATATCTCATACGTAATGATTTTTAGATCATTTTATATTCTGTGAATTCATGCAATTTGGGGTAAATGTAACATTTCGACAGCTTTAAAGTATGTAAAAAATGATCAAGGTACACCCACACTAAGCCATTTAAGACTAACCGTAAAAGACAGCACTTCATTCCCTTTTAAGGGGTAGATAAAATCCTTCTGCAGATGAGATATTAATCAGAGTGAGCAGGAGACACACACAGTCTAATTGGAGATGCTGATTTGTTTAAATATTTCATTCCTTGAAAAGCCATGTTTCCCACAAGCATCTCTCCATCTCTCTTTTTTCCGCATGACCTTTCTTTGTCATCTCTTTTTGAAGTCTGGTTTGAATGCAGTGTAAAGACTTGCAGTCTTGTTTTGATTTTACTCCAAGCCTCTCACTAATCTATACATACAAACACACACATCTATATCTGTACACTTAAACAGTAAATATACACACACATAATCTCCAAAGACTTTAAACCTATTTGATATGCAATGATACAAAGCACACACTGGAAATTAAAAAAAGGGTTGGGGGACTCCTGTCAGTGTGTAATTAAGCATAATTATGTACCTTGCTTTAATTAGGCTAAGTAATAGGGCCATGTTCTTGCCAAGTAAAACAGCCTTTCACGGCACAGGCACAAACAATGGCTTCACATAAGTGGCAGGTTGGATTGGTGGAAGGCCTGATCTCTGAGCGCTAACCCCCAAAACAGATTTAAATCCTATAGGACAAAACATTAACATTAACTGGTCATAGTTTTAGATTAGCAGAGTCAAAAAGTTGATGTTTTTATATACACTATCAGCTGTGCTTGAATTTGCATTAGCAATATAGATTGCTAGATTAAAACAAATTCATATCTCTAAAGTCACCCCAAACAAAGGCAATATTGCAGTGTTATTACACTTCATTTAATTAACGGTTTAAATTCAATCATTCTTCCTGACAGCTACCTCTCAGCTAGTCACTCAGAAATCTCAGATATTAGCGAAAAAGACAACAATCCAATAATACAATCAATTCACTATTGACAAAATCAAGTTTCACCCTCTAAAGCTGAAAAATAAATGGCAACTTACTTACTGCACAAAGTTTACTGCATTTTGTTCTACTGTTACACTCCATGTAGGTGTTTTGCAATAACTTTTTTCATTTAAACACGTTTAAGAAACGCAGGTTCAGGTGAACAAAGGTCTTCATGTTGATTCAAACCTGTCTGACATTCTTTCTTATGTGTAACACAAAAGGAGATATTTTGAGAAATGTCTCAGTATTTTTTGTCCATACAAGGCAAGTCTATGTTGTTTTGGACCCTCTTGACTTTCACAGCATGGACAGTTCTTTAGAAACAAACAGAAACATTGTTCAACATATCTTCTTTTGTTTTGCACAGAAGAAAGTCAGGTTTGGAATGCCATGAGAGTGATTTTTAGGTGAACTATCCCTTTAAGTCAATTGGTTGAGAATTTTGCATTGTTCAAATCAAACTTCTGTTTCGCGACAGACCAAACAGAGCGCTCCTTGCCGTGGACGACAGTGATCTGTTGTATGTAGATGTGTGTGCGTCGCAGTACGGAGAAGTACCGCGGTAATGAGTGCTCTCTCTTCTACGGCGAGAGCATCATCTCACTAACCCCGCCAGCACTAGACGGCCACGCGCTGTGACGGACAGGAGCTATTGTTCGGGCGGGCTGGTATCTCTGGGTGACGAGTTGCCTGGTGCTCTTGTCGCCCGTGACACCGATGGACTAAAATGAAGAGAGCTCATCCCTCCCACTCAATTACTGACCCTGACAGCTTGCCATTGTCTGCCTGGCTCTATCATTAACGTCACTTATGAACTAGCAAGGCATTTATATATAGAACAGCCTGCTCAGCCAGCCACTTTCCAGAACCCTTTTACACACACACACACACACTTTTGTGCTCTCTCTACAATCCATATACACATACTATTCGAAGTGGTCCTTCTATGTCTCTTGCCATTTCAACACACAAACGCTAAGGAAAAAACAAACAAAACTCATATGCACCCACACAAAAAGTCATATTGACAAAATGCACAGTTGAAAATGAAAATGGCATACGTTGGAATATAATGCAGTGGGGCATGTGCTATTCCGTGGGCTTGATATCACACAAAAGCGAAGGAGCTGAGAGATAAACAGAGGCATTGCAAGTGACAGTACAAAAAAGGAGGCAGGGGAGAGATAGGGAACAAAATAGAGAGACTGAGAATGAGAATGAGAGCGGGCCGTGATGCAAGCCATATCACACAGTCATTTTAACCAGCATGATTGAAACGAGGTGAAGGCTGCGGTGGGCCCAGCCATTCCACTGTTTGCATTCATTCCAAAGAGCAGACTAAATAAATCCCCCACCATCTTCAGACCAGAGCGGAGATTAGAATGTCAAGATAAGCAAGGACATATGGCAGCCATTCAAAGAAAGCGCCAATGAAACCAGGGCTGCCAACAATTCCCAATGTCACACTCTTTTCTTTCTCTATCTAATGCACCCACTTCTCCCTCCCTTTCACTGTCTTTCGCGCTCTCGCTCTCGCTCACACAGAACGTTAGTCACTCCATTGCTTTAGTGTGTGTTGAATACCCCCAAATGTAGTATATACTAGCAGATTTGCGATTTGGACTTGGCCTGCTTTGAAAGACAATCCGACGTCCGTGGTGTGCAAAAAAAGCTGAATAGGGAGTGATTATAAATAAATAAAAAACTGGGAAAGCAGGTTTGCTGATGTTTATTCACCTACTTAGCAGTCAATACATTTTCTCCTCAGGACAATTGTAACATTAAGTCATTAGATAAATACCAATTTCTGTTAAAATCGTTTCACTTTGTCGCAGTCAAATTCCATTCCTCTGCTTTACAAAGAGACAATACTCGCACTGGCGTCCTCCTGGGTCTGTACTGACTGACAGTGCACGGGAGGTGTGTGTGCGGAGGGGTGGAGGAGATCCTGCCAGGCCTGGTGGGGACCTCATATGAATATTTCACATCTCCATCTGAATATTTTAGGGCTGACATGCGCATGTAAACAGAGGCAGGCAAAGTGCCCAAATCCACTCAGGAGAGACTATTAAGCCGTCAGGCTCTCACTGACAGTCACTGTGCGCTGTGGCAACACAGGAAAGTCAGCAGACGGTGGGGCATCGCAGCCAGACTGCTAATTTAACTTGTCTTTGAGAAAGAGAAATACAGGAAAGAAATGCTTCACGAGGATCCCCAGGGCAGAGAGCAGAGGATGAGGTGTTTCTGGTCAACAGGCATGGGTTTTGTGTGTGTCAGTATTATATGAGAAGGTGTTTTACTGTGAATGAACATCTGTTTATGTGGTGGCTGTTGAACTAAAGGTGCAGCCATATTAGCGAAATTTCACAGGCAAAATAAAAATAAAAAAATGTTCAAAGAAACAAGTCACCCTCAAGCAAAATTGAGAATTGCCTAAAATTTGTGAAAATTTGCAAAACAGTTTAAAATGCGACTGCAAAAACCAACAACCCTGGAGGTAAAGTGTGTAAATTTTTGGGTTAAATTAGTTCATCCTATCAAGTTTTATGTGCACAGAAGTACCATTTTTAGCCATTAGCCATATTTATGAGTATTTCTATTTCTTCAAAACTCATGTTTGTGGTATGACTCCATGTCAGGGTCAGAAATTAACAGGGGCTTGTGGCAAAAAAAAAAAAAGCTCCACAAATTCAAGATAAATAGGAAAAATTGTCCCTGCACAATTGAATAATCGATTAAAAAGAAAATCAATGAAAAGTGTCTATTCACTGACTTGCCTTTTGATTCGCTCACACTGCATCAGACTGCTTTTTACGCATTGTTTTTTTTTTTTTTTTTGCAGCATTGAGTCTTACAATAAACTTAGATTAGTAAGCACTGAAAATGCTCCAAGAGGTGTCAGTGTTCAGATTAGTCAATGCTGAAAACTCCGGAGTTGCTGTGGAGTGTTGAACTCTTTACGCTCGTGAATTCCCACATCATAAACAACACAGTGCAGATACAATGTAAATAAAGTGATTTCAGTGATTATAACGGGAGTTTTATGCATAACTTGCAGACTAGACTAACGTCATGGACCAACATGTTTGTCTGTGAAGCCAGAGCCACCAAATATGATGAGCCGTTTCCCCAAAACATGGACACAAAACACAAAAACGTTTTTATGTGTATTCTATTGATCAGCATTAGTAATCATCATTACAACAATACAACATCGACAATAATGATTTTTGTCATAATATCGCAACCATATTACCTCCTGTTTTTAAAAGTATAATTTAGACACAATTTGAAAAAGTTTTAAGTATTTTGATTGATTGAAGTAGTTGGTTAAATTCAAGTATTTGACATTAAAGACAACACAGATACAATTATTAAGATGGGGATAAAAATTGCCCCCACAAATGAAAAAAAATGCCCCTGGAAATCAATTCCAGGGGGCAAAAATTGACCTCCGTGAAGTTGGCACCCCATAAAAAGAAATAATCACTAAAACTATGCCATTCGTTTGTGCTGATTTGTGCCGCAAAAACGAACGTTTGTGCTGGTTTGGTGTTTGAGATATTAAACATTCTTTTTTGACCGTGTGACATCACTCTTCACCCCATGTTGCCCAAATCGCTCCAAACCAGCACAGTACGTTTGTGCCGTTAAAACAAACACTGTATCTATTTTCCTTCCTTAGATATAACCAAAATATTTCCGGGAGCTGTGACATCACTCTCCACCCCATGCCGTCCAAATCTATCCAAACCGGTGCCATTCGTTTGTGCTCGATTTGTGCCGTTCAAATTTACATTGTATCTATTTCCCATCCTCTGAAATAAACAAATACAAAACGGGTCAGTGACGTCACTCTCCACCCCATGCCGTCCAAATCTATCCAAACCGGTAATAACATGTTAGCACATTAAGGTTCAAAGGTGGTTTCAAAACTCATGAGGTATGACTGTGTGCAATTTGTTGTATAACGGACCATATTTTACTTAAAAAACCCTTACAAAAACTGATTCCTGAGGATATTATGGAAACACTAGCCTTTCATGTTCACCTAAAATCAGACATCACGACTGAACAGTCCTAAATTAGAGTGTTTGGCAATTTTTTATTTTTTTACAAACGCATTTTTGCAATTCCATTTGGTCCCACTAGAGGTGCAGTAATTGCATCACTACTCTCCCATCTTTATATGAAACAGTTTGCTTCTTGAACATCAACATCCTGATAGGATATCTGATGGGATAGTTTTCAAAGTTTTCTGCAAAACTCGAATTGTACAAACATCCAAATTACAGTAAACAAACAAGTCTGGCATTGAGGACAAAGGAAGTGAGGAGCGATCCATAAACAACTGTCTCAATCATGCCATCTTCCTCAATCACGCTCACCATTTAATGTAGTCATTCCTTTATGTCTTCACTTTTCAAGTGGCATGGGAAATAAGCACAAACTATCAACACACACTCTCACACTCTCAATAAACTCTGAACAAGTCTTAGTTTCTCCTGCTCCTACCCACTGTCAGATCACTGGCTATAGATTCTTCTTTGAGTTTATATAAATCAACTGCACAATTTCACACTGAATTGGTATCATTTCAAAGCCTCTACTTCAGCCATGCCGAGCTCACAGTTATGCCACTATATGCACCTCTTATTTTTTCAAGGTGACAGATATGATGGTGGTAACAAGAGTGAGATGTAGACCTGCTACACGTCGGTATTACAAAGATCACATTCACGCTCTTTCTGAGTGATTTCTTGAGGTATTGCAATCAAACCAGCCACTTCGTTTAAGTCACTCCAACCTTGCTCCTGGAGAGCTACTGGCTGCATTGGAAAACTTAAAAATTTCCCACCATTCCAAGGTGGGAAGGCATCAAGGCATGTCCGAATCCAAAGTTAGCTTCACTTCCTGTCTCATGAGATACCTTCATCTGATTGAATTTTGAAGGCAGCATAGATGTATCCTTCGCTGCCTTTGATATCCCACAATCCTGGGCATTCCATTCAGTGACGGTTGAGCTAAAAAAATATGGATGGCGTCTGAACGTTGTGTTTGGTGGTTAGTTTGTGGGTTAGTAAATGTATATTTCTTATTAACTTTTTGCACTTTTGATGTTATTTCTAGTGAGAAATTAGTATTATAGTAATTAAATATTTGTTTAGTTATCACCAAAACTCGTTCTATTTTGTTTTAGATCATTAAACCGTTACGCTGCCTCAGAAGCCTGTCCGAAATCAGTTTCGTGAAGTGCCTTCTTGCAAAAAAGCTGCCTGCAAAGCCATTGCCTCATAAAGGCAGCGAGGCAGCAAGTCAGCTGCCTAAGTTTTCGGATGCAGCCACTGTCCTGCAGCTTTCAGCTCCAACCCCAATCAAACACACCTGAAACAGCTAATCAAGGCATTCATGGTTACTTGATAATTACTGGCAGGTGTATTGGAGCAGGTTTGGAACTGAAGTCTGCAAGATGGTAGCTCTCCAGGAGCAGGGTTGGGGATCCATGATCTGATATTGATCATTTCTGTTTTTTGTGGACAGTGTTGGGAAGGTTACTTTGGAAGTGCAATTGGTTACAGATTACACGTTACCCTATTTAAAATGTAATAAGTAGTGTAACTATTTCAATTACTTTATTAAAGTAATGTAATTGATTACATTTGATTACTTCTTGACTAACAAAACAGTTTTCAACTGTTGATCATTTTAAAACATTTAAACCAGGCTGAGCTCACCTTACAGTAGTACTCAACACTGATTACTGACTTTCAAAATCCTTCATCACTTGAATTAAGATTATAAAATTGTAATTAAAAAGCACAGCCATCACAAAATCAGACTTTAGCACTTCTTTTTACATTGAGATTGTTCTGAGGTTAAATACAGGTTTAAAGAGGTCATAGGATGCGATTTCAAGTTTCCTTTCTCTTTGGAGTGTTACAAGCTGTTTGTGTATAGATAAGATTCCTGAAGTTGCAAAGACTAAAGTTTCAAAACCAAAGAGATATTCTTTATAAAAGGTAAGATTCGACCACGCCCCCCTAAAACAGCTCATTCAAACACATGTCTACTTCACGGTGTGGGGAGATTTGCAAAACACCGCCCAAACATATATGCAATGAAAGAGGGCAGGACTTTTATTCTCGCTGTAGTGTTGTTGCTGCAGCCGGCGCCATGTTCTGGAGACGCTGTTTCGTTGTGAAAGCAAAACTACTTTGTTTGGGCTTCCAAACGAGGACACAACTAGAAATCAGTGGTTAACACCGTTTTGCAACTGACTATTCAAACGCGAGTTTTGAGCTGTGTACAATAACGTTAGTGCTTGTTGTTTGTCGTTTCTCTGATCACAAATGCAGACATGGTAATGTTTACGCGGCGCGATGCAACGCGGTGCGACGCGACGCGTAAAAAGACAGTATAAGTCATTATAATCAGTAATTAAGTCCCCACTGGATGCAACAAATGCCTCATTTGTAATTTGTTTTATTGTTTTTGTGTTGTCACGCCAGGACACGACATAAGAATACGATAAGTACGGGCGTAACAATTCCGTCTCACGCTTGAGGTATTCGGCCAATCACAATGCACTTTATAGCTGGCCAATCAGAGCACGCCTCGAGCTTTGTAAAAATCGGCACGGTTCAGAAAGGCGGGGCTTAGAGGAGCAACATTAATGTACAGTATGTGGAAAATAATATGTTTTTTGAACCTTAAACCACATAAACATATTGCATTACACCAAATACACAAAATAATGTTCTTTTTAGCAACGTCATATGACCCCTTTAAATTCATAAGACATAGTTCAATAGTTATGATACTGTTTTTGTAATCAAATCCTTGCATTGCTATGACAGGCATCTAACAATGGCCTTGGAAAAAACTGTTTAAAAAATAAAAAACATATACATAAACCAAAATAGGAAATAAAATAGTTATTAAATAAGCATGTGTGTCCTAAATTCCTGAAACATTGGTGTCTTATATTTGAAATCAATTCAATTTGGTAAAGAAATCAATCACATGTGTATGTGTGTGATATTCAAATGTAACCGTTACCATTTTCATAATTAACTGTAATTGAATTACGCATTTTTTTCTCAGTAAATGTAACAGATTACAGTTTCATTTATTTTGTAATTACATAATGTAATTTAGTTACATAATAATAATAATAATAATAAGTTTTATTTTTATAGCGCCTTTCAAGAACCCAAGGTCACTTTACAAAATAATACAAGCAATTGGCAAACAAAATACACCAAACAATCAGAGGGGACATTCAGACAAACAAGTGTTGACAACAAGGAACTACAGATAATTAACAACAAGAGGTCATGCAATCATATGATGAACATCGATTATGTCAAGAAAATGGTCATGTGTCATACAGACAGAAGTTGAGAAAAGGGGAAGCAGAGAGGCAAGAGTTATTTAGAGAATAAAGTGATTAGATGAGTTTTAAGTTGAGACTTAAAGGTCTGGAGAGAGGAGGCAGCACAAATATTATGGGGCAGCTTATTCCATAGCTTAGGGCCTATAACACAGAAAGCTCTACCACCCACCGTAGAGAGTTTATAGTTTATAGAGAGTAGCAAGTTATCATTGCTAGATCTGAGAGTCCGTGCAGGAACATATGGTTGCACTAACTCAACTAGGTATTGAGGTGCGAGGCCGTGATGGGCCTTATAAACTAAAACTAAGAGTTTGAACGGAATACGTTTGGCTACCGGAAGCCAGTGAAGTTGGTGAAGGATTTTTTATTAAATGTAAGGGCTCGAGCAGCAGTGTTTTGTACCATTTGGAGACGATTAATAACTTTGGCAAGTAAGCTGCTATATAAGGAGTTACAGTAATCCAATCTGGAGGTTATAAAAGCATGGATAATAGTTTCAGCATCTCCAAAATTAAGTGAGGGACGTATACAAACAATATTTCGCAGTTGGTAAAAGCATAATTTAACAATCTGACCAATATGTGAATCAAAACATAGCGCAGAGTCAAACAGCACTTCCAAATTTCACACGGTTGTTGAGGGCCTAATCTGGACACCATCGATATCTATGAAAATGTCATGCTGGGAGGAGCGCTATGATTTAGGGCCAACCAGCAGGATTTCAGTTTTGTCTGAATTTAGTTGTAAAAAGTTATCTGACATCCAGGTTTTAAGTTCTTGAAGACAGGAAACAATAGTAGAGGGTGGGCAAACTGAGCTAGGTTGAACTGTAAAATAGATTTGAATATCACCACCATAACTATGAAAATTAAGACCATGACGTCCGATGATCTGACCCAGTGGCAGCACGTAAATGAGAAATAAAAGTGGACCAAGTACAGAACCTTGGGGTACACCATGGGAAATAGTGACAGTGCGAGATCTATTCTTATCTATCCTAACGAATTAATGTCTATCCAATAGATATGATGTTAGCCACTGAAGAGCAGCACCAGTGATACCTATAGCAGATAGTCAAGAAAGAAGTACAGAGTGGCAAACAGTATCAAAGGCTGCACTCAGATCAAGGAGAACCAGGATACTGCGGGCACCTGAATCAGAAACCAGAAGGAGGTCATTAACCACTTTTAAAAGTGCTATTTCTGTGCTGTGAGAGGGACAGAAACCAGAGAGGGATGAAACTACTCATAAAGATTATGTTTCTCTAAATGAGACTGAAGTTGTGCTGCAACTACCTTCTCAAGTACTTTAACAAATGGGAGGTTTGATATTGGTCTAAAATTGTTCAGATCTGTGTTATCAAGACCAGGGCCCGTATGTATAAAACTTCTTAGAAATGCTCTTAAGAATAGTCTTAAGCTTTGACTTAAGTGTCAAAAAATTCTTAGTAAAAAGTAGAACTTTTCTAAGAGTAGGAGACTTTTATAAAGAAGCTAAAAGCAAATTTCAGTAAAGTCTAAGACTGATTCTTAAGTGTTGACTGAGGTGACACTTAAGTGTTGTGAACTAAGGACTACAATGATGTCAACACAAAATGTCTGACCTCGACATCTGAATCACCCAATAGTGAGCCTGCTCATGTGAAGTCACAGCAGCACAACACCAATCATTTAATGTAATTATAATAAAATCATTTAATTAAGACACTGAAATATTTTAATATTTAAATGATTTTTTATTTTTTTTTAAATGCTTTGCATTGTGCAAAAATATCACAAATTATAACTGATGCTTCATTTTCTATTGGCATGTCTCCTCATTTACAGTTGGAGCAATGATGTGAACATGAGTTCCATCAATGGCTCCAACAACTCCAGAAAAGCCCACAATCCTCATAAAAGTGGCTTGTTTTTGCAATATGGTTTGGCAGTCAGTTGGAAAGTCAATAAACTGCCATATAGTAGTGGCCAAAAGTGATGTCCGGCCTAGGAAATTTGACATCTTCACCCTTAATTACAAAAAAAAGGTGCAAGATTTTATAAAGAATATTGCATAATTGCTTAGAGTCAGTTGCTTTATTTGTGATAATAATGCAATGAAACATGCCTAATTGTGTGGTCATAATTTTTGGCCATGCGGTCATACAAAGAAATTATGAACACATGCAAAAACAAGAGGACCAATGAAATATTAATAACTTATGTTGTAGTCAATGTGCCAATTTAGTTATTTTGTCACTAAATTCAATGACCTCACCCCTTTAGAGACTTTTTTTCAAAAGCCTAACAACAAAATCAATTTCTTGGACAAACCTTATCTACATTCCGATACTCTCCCATGACATCATAAAGGCAAGTTAATATTTTATATAAATATAAATATAGATCAGTGAACTCATCTTTATGAGGTCATCTAGCAACGTTAAGTGACCAGTTTTAGCTACTTTCAATTGAAAGCAGTTGGCAACACTGGTCAGTGTTTTTTTTTGTCCTTTGTATTTTGATGGTTTAAATGAAATGTGAGGGGTCATAAAAAAAATAAAAATAAAACAAAATCCACACATCACTTTTGACCACTGTTGTGTTTGGTGGCGTTAGTCTTACAATATGCAAGACCCTGCTTACAGTGTTATCACCGGTGCATTCCAGCCAAAAAAAAAAAAAAATTGTAATTACTACATTCATTTTTGCAGTTAGAGCATTGACTTCTTGTGTGGAAGAGGTTATTACATTTCTTACTTTGTCATTTACAAAAAATAAATAAATCTTGACAATCAAGTTTGTATCATTTCATCAACTCCTTATCATCATATAACTCCAATATGTCATATCTTCGCTGGAAAGTGTTTGTCTCCTCCTCTTTGCTGCCATCTTGTTACACCTAACTAGGTTAGGAGACCTCTTCAGCTCTCTTAAATAATTTAGGAGCTGAGACTCTTAGGAACCTTTATGAATCACTCTTATTCTTAAGTCTAGGAATAAGAGTAAAATTATGTCATTCTTAGAAATTTGACACACTTAGGACTAAAATTTTACTCTGAGTGGCTTTATACATGCGGCCCCAGGTTTCTTAAGGATTGGGGTGATGGCAGCTACTTTTAGGTCTTGTGGAACATAACCAGTGGCAAGGGAGGTGTTGTCGTCGAGTCCAGCTCATTTGAATCAAGTCAAGTCAAGACCAGAAGAGAGTCACTTTGAGTCAAGACTGAATCCACATGTTGTCTGTAACAAGACAAAGGCCATGAAATTATAGTCTCTGACTCTTCTGGTCTCAGTCCTGACCTCTTCTGGTCTCTTCTGGTGTGAGTAAATGACGGCTGAATTTTCATTTTTGGTTGGAACATTCCTTTAAATCCCATGGGTAGGCTGTCACTAGAAACAAGCTGAGCAAATGTCCTTCCAGCAGTGGAAGCTGGGTTCATACTCACTGAGCTATGCACCAAACATCATGAAAAGAAGGACAATGGGACAGTGCAGTAGCTCAATCATGGTGTTCTGTAATTTCTTTTGACACTGATCACAAAGACACATCAACATACGACTTCGCCTGGCACTGGTCCCGTTGTGGCAGCTAGACTGTATAAAGAGCAAGAGTGACTGAAACAGATGCCCATTTAAGTGCCTGATAAAAAGTTAATCAGCAGACGACAATGTGAACACCAGCCTTAAGCAAGACCGGGGCCCTGCCAGCTGCTCCTCTCCCTACAACGAAGTCTCCAAAGCTGGGCACTCAGTGGGGGAGCAGGGCATCAGACGCCAATTGGAGAGCATGGGACAGACTTTAACTCTACGTGTCAGAGAGGTGTGTCAGTGCTGTGGTGAGCAGACCTTATGTCCTGAGGGCAATCAAAACACATTTGAATACACTTCCTCCCAAATAAGAAATAGCAGCATTTTCATAACATATAGCCATGTACAAATGATTAGATTAACTTTAAAAATTTGGGCAAATTTTTGTTTTTGATAATCTTTTGCAGCATTTGTATAATGCAATCCATTAATTATCATTTATGAACGTTCAAGAGTTTAGCATCAATACGATCTTATTGATTAGTGATTAGTGTCCACAAATACAAACCCGATTCCAAAACAGTTGGGACACTGTACAAATTGTGAATAAAAACAGAATGCAATGATGTGGAAGTTTCAAATTTCAATATTTTATTCAGAATACAACATAGATGACATATCAAATGTTTAAACTGAGGAAAATGTATCATTTTAAGGGAAAAATAAGTTGCTCAACTGTCTTAGGTCTTCTTTGTCGCATCTTCCTCTTTATGATCTGGACTGCAGGCTGGCCATTTCAGTACCCGGATCCTTCTACGCAGCCATGATGTTGTAATTTGATGCAGTATGTGGTCTGGCATTGTCATGTTGGAAAATGCAAGGTCTTCCCTGAAAGAGACGACATCTGGATGGGAGCATATGTTGTTCTAGAACTTGGATATACCTTTCAGCATTGATGGTGCCTTTCCAGATGTGTAAGCTGCCCATGCCACACGCACTCATGCAACCCCACACCATCAGAGATGCAGGTTTCTGAACTGAGCGCTGATAACAACTTGGGTTGTCCTTGTCCTCTTTAGTCCGGATGACATGGCATCCCAGTTTTCCAAAAAGAACTTCAAATTTTGACTCGTCTGACCACAGAACAGTTTTCCACTTTGTCACAGTCCATTTTAAATGAGCCTTGGCCCAGAGAAAACGCCTGCGCTTCTGGATCATGTTTAGATATGGCTTCTTTTTTGACCTATAGAGTTTTAGCCGGCAACGGCGAATGGCACGGTGGATTGTGTTCACCGACAATGTTTTCTGGAAGTATTCCTGAGCCCATGTTGTGATTTCCATTACAGTAGCATTCCTGTATGTGATGCAGTGCCGTCTAAGGGCCCGAAGATCACGGGCATCCAGTATGGTTTTCCGGCCTTGACCCTTACGCACAGAGATTGTTCCAGATTCTCTGAATCTTTGGATGATATTATGCACTGTAGATGAGGATAACTTCAAACTCTTTGCAATTTTTCTCTGAGAAACTCCTTTCTGATATTGCTCCACTATTTTTCGCTGCAGCATTGGGGGAATTGGTGATCCTCTTCCCATCTTGACGTCTGAGAGACACTGCCACTCTGAGAGGCTCTTTTTATACCCAATCATGTTGCCAATTGACCTAATAAGTTGCAAATTGGTCCTCCAGCAGTTCCTTATATGTACATTTAACTTTTCCGGCCTCTTATTGCTACCTGTCCCAACTTTTTTGGACTGTGTAGCTCTCATGAAATCCAAAATGAGCCAATATTTGGCATGACATTTCAAAAAAATGTCTCACTTTCAACATTTGATATGTTATCTATATTCTATTGTGAATAAAATATAAGTTTATGAGATTTGTAAATTATTGCATTCCTTTTTTATTCACAATTTGCACAGTGTCCCAACTTTTTTGGAATCGGGTTTGTATATTAAGTAGCACCAAATCAGCATATTAGAATGATTTTTGAAGGATCATGTGACACTGAACACTGGAATAATGGCTACTGAAAATTGAGCTGTGTCATCACAAGAATAAATTAGAATTTAAAATATACTGAAATAGACAAAAGTAATTATAATAATATTTCACAATATTAATGCTTTTTCTGTATTTTTACAAATATAACCTTGTAAAAATATAAGCATAATGTTTCAAAAACATTTCAAAAATATTACTGACCCCAAACGTTTGATCTGTAGCATATGTTAAATAAAATATGTTATTCATTTAATAGTATAAAATACTTCTGACAAAATTCATAATCTGCATTTTTAACTACACAAACACCAATCAGTAACTATTTACTGCAAACCTCACAGTTAATTATAAGCTGTGTGTTTTTGATTCACTGAAAAAAAAAGAATCGACTCAGAGTCATTTGTTTTGTAATTACACTGGGTGAGTGGCCTGCCGGTGAAAGAACAATTAACAGAGCCATACGTGACAGACCTCCTTGTTTTAAATGGTAACGCTTTACTTTAGGGACCCGTTCTCACTATTAACTTGTTGCTTATTAGCATTTGTAACATTTGTAGCATTTGTAGCATAATGGCTGTTTATTGGTACTTATAAAGCACATATTAATGCTTTATTCTGCATGATCATATTTCAGATCCATAAATCCTACCCCATACCTAAACTTAACTATTTTACCAATTATTAATAAGCAGCAAATTAGGAATTTTACTGAGGCAAAAGTCATGGTCAATAGTTAGTTAATAGTGAGAAGTGGTCCCCAAACTAAAGTGTGACCCTTTAAACATAAACCTGGTGGTATATCAGACAGTCCTTAATTAAACTCATATGGAGGATGTTTTTCCTACTGTCCACACACTTTTCTATTAGCCATCCTTTTGAGAACTGGAGTGTTCTGTATGTCTAGGAGGAGGGAACGATTCAACTAGAGGCCATAGAAAGCTCAAGGCTGGCCTTGCAGCAGAGACACATCTGTGGAGCACTCCATACATGAAAACAGCATGTGCTCACAATAGACTCCCTTCTCATTTCCCTGCAGGAGGAGATGCATGGATACTTGACTCCTGAGCTGGGAGAGAAAAATAAGCACCCATTAATTCGCAGTCAATGGTGAGGGCGAGTAGACGTCGTCCATAAAAACACAACCAAATGCTTCCTCTTACTTATTCAAATCCATTGAATGCTAATTAATACTCAGGATGCTAAATGAACAGGCGATCACACTCCCAAGTGTTTTCCATCAATCACTCCACATCTGTCTCGAGAGTGCGAATCTATACGCTTGCAAAGACGCAGTGTGCGTGGGTGTAAATAAGTCGGTGGAGAACGCGGGCTTTTGTGTGTGTGTTCGTTTCAAGGAGGTGTGAGTCCCTCAGCCCAGGTCAACAGACAAGCAGCCAATAATTTACCCACCAACATCATATTTCATCTGTCTACCGCCTCCATCCACTGATTATGCCGTCAATACTCCGCGGATGAGAGGAGCTGACAATTGACCAAGTCGGATCAATACAGGCTAATAAGCGTTTCATGGAGGAGAGAAAGAAATAGAGCGAGGGAGCGTGGGCCAACTGGAGAGACAAGTTTGATCCAATTCAGTTGTTCTGCATCTCGTGGTGTAAGTGTGATGATTGGGGCTGTTATTGCCGGTTTAATGCTAGGCAATCAAGCTATAGTGGTCTAGATATCAACAAACAACAACAAATTGTCCCTTTTCTTCTGATACCCTCTTCTCTGACTCCGCCTGCCCTTGCGGGAACAATGCCTGAACAATCGAGCCAGGAGCCGTGCTTTCAGAACCAGAGGAGGTAGAATTGATAGCCACGGATGAGGAGAGAAAGCTTTTTGTTTAGCATCTTCGCTTTTTTTTCCGGCTATCATTTGTGTACAAATGTTTTCCCTCGCTTTTCTCTCTCCTCCCCATGATACCCAGCGGAGGAACCCGACAGTCCAACTCCTGAGATAATAACACAGCCAGGTGTCGATGGAACGGTGTGATTTGACTTTGCGTAAATAACCATGTTTTTGTGCTGGTGTCATTTTCTTTTGCTCAAATTACCTTTTCCGCTGCCCCATAGATCACACAATTGGAGGTGCTCTATGGATACTGATTGAGGCCTTTTCTTGCTGTCGACACGCCGGCGTATCTCCACCACTGTTAAAGACGCTGCTGTTATTACAGGCTATTGTGCCTTAGGTATAGGGAGAGGCATAAAGGGAGGAGAATATTGACTGCATGAGTGGAAATAGCTGGGTTTCCAGTCTGGGTTTTAGGCCAGGAAATGGGTGAGCTTTTCCTCAATGGGGCGTCACAGGCAGTAGGTGCTGGAGTAGGTTTAAGGGGGGTTCTGTGGAGGAATAAACCGGTTAGAGAGGCGTGATTCGGGTTGATTGTACTGCTTGGTGTTATTTTTCAAACAACATACAGCTACAAGATATTGCTACATCAACAGAAGATCGATATCTGGTCTGAAATATGATTCGGAGGGACTTTGATGGTAAAGTAAGGGTTGGTGTCGAGATGAAGGCTGTATGGGTAGCTGTTACATCCAACCGACAAGTTCCAGCAAAGGCGCTGACCACTGCACTCGCCTGTTAAACGGTTTTCATTGCTGCTTCAGATTCCCCTGCTATCTCCAAGCAACTTCATGCTCATTTACATTTTTATAGATCTTCGGTGGGGATGGAGCGAGGACGTGACCAATTATCAGCCCCTGCTGCATGCGACAACATCCCTGTCTCCATCACCGCTGCCTCATCTTCTTCCCCGCTGAATATCCTCCACCCCTCGCTGTCTCTCTCACAGAGGATGTGATGTAGTGGACAACACTAAAGAGGCACAAATTGAGGTTGCACAGCAGACTAAATAGTTACTTGGGGCAGAAACATATTTGGAGGTCTTTTGGTTTTGGAGGACATCTTGAAGTTCTACTAGACACTGATGTCAACGACATCCAAAGATCAAGTCTTCGTTGGGATTATCGGCCATATTGTAGGGTTTTAACTGTTCCTGATTTCTCTCTAAGTCCATCTAGGATTCTATGTCTAAGCATATTAGGATCGGGAGCTGTCATGTCTACACAAATTAAATTCATTCATTCTACTTTGAACCATCTGGTCTCTCCAGGTCCTCTACGGAAATTACATTACTTATAAAAATGAAAATACAAGGGTCTCAGAGCTGACTCTGCATGATGAGGGCTGTTAGCATTACTTTATGTGGTATCACAATTTTAAGCCCTTTAGGATCACTACAGGTAATCGGATAATCTGGGAAATCCAGCCATTATCATTATACTAACACTTGTTCATTATCTTTATTGCATATAGTCTGTGCAGGCTGTGTCAGAGTTCGCTTGAAGGGCATCATTTGATACATGCACTGGAGTCTAGTACATCACAGCGAAAGGAAACCATGCAATGTTAATTCCTCTTCCATCTAGAGGCTTTGTCCCAATTAGAATACTATGCACTTCAAGTATGTACTTGACAAAGTCCACACTTTTGAGTGTGTGGTAATACAACATACCAGACGCTGTTATCATGTATCATTTGCATTTGCTCACTCTCATGTTGTTGCAAACCCAAATTACTTTTTCTTTTGTGCATTAAAAAATAATATATTTTGAATTGTGTTTCAACTGTTTTTGTCCATATACAAAATAACATTGGACCCCATTGACTTTCATTTTATAAAAAAAAAAATAGTGTTTTCCACACAAGAAAGAAAGTCATACAGGTTTGGAATGACATGACAGTGAGTAAGTAGATGAACATCTTTTTAAATTCATTATATGTATGATATGTACGCAAATTTTCTGCATTTAACAACTACTTTGGAGCTTCATCCTGGCATTGCTTATCACTTTAAAATAAATAAATAAATAAAAGAACAGTTAAAAACCTGCGTTTTCAATGCACTACGATTTGCTCCACAATAATTCTCATCTCACGTACTATTAAAAAGGACATAGGGTGCTCTGCCGCCCACTCCCCATGAAAAGAATGATTGACAGCTGATTCCTCGGCTGCAGAACAGTAGGGCTGCTGACACAGCGATGCATTTCATTAAACTCAGCTCTGTTATCATGAAAAGTAATTTAACTAACGTCTGCTCTGCCATCCTATAGTCTGTCAAAAGACCTGATGTGAGTGAGAAAGGAGAGCTGAGGGAAGCAAAGCAGAGAGGGGGTGAGAGAGAATGAGAGACCCTGACATTTGAATAAGACATCCTTCCTGCACCTGAATAACAATAAGGAGTGATTATAGACTATTACATCTGAGGAGGACACAACCTTTGGCCTACACTGGCCAGCACCGAAGACAAGACAAACAGAACCGGACATGGAAATAATAGTGTGATGATGTCAGAAAAAAATAGGGGTTCAAAAGACTGAGACCACATTGAAAATCCATGATTCAAAATAACATCTTTAATTCTGCACCATTTCTGCATTAATAATGAATAAGTAAATGTTTGGATCATCTTAATCTCAAATATTCATTCAACTGTGTTTATTAAATAATTTATTTAATACTAATTACTAATTTATTGATTGAATTATAATATATAAGGAAATATATAATACATAAGTCATATGTAACATAGCACTGATTATAACAGACAGATACAGATCCTGTCTTTCACGCTCCTCTCCTCCCACTCCTCCCGAGGGGAATAACTCGCACATTGTGGAATATTAAAAACAAACAAACAAGAAAAATTCACTTCCTGCCTGAATTACCGCCTTCAAGATTACATCTGACCTCTCACTTTGTCTGTCACACACCAATCACAGACAACACTTGAACCCTTCACACATATTCTCGCTCACACACTTTCTGCATTTCCACTTCCCTACTGTCATGAACACCACCCTATGTGTGGCCTCAGTAATGGGATAGCGACACGTGGAAGGATATGGCTGCTTTTGTAGATATACTGAGTTTGACCTAGGTCATGAATCAGGATTGACTGACAGGCTGAACGCTACTCATATTTATATACATTTGATTTATTTCTGAATGTATATGTAGTTAAGTAATTGTTTGTTTGTTTATTTATTTAATTACTTGCTTCTATTATTTTATTTATTAATTTAACAGGTTAGGTTTGGCCTTCAACTTCATGCCTGTGTAAAGTTCTAGTTTAGAGCCCAATGACTTTTTTGTGCTAAAACCACAGTGTTTGTGACCAAACAACATGCATAAAATCATTTCATCAACAGCACTGAAAAAAAAGGTGACAATTTCAACTGCCATGATATTAAATCACCTAATTCCTCTCTCTGATACGCCTGAATATTCACCAGCCCGGCACAAGAGCAGACAGAGACATAAATGGATGTTTAATTGGGCTTAATTCGTCCTGATTTCCTCTCATTACAGTGCTGCGTCTGTCAGTCAGGAGCTGGAGTGGAGGTGAAGGGTCAGGAAGAGAGAGTGTCGCTTGGTGTGGTTTTAAACGCAGAACAGCTCTCTAAAAGACAGCCTGACTATCACAATCCATGACACCTGCTGCCCAAGACCTTGAGATCGCCTCTATTATCCAGCTCAAATACACTCCTCCAGTCGCACTCTTTTTTCCCCCACAAAAAGCAATAAAATTTAAAAAAAAAAACACTCAAACAGAAATCGCTGTATGTTCACACACACACAAACACGTTATTCTGATTTAAACCAAAATAAGCACGTACACATCCACACATAGTTATATTCTGTCTCATAGGGATGTCCAGGCCGCCTAGTTGAAAAGATTATATGAATTTGACACTCATGTTAGGAATCAGATCAGGACAGACTATACCAATATTCAATCCACCTCCCCAATAAATGTATATCTAATCAATCAATCAAATAAATAAACCCCCAAAATAAAACAAACATTCACATTAATAATAATAATAATAATAATAATAATAATAATAATAAAAACACCAAATAAAAATAACAACAATACATAATAAAAATAAAAATATTTAAAACCACAAATAAGTAAAGAAACAAACAAACATTAAAAATGACACTTCTAGTGCAAAAGGTTAAAAAGTAGGGCTGTCAAATCAATTAATTGCGATTAAATCGCACCCAAAATAAAAGTTTGTGTTTACATAATATATGTGTGTGTACTGTGTAAATATACTGTGTGTGTGTGTGTGTATATATATATATATACATACATATACACACACATACACACACAATGAATTATAGGCCTATAATTAAAATATTAACTCAGCAGTCATCAATTAAAATCAATGAATAAAAAGCTTTAGCCTGTTTCAAGCACCGACTTTCAAAAGAATATGCGGCGTCAGATGCGGAAAGCTCGTCATTAATCCATTGTTCCGTTTTTACTTTCACTTTCTGCATAGTGAACTGACTAAGACGTTCACCGGCATGACTCTTGCACAAAGTTTGCACGTTGCTTGTGTGATATCCATTGGCTCGCTTTCATGGTTTAAAACAGAAATATTTCCAACATTGCGACGTAAGCAATTAGGGTTATGTAAAGAAAAACTTTTATTTTGGATGCGATTAATTGTTTGACAGCACTAATTTATATATACATAAATATGCACAGTACACTACACATATATATATATATATATATATATATTTTATGTAAACAATTTTTTTTTTATTTTGGATGCGATTAATCGCAATTAATCGTTTGGCAGCACTAAAATATACACAATGAATATTTTACGCGATTAATCATTTTGACAGCCCTATTATTATTATTTTTTTAAACAGTTGTGTTTATTCAACAAGATCCAACCAAAGAGCATCTTGTGTGATTATTTCACAAGGTCCTTTCAACCAGAAGAATTCCAAGATGTTACCTCCTAAAACCAACTAACAAACAAATAAATCTACTCTGCATTATACTGTATGTTACTCAGTGACTTTACCCAGGCCACATAAAGACTTTGATAAGAATTACCAGCACAGTATCAAGTTGTTGAAGGTCAGGGCCTTCTTAAAGATGACAGGATGATCCCTCAGTATGACACAAAGCTCAGGTGGTCTGTGTGCAGGTGAGCAAGATGATCTGAAGGCACAGCTGATCAAAGCTCAAAGCCTAATCTCAAGAGGCCAAAGTGTCTTTATGAGACTCCTCAGCAACGCCTCGCTACACAGACACTACCGGCATGGGTCACTCAACGAAATGAACTCCAGGACAGACAAATCCAATTTTTTAAGGTAAGTCGAGCACCTTGATGAAGATCCCGATCTAAGATGGCTATGAGATCATCTGCCTTGTTTAAATCTACAAGCTAAGTTCAACCAGATGCCGTCCACAAGCCTCTTACAGACCTGTGCACCAATCCACAAACCATTTAAACCATTCCGCTGTTGAAATCTCAATCTAGCCTGAAGGTTAATGGCTTTGATAACAGGTATACTTCAAACTTCAGTTCCTACAAGTCAACAGTACTACACAGGACCCCTGTGGAAGAAAGCGTCCACTTCATGCCCAAACAAACATATCGCTTCTCTCGCACCCTGAGAGCAATGTTTTTCCTGCTCAACCTCTTTCTCTCTGAGACGGTTTCTCAGCTCTCTCTCAATTTCTTTCTGTCTCCCAGATGACAGCAGTCTGATCATTCACCCTCTTGTTGAACTGCTCTTGGGTGCTGGGCTGGTTTTATAGCAGTCATGGTTGAAAGGCTTTTATACACTGAGTGAGATAGCACTAAGGTGCAGTCATCAGGGGCTTAGGGGAGCAAGTGAGATGTGTCCATCAACAAGAACCGAATCAAACCCACACACACATATACACTTGGGTGCTTGTTTGGTTCCCTTCTATACAAACCATGAGAGTATCCAAAAATATGCTTGCAAAAACCTTTCGAAGGATTCCTGTAAACAAAGCAGAGCCACAGAGAGCTCTCAGCATCGTGAGGATATAAAAACAAATAAAGCATCTAAGCTCAAACACTCCAGTGACTCTGTATATGTGTATGTGTGTGTGTGCGTGCGTGTGTGTGTGTGTGTGTGTGTATATGTGTGTGCGTGTGCGTGTGTGAAAAAGAGTCCATTTGCTTACGTCACATTGCCCTCTGTGTTATTCTGAGATGACATACACACTGACTGAGTAGACTGATAGAGAAGGACATGATCAATGACATCTTTTAAAGTCTATGTGAATTGCCATTTACAACCAGGATATTGAAACAGGATATTCAGCAAGAGAGAAAAAAAAAAAAAGGTTTTTCCCTTGGGATTTGACTGGATCATGGAAAGTGGACATTGCATGCAAGATATGGTCAAAGATAGAGTTTGCTAAAACATTGCTTATAATCACTATCTGGCCATTGATTAACATTGTGCAGTTAACTAATATTGCTAAAAAAATTAATAAATTCTGTAAAGCTGAGATAAAATGAAATGAGGCCTCGCTTACACTGTCAGTTAAATGTGACCCAATTCAAAATTTTTGCTCATTAAGTGACAGAGATCGGATGTGTTCTATGACTGTGTAAACAGGAAAAAAGAAAACGTATGTATTCTGATATTTCGAGATCGGTTTCAGGCCTCATTCATATGTGGAAATAAATCAGATATAAATCTGATACGTGCCAATGCACAATGTCACAGTTGAAGGAATGTGTAAACAGATGGTGAAAAAAATCAGATATAGGCAACAAATCAGAATTGGGCATCAAGACCTGCAGAGTCTTGATGCCCAAATGTTACAGGTTACAAAGTTACAAAGGTTGCAAAGTGATGTCAGCGGAGATTCATTTCAGTAGAAGCGCAAGTCATATTTTAAATTAAAAATTACAAACACAAACTACTATTTTTTTCATTGCACCCACCAATCAAATCAATCACAATAAGACCAGGGATGTGCATTAAGTAAATTTATGTTGATTTTAAACACAGCCTAATTCACTGACAGAGCTATAATGGTATATAGACCCAGTATGTGGGATCTCTGTGATATGAGTAACACTTTACAAAATTGCTTAATTGGTTATTATTAGTTAATGCATTAGGACCTTACAGCATTCATTAATCAAGGTTAATGTTAATGTATAATATAATATTGATCATTGTTAATTAAGGTTATTTTATAATAATTTATATAAATTAAAAACATACTAGTATATGAAGAATTTAACAATAAATAAGATTAATAAATGTTCAGTTTAAGATTAATTCAAAAGTTCATATTAACTATTGCATTAATGTTACCATGCAGAACTTCATTCTAAAATGTTGCTTATCATCAGCCTGACATAATACAATACCTGATAGCATAATACAGCACATCCCAAAAAATAATTAAAAGATTAATACACTATCAGCAGGCCAAGGCAGAATCTGCTTACATTTCTTCACATTTTCTGCACCTATTTTCCAGGAAATCATAAAATTCAGTGAAAGGTATTTAAAATGCGTTAAAGCTGAAAGAATAATCATATGATCCAAAATATTTAATCAGTAGACATGCATGTGAACGGCAGGTCTGGGGAAATCAGAGTTTTCTGTTGAGCAGTATATATACTTATGAAATACACTTATGTTAGCAATATCACATATAGTCAACTGATGATTATGAAAACTGAAAATAATTATTTTGTAACTGCATGTCCTCCCATGGGAGCAGAAGGGGTATATTTATTTGTGTGCGTGTGACTAAAAACAGGAGGTCTGATGAGAAAGTGTGAAAGGGAGCCCCAATTATTAGTGCTCTGAGGTTAGCCTTTAATAACACACAGGGATGTAAACACATCATTAACACAGTAATGAGAGGAGTGGGTTTCAGGGGAAGGAGGAGGGGAGGGAGCGAGAGAATCCGAGTAGATGGGCAGGAGGGCACGGGGCCTCGGGAGGGTAAAGAGATAGTTTGGGGGTTTTGCACCTCACCTCTCGCTGCAGTTACAGAGTCATTAGAACCACAGAGAGTGCATGTGGCATGCAACCCGATGTCACGCTACCAGGCTGGCGAAGCACATGGCACCCTGCAGAACGAGAGAGTAACCTTATACACACACACACACACACCCACAAAATTCTCGCCTGAATATTATTGTCCAATGCCTCTAGCGGGCACACAGATAAATCTCACTATTCAAACTGTTGGCAGATGCTGGAAATGTGTGGCATAGATAGGAGCCTGCTAAAAAAAAAAAAAAAAGCTCCACTGAGCATGAGTAGTCATACAAAAAGGCCCGTACATGGTGGAAGAAAAATAAATTTGCCCCTCAGACACTCTGTAACCCTTTTTGTTCCAGTGCCATGAGGAAGGCTAACCAGAACTGGTCAATTACGGCCAAATGAATAGAAGCACGGTTGTTTCAAATGGATGTGGTTCCAAAGGGCCGACTCAGGCTCTGGCAGAGGGCATCAACAGAATGGATGAGGTCCCTCGCTTTGCCCTGCTCATTTTGTACAGAGAAAGAGCCGTTTGGAAGCTCCAGATAGATAGGAGTCTATACAAACGCAGGAGTTCGCAGCTGTCAAAGCAGCCCAATCAGAGCTGGAGATGGAGGTTGCGATGCGGGGCTGGTCTGGGTCACGCTCACACACAGAATACGCTCAAACCATTTCAACTCTGCATTGAACAGGCTGAAATAGGCTGACAGCAGGCAGCAAGAGCGCCGGACACACATACTCCTCCTATGGACGCATACGTGCACACACACACAGAGCAAATTAACATCACTGTGAACTCTTTGAAGCATTACGCTAGGCTTGATCTCTGATCATTCTTCAATTGCGGAGGCGAGAAGTATTTACCTTTGAGAGCAGCAGGTTACCCATGTCGCCCCTCAACCCGACTCCGACTCTTTGATCAGAATATCAGAGCATAGCAGGAAGTTCAATCACATGACTAATGCTGGTCGTCTGAGTGGAAGAGTGTGAGGAAAGATACCATTTTAATGGTTTTAATCATTTAATAAAGACCAGAAGGATTATAAGGCCAGTGTCAAGCCCTTGTAGAATCATATGCTTGTGCCTGATCAAAAACATAAAACATAGTTTTAGCCCTATGCTAAGCTAGTAGGCTAGGCTGTATTGTTTTGTTTGCTAACCAACAAACTGAAATTTGTATTGTTGGGAATTCTGTGCGACTATTTTTAGCTTTGGAAAGGTAATGTGCTGAATATGTAGGAACAGAGGTAAAAGGAAAAATAAATTCTGGCACATACACATAAGCCAATAAATGATTTCTAATTCTGTTATGATTGGTAACCAATAAATGGCACACTACTGTGTAATGTAAAGTTCTAATATAAACATGATATAAAGTATTAAATATAACATTTCATATATTTGTGAATATAAGATTTACAAAACACATTAAAAAAATGACTAAAAGCTAAAACCAACTGTTTTAGATGCTACAAGTGAATTTAGCATCACATTACTATAACTGAATAGATTTTCATTTTTTAAAATAGTTTAAGTGTTTTTAAAGATTAAAACTTAGAGACCGTTAGATGATTGCGAGTAGTACATATATACATAATATAAATAGATCAAATTTATAGTAAACTGTACAGTATAAATAATATTCATTTTGAGATTAAAGATTACCTTTAATTGAAGGTTAGATCACATACATATGTAAAACGTACAAATAGGAGACATGAACATGTAATATTAAAGCCAATATTACAAAAAAATCCAATAAATATCCAATAATGGCCGATATATCTTCAATATGTTAAAGGGGTCATGAACCGCCTCTGTTTTTTATTTTGTACTGCTACCTGAGGTCCACTTATAATGTTTTCAAGATTTGTACATCAAAAAACATCATAATTTAGAAGTAATAGGCTATTTTCTGTCCTGTTTTAACCCCCCTCATCAGAACGCTCTGTTTGAATAGGCGGGCGGATTGTAGACTCGGAAGTAAACGCCCACTGCTATGACTGGCTAGTGTATGTTTGACAGTCTACGTCCGTCACAGATGGACGCTGCTGTGATTTAGGTTAAAAACGCATAAATATTCAGTACACATCAAACAATCTGTTTCACAGACAAAGCAATAGTAATCACGTAATTAAAACAGTTAGTCTACTCACACTTGTGTGTCCCGTCATTACTGTCGGATCTAATATTGTTTCAATCTCTTTGAAAATCCGGCATTTAATTGTGCCTTGTTTGTAAACGAATCCGCGGTAAAATTAAGCGAACAAAAGACAGAGTTCTTACTTCACTATTTTTCACGTTGGGATAACAAGGAAGGCAATGCAAATACTGATTTTTCCACAGCTTGGTATTTCACAGCGTCTTGTTGTCTTCAGAGCATCTTGATCGTTTGCTTTCTGCGTAGACCTGCACGTTCGCATCTCTCGTAAACACTATAGGTGCGAATCGTTGGGCGGGGCTAAACAGGCAGTGATGTCGATCTTCTTCTGCAGAGGCGGTGCTTATCCAAAAGCTGTCACTTAACAGACTGACTTCAATATGAGCTGTTTTTAGACTAACAACAAAGTTTCTGTTCTGAAACTTACAGGATGTTTTTATAGTACAATGACCTCTTACATGTCAAAAGATTAAGGGAATTTTGGTTTCTCAGTTCATGACCCCTTTAATCTCTCGTCATATGTTTGTAATTAAATACGCAGTTAAGAAATCTTTTATTTCTAATCAGGCACTGAACAGAGTAACCATAAAAAGTTATATTAGCCAAATGAAGTGCATCGAACAGAGGCAGTGGAGAAAAAAAAAATCTCATAGGCTTGTTTCACTAATTTGTATTTGGTTGACAAGAGCATTGGTGAGATGCTAAGATCAGTCTGTGAGGGAGTCTGTGTCCTATGGTGTCTATTGTCTGCTATTGGAAGTGGAGACAATACGCTCCTTTGAGCTGACAAATACAGCCAGACAGTGGAAGGTCGTGTTAGGAGTGGGAGAGAAGGCCTTGTCAACATGTCTGTATAACAATAAGGGTGTATGACACAGGATGTGCTCAGAGGACAGGCAGGAAGTGTCCTTTTGACGACTGGGTAACCATATTCGCTACTGAGAGAAAACAACAAAACACATTCAGACGTAAAGATAAACATTTCATGGAAGCGTAAACTTGTTTTTTGAAGCGTAGGCTACATTTTGTTAATGCACAGGTGAGAAAATGAAGCTGAGATATGAGGATGAGTAGCAATCATTCAGAGAAAAGTGGGAACCTGTTTTTCATGTTGCATTGTGTGGGAAATTGACAATGTCTGCACTGAGGCGGTGAATTTAGAAAAGATCAAATTTAAATGTGAAGCGTGTCATTTTTTCCTTGTCAAAATACTTGTTCCTATCACAGTGTTTTGTGTCTAGACAACTATAAGTAAGCCATTTATACAGTAGGTTGATTTCCCAATAGCCACCCTCTTACCCAAGCAGTGGTGTGTGTTTGGAACATGAATACATGAAACCAGTTTGAAAATAATTTTTTTTTAAAATTGAAAATTAGTTTGTTTCGTTGGTGTTTCAAACACCTCTGTGTCCCCCTCAGTACCACCAGTTATCATCAAGTATGAATATGACAAAAACAGAGATTACAAACCAGTAGCACTTTGAATAAAGGGTCAGTAAGCTTATTTTTAAAGAAATTAATACATTTACTCAGCAAGGATGCATTACATTGGTCAATAATGACATTAAATACACTTATTTAATAGATTAAAAGATTGCTACATAACATTTATATTTTCAAATAAACAGTCCTTTTGAACAAATAATCTGTAGGAAAAAAAAACTTGTCATGGCTTCCACTAAATTATTAAGCAGAACATCCGTTTCCAACATTGAATATAGTAAGAAATGTTTCTTGTGAAGGATCATGTGACACTGAGGACAGGAGTAATGATGCTGAAAATTAAGCTTTGCCATCACAGGAATAAATTACATTTTAAAATATATTTAAAACACACACACACACACAGTTATATTATAATAATATTTCACAATATTACGGTTTTGCCTGTATTTTTGATCAGAAAAAAAAAATAGCTTAAGCATAAGGGAATTTTGGTAACACTTGACAATAACGTTCAGTAATTAACTACATTAGTTAACATGAACTAAGAATGAACAATACTTCTACAGCATTTATTAATCTTAGTTGGTGTTAATTTCAGCATTTACTAATGCATTATTAAAAATCACAAGTTGTGTTTACATTAGTTAATGCACTATGAACTAACATGAATAAACAATGAACAATTGTATTTTTATTAACTAACATTAACAAAGTTTAATATATAGTGTAATAAATGAATTGATCATTGTTCGTTCATGTTAGTTAATACATTAGCTATTGTTAACAAATGACACCTTACTGTAAAGTGTTACCAGAATTTTTCAAAACCATTAAAAAAAACTTAAACTCCCATAAATAAAGTATTGAAAAAATCTTCAACATTTGAATGGCACAGTATACATGTATATCTAAAAAAAAATATACTACAGTACAGGTCAGGAACAGTCCTATTTTCTTAACAACCCTCACACATATACTGTACATGAATTCCCTTACAATCACTCGTGTGACTTTTAATGTGCGCTAGTCAGTTTTACATTATTACCTCACTCCAGATACTATTATACAGGTAGTAATATTTAATATAATAATGCCACATAATCAATTTAATGTTACAGACACCAGCAGCATGTGATTTATGCTTTAATTTCTACTTAAAGAAATCATTGTAGTGCACTGAATGGTTACCACTATGGAATTAGTTCTATAGCGGTATTTTAATGGTACTGTAAGATCAATTACATTATATTGTTTGTACACTGTAAAAATTTCAAGCGGTTTCAACTAATTATTATTCAGTAACTAGTTCCACAGAAATTTTACGTTCAGTCAATTTCTGACTTCAAAGTGTTGCCTAAATTGTTATTTTTTAGTTGGCTCAACCTTTACTGAAATTTTATAGTGCACGTGCACGTGTTTTTATTAGTTGAGTCAACATTAGCATAGCTAATTGTGTATGCATAATCTATATAATTTGTCCTTTATGTATATGTATTATTTGCATATACTATCATCACTGTGTTTGCTATCAAATAGTGTGCTTTAACTGTTTAATGTCCCTGAAATAATGAATGTTTGCACCAAGGTTTATACAAAACTACTTTATGGTGGTTTTCATACATCTGTTCCCTTGCAAAGAAATAACAACAGACTGACTTTGACTTGACATCTTAAATAAATGGTTTAAAAATTAGCCTAGCCTTCTCAGCATTTACAAAAGTCAAAATGCATCCATGTTTCATTACACAAGGACATGCTCTGTTGTGTTAGCAGAGAAAAAAATAATAATAATACACCTCTATTACTGTGCTTTAGTGCCTCTAGATATTACAATATTTAATCAATTCACTCAAACCGTTTGAATACAGCGTTTCCTTTCAGTCACCTGCATGTGCAAAGAGCAATTAATTCAATCACAACACTCACATTTTACCCCATATTGTATCTCTGGTCAAAACCCATCAGGAGATTATAATTCCCTCCTCCTGTGCAATCATCATTGAAAGGTGTTGGGCATAATTTGGGTGGATTAGGAGAATAGCTGCTTATTGTGGGTTTTACCCATGGGCCTTGTCTGACGTAACCCCACTGATGAAATGCTTTGTCTCCAGTGACTGCCAGCTATTGTTACACCTTTGTCAGGGTCGTTTAGAGAGACGTCGGCAGGGGAGGCTTTTAAATTTGCAAAGCATATTTCCAGATTTTCTCACTGTTACATTATTTCATTAATTTGAGTCTGTTAATGCATGGGGGTTTATCCCCCTGCCTCAACCAAGAGCAAGTGAATTATTTCATCAGAAAAAAAAAAAATGAATGGGAATTTTTTTAAACGAAGGCACAAACTGCAATATATACAGGAATAATGGTATAATGTAACTGTACACAAGCCAAAGATCACCAACAATTAAACAGATTCATACCTAAGGTGAGTGACCATGATGCATCTGACAATAAATTTCAAAGCACTGATAATAGAATTTATCTACTATTATGTTATTAATCTATTACACTACACTCTAATTTTTATTGAAGCACTGATAGCAAACTTCCAGCTGATATGAATTTATGGAACTACATTTAATAGAGTTATTTATTATGCGTTTGTTTACAGATCATGGGTTAAAGTGACTATTAGATGATGGAAAATAAAGCAAATACAAATACAATTAAAAATAGGGAAAATGAGCATGAACAATTACATTTCTAATATCAGTTAAAAAAAAATTCAAATTATCGCTGATATTGATATATTGTGCATCCCTAATAACACCCTAAGTATTATACATTTATTTCATAACCAGAATCTACTTTTTGAGCCTGAGGATATAAAACTTGATCAACTGTCTGTCAATATTTTTCAAAAGAATATTTTTTGTTTTTAATAATTCTAAGAACTGCAATAATATTGTACCATATATAACCCTAACAGCAAAATAACCAAATCCAACTGTCTACAGATGAAAGATTACTTTCAAAGTGTGCAAGAATGATACAAATAAAATACTTTAAAAGTTTAAATTGCCAATCCAAAGAAAAAGTTCTGTAAAGTACGTTCTGCATTTTATACCCCTTATTTAAAATCTTGAGTTACCCATCAATACATGCAATACTAGAGCTGGTGCAGTGGTCAGTGCCACACACACATATGATATAAACACACATTCACAAACACACACACCACTGTAATTAGTGAACCTCCTGACTTCCTTATCCTGCTGCTGTCCCAGCATCCCACCTATTGAAGTCCCGCTCTAGAGAAGTCCTCTCCTCCCTGGTCACAGGGTACAGGGAGGGGAAGCACCTGTCTGCTGAATGCTGGTAACCCAGATAATGGGACTACCAGGAGAGGCAGCGTCTGGTCAAATATTAACCCCCTACTGAGGAACGTCTGTCTAGACACACCTAACACCAGCCAGCTAACTTTATGCGAAAGAAAAGTAGAAGGATTATCCCGGCATGCTAATCTGCGGTAGCAGTCTCTTATTTGTTATTAAAAGAACATGGAGTCATGTTAACTAAGTTAAATGCTAACATTTTTGCTAATAAAACCCACAGCAGGAAACTAAGCAGATTTTTATACTTAAGCATAAAAAGTAGTCCCTGAAAGACACAAGCACTAGCTCTTATTTTTTTTTTTTTTTTTTTTTTTAAGCACAACAGCTTGTTAAAGACGCTCAGGACAACACTGAGTCCTCTTACACTACTAAAACACAAACACATTTGTGTTCATTCAGTTCTTATCTAATTGACTGTACTTAGTCCTAACAAAGACACCAGCTGGTGTGGGCTGGTGCACTGGGCAGGTGTCTAACACCCTCTGACACTCAGGTTCACTCATACACATTAGCAGGACGCCAGGAAAGGTGCATGGGGTATTAAATTAATGACATACCTTTCGGAGGGTGGCTAAACTGGTAGTTTGAAAAATCTAGTTACAAACTAAACTCACCAAATATTACAATTTAGAGCTTGAACAAAGTCATTCTGATGAAATCTAAAAGGCCGAATTCTACCTGTGATGAGTCACAATGGTCGATTAATCGACTATCAGTGCAACAACTGACTAGTTGATTAGAAAGATACTGAGACGCATAATTAAATATCCAAAATCAACTGATACACATTACCATTCAAATGTTTGGGGCTGGTAAGATAACAGTAAAAACAGTTATATTGTGAGATATTATTAGGATTTCAGGATAAAATGGAAACTTTAAAGAACAGCATTTATTTGAAACAGAAGTATTTTGTAACAGCTTTAGTTACTTTTGATCAATATGTGCCTTTGCTAAATAAAACTATTAATTTTATTTTATTTTTAATTACCTTACTGAACCCTATTTTTTTTTTACAGGAGTATACAGTATATCCAATTAAAAATACAAAATAAAAATAAAACTTGTGAAATATACAAATTTAGTACAACAATAATTTAGGTAATTCTTGCCTATGATTTTGTACATTGATAATTTTACACAACCATCCGATTGCAAACATGCTAGATCACCATATAGTTATACTGCCACCTGCGGCGACACACAACATAAAATGATATGGATATAACATGCTTGCTGCTGGAGGACACATTTGCATAGTGGATTCTGTGGGAGGCTGAAGTGTGTGAGTTGTGTTTGCTGGTGAGTGGATGAGGGTGGATGAGACTGTGTGAGTGTGTGTTTGTCAGGGTTTTGATGATGTGTAGGATCTGGTACAATTGAAAAATGTTACTGATTCCTCCCACTTGATTAACAGTAGGCCCACTAGTGTTTATGTCACAACTCTCCGCATAATGCGCTGGTGGAAGACAGGATCCATATTCAGTTACACACTGGAAAGTATAGGACACAAGCATGTATTAAATACGGAATTGTTTGAATCAACAGATAAAGCTATAACTACTTTCTGCAATCACTGGTCACAGACACCTCATTTAGACTCATTCAGAACCAAGTCAGTGCCAAAACCACTGATAATAGCAGACACATTTACCCATCACAAGGATAAACACATTCACACTTCACTGGATGACTATTTTGTCTTAAAAAACATAGGTGAGGTAATGCATCTTTATACACATGGCGCAGTGGGTCAAAAAGGTTGCGGATTGCCGTTTTAATGTGTGTATTTGTAAGAGAACATCAGAAATTTAGACTACAAGGCTACAAAGCATCAGAGAAGGGCATGAACAAGTTTGCAATAGTCAGGTATTCATGTGTTAATGTATCCAGGAGTATCCAGGAGTCAAGCTGGACTGCATTAGAAGAGGAGAAACAGGCTTTAGGAAGAAGAGCAGAGAACACACTCACCCTAGCCTACTGCGTATACTGCCCCAGAGAGCCAATCACGAATGCATTGAAAAGTCCCCTCACTGCAATTATTCAGCAAGCCAGCTACGATGATACAGAACAAGGTGGAGGGAAAGAGAGAGGGGGCAGAGAGGAGAGGATTACTGTGCAGGCCACACACACAATCCTAAAACGGTAGCACTCTAAAAGTCCACAGTCATGACTAATTCAAAGCTCTCCCCTGCTATTGCTATCCGAGATCTGTTTTTCAAAAACAGAGTTGCTGAAGGGGTAAATCAGTCTGACTGGCACACAAACTATGGCTCTGTTCCAAAACCTAGTGTGCTGCATTGCTGCCTACCACCTATAGGCAGCATCACTGAAATACAACCTTTTAAGTGACTAAATTTAACAACCCAGGCTCATTGGAGAACCTGGCAATACTTCTGCAAAATTATACAGCATTATAGTTACGTCTTTCATGTTTTGCACAACTTTCACAGTGAGCTGTCCAGTAAGTTGTGCTTTTCCAAAACAGATGAATGTGAATCTGGGGACGTTTTATTATGATGGTTGTTGTGCATATTGTAGCAGTTCAGAAATGAAATGTCCGGTAAGTGGCGCTAAAAGGTTAATGTTCTATTGCGTTTAATAATAACTTACCACTTACACTAAACCAGACCCTAAATCTAACTGATAGTGTTAACCAAAGCAAACATGAGACAAAAACACATTTGCGGCAGCAGCCATTTATGACTCGTGTTTCCCAAGAGCTCTGTACCAGGTGAACTACCGAGCAAGTTTACCACATCAGAAAAGACATACATATAGAGCTGGTTATGTGATGCTATGCTAACAACATACTGAATTAGTTTAGACATCATGGCTTGGAAAGTACAGTATGAAAGCAATGCTAACATTATTGTTTAATTTGCACAGTTGTAGTTGATGTTTTATTACACGTATATCCTTGTACGATTTTATTGCTTTTTAATGCAATGTGTTGTTTGTATACTATTCTTGCATTTATTTAATAAAAAACTGGTCTGACATTGAAGTATTGTGCCAACACATACAGCAGGCTTGTGCACTCCCATTTAATCATGAAATATGAGTCAGAATAGCATGACAACATTTTTATTAATTTCATCATGACTGATTAATGATTGTAAACTTTGGTTAATATGTTTTGATGAAAAATCTGTGATGAACTGTACATCAGTAAATCACAACAATCCTGTGCTATGGGCTGTGTCATTCATACAGGTTACAGCGGAAGTTATTTTACACTACTATCTTCTGTTTTTTGAACGTGGAAGTGTGGTTGACATTTACTGTCATTGTCACAATTCATTCTGGGATCGGTTGCCACCAGTGTTTAATTTGAGCCGGATCCTGTTCCGGAAAATGTAAGATTTTGGATTTTTGCGTTCCGGTATTTGTTTTTAAAGATCCGGCATTAACAAGTGCATTAGATTGTGACAGTGCGTGCGTGCATACGAGACAGAGCATTTGCGGGTTTATGTAGATGTATTTGGAACATGATTTGTAGATTATGTTTTGGTCCTCAACATATTATTGACCAATCAGCTTTCTTAAATTCAAAATCGCTCTCGTTGTTTGGTGCTACTGCTTAACCCACTCTCTCCAAAAGTTCCGCTGCTCACAAAACAATAATTTGTTTTATATTTGTTAATTATTTATGTCAGATATATTTCGCATATACTTTTTCTATATAGATTATGATTGCATTTTATTTTTATGGAAACAAATTTAATTTTTTTTTAATGTAACGTCCATATATTTTCCTTAAATCATCCTGGCGACCCATTTTTGACCCAGGGTTTGAAAACGGCTGTATAGTTAGGTCCATGCAGAAACCTGTGAACGATGCTCTTATTGTTGTTGCATCACCATTTAGTGACGTCTTTGAATGTTCCAGGAAAACTGAAGTTGTATTGTCAGTGTCGGTCACGGCACCTTTTAACTGCTTTTTTGGATTCGGTGTTGTGCCCATTTTCGAGCCCTGCCAAATTATTACCCTCTTGTTGAAATCGCTACCTGATTGCCTAATCCTAACCCCTCCCCCACACCTAACCCTAAACCTACCAATACTAGGGGGTAATAATCTGGCGGGGGTCAGAATTGGACACAACACTGGCAATGTTTTATTTACAAATTAAGCACTGGTTGCCACATTCTAGGCAAAAAAAAACAAAAAAACAGCAGCATAACATTGCTGCCTACCCATTACGCCAGAATTTTGCCTATGGTGCCTTAAAACACTATCTAGGTAAGATGCACACTTGGTTTTGAGACAGACCTTGTAAGCTTTTGTACATGTGTGAGAGAGGCTCAGTCTGTCCACATTCAAGTGTGTGTGGGTGTGCTTGTGTGGGTGCCAAGCTCCGTTACTTTGTCCAATCAAAGTCAACAGTTATATGACTGCTAATTCACAACACCTAAACCTGGAAAAGGCACACTGAACATCATAAAACTCAGACAGAACAGAGAATCCGTATGATCGTACTTAGCTGTGAGACACCTCATGCACGTGCACAGACACACACACAAAAGCAGGGAGAGGTGTGTGACCTCTGTGACATGGGTAGCAATTTGTGCTTGTTAATAGGAAGTGACATCTGCACAACCTATGGCATGTTTAGTTCACTGCAGTCTTTCCTATCCGGCCAGGCAAACACAGGGCAGCCGGTGCAGGCTTTAAGGCAAGGTGTTTGTGTATGTGTGTGCAAATGTGTGTGTGTGTGTGTCCCGAAACCAACCGTACTGAAAGCTGCACTCAGACAAGAAAATAACTGAAAATTGCTTGGAGAGAACTGAAAAAGACTGGAATGCAGGGAAGACGTTTGGCATTTGAAGACGCTTGCAAAGAGTCAGTACTCGGCACACAGCTCAGCTTTACACACTAACGCTGAACAAAACCCAAGATGATGACCGAGTGTGTTTGCTGCAAGTGTGGGAGTGTCCATTGAACCTTTTCGTGCTTGTATTCTGCTGTATGTTTTGTTATGCTATGCAGGCGGCTCTTACCACCTGAGCTGGTTTAGTGCTCAAAGGAAATGTCACAAGGGCTAGCAGATTGAGACAGTGACTAAACTTCGTGTGCATTTTGAAACTTAGTGACCCAGACTTGTCATTGAGTCAATCAAACCATACTGAAGCAACAACAAAAATGACAACTCGAATGTCAGCAAACAAGACACAGAAATGGTTTACTTGATGGTAGTGCAGATATGAGGATAATAAAAAGAAAAGAAGTTTGAAAAGGGAACTTTGAAGAATAGTTTACTCAAAAATTTAAATGAAGCAAACTGTTACCACAGAATAAAAAAAGTCACACAAGTTTGGTACAACAAGAGGGTAAGAAACTTTCATTTTAGAATGAAGTAATCCTTTAAAACAAGCAGAAGTCACTGCCAGCCTTCAGCGCTGACAGTACACTGAATGAACACAAACAGCAAGCGCTAATCCTACTATGGCTAGCGCCTACTTACCAACGTCTGCCATTCAGCAAATCAATTAGGTTTACTGAGCAACCTCAAGTCACGTAATTAATATACATAAGCAAAGCCCTTTCAGATAACTTCTACAACCCTAACACATTAAAGGCTAAATGAGAAGGTGTACAATGCATATTCACCGTTGTATGGATGGACTTCAGCTGAATATTGTATAATACCATGAATGTTGTACCGTGTTCTAACCAGGTGTGACAGGTCAGGTTTCCAAAGACAAGTAGTTACTGATCCATGATTTCTGAATTATGTCTATTACATAACTGGGACTTTTTACTTCTGCAAAACTGCTAGTTTATTATTGTGGTATCATATGCTAGATTTTGTAAGATTTTTTTTTTTTTTTATGTTTGTGAAAGAAGTTTCTCATGTTCACCACGGTTTTTACTTGATCCAGCTAAAACTGTAATAATATTTCACAATATTACTATTTAAATTGTATTATTACTGCGCTGATTCTCTGTTTTCTCATTCATTCTGTTCTGTGATGAATAGAAAGTTAAAAAACAGAAAACAGAAACTGAAATAGGAAATCTTTTGTAACATTACAAATATCTCTAATGTCACTTTTGATCCATTTAATGCATCCTTGTGGAATAAAAGTATTTTTGAATTACAAATATTATTTCAATTTAAAATAACTTTATTTTAATATATTTTAAAATATAATTTATTCCTGTGATGGCAAAGCTGAATTTTCAGCTTCTGAATTACTCCAGTCTTCAGTGATTTAGTGCTCAATGAATATTTATTATTATTATTAAATGTTGAAAGCTTAATATTTTTGCAGAAAATGAATACATTTCTCTTTCAGGATTCATTGTTTTGTTTTGTTTTTGTTCTGTTTTAAGAATGCTGAAATGCTGCTCAAGAAACATCATTATTATTGTTATTTTCAATGTTGAAAACAGTTGTGCTGCTAAATATTTTTGTAGAAACCATGATACTTTTTTTTCCCCTCCAAATTCTTCAATGAACAGAAAGTTCAAAAGAACAGCATTTATGTAAAATAAAAATCTTTTGTAACATTAAAAATGTATTTACTGTCACTCTCCATTAATTTAGGTCATCCTTGCTGAAACTATGTGCTGAACGTGTATATTTTAAATAAGACCATAAAGGGCGCATAAAAACAAAAACACTGTTTAGTCACTTTACCAGTAGGTATGATGATGTCTTACTACACAAGTGAGCGGCTTTTGGGCAGAATATACCACATAAGGAAGATACTTTATGTCAGAAATTGAAAATCAAGGTCCAGACAGTCCTCTGACTTTGGCTGGTTTATGCTGCAGTATAACAGGAAGTGGGCTCTGGTCCCCTCTAGCCCTCATCTGTACTTTCTAGAGTCTGGTCTCATCAGCAGGTGAAAAGCCCACCACCGGTGATATTTTAGCACTCGGGAGAGATAATAAAAGGCAAAATCAAATCATTTGATTAAAGTTGAACTAGGAGTGCGGGACCCCTGCCTCTGTTAACGACTGAAGCCCTTCTATCAGGAAATCAGACGGTCAATCAGAATAATTTGGCTGCTGTGATGATGACATCCCCAGCCTGAACATACCCCCAACTGTGTGTGTGATCATCAGTGAATGGAGCGGTGAGAATGCTTTCCACAAAACTGGTATGCAAACACACACACACTCTGGGTGCTGAATGTTGAGGAGGAGGGAGTGTGTTTGTGTGAATTGTGATTTGGAGTCTGAGTAGTTGAGGGCAACAAATGTGCGTGATCCACAAATATATTCTGAATTCCAGGGTGCAAATAGTGCAATCGCCTGTGAGAGGACACACACACACACACACTTAACCCCACACAGAGACAAAGCCACGGTTGAGCAGGCCAATGTGCCTGAGGATACTGTAGTTACTATAACACTGCTCAAATAAATTTGGTGAGTAGTGCCAACAGGTGCATACAGACACGCACGCACGCGCGCGCACACACACACACACACACACACACACACACACACACAGGTTAGGAGGTTTGGAAGGGAATACTACGGGAATGCTCTGCTTACTGACCACTGCACAGTGTTTACATAGTATGCAAATAGTAAGTGTAACAGTATGTAGCATGCAAAGACATACAGTGTGCTTCATACAGTAGTTTTCTACATTGCTGTCTCATGATCTCATTAAGTTGCAAGCTTAATTTGGCAGAAATGACAGAAATGAAAATATTAATAGTTTTAATAACATTTTCCTTTTTTAATCATATTTGTGTAAAAATGTCTTAAACTTTGACAGCCCAAACAAGAAAGAGATGCTAAAAATCAAGGTTGCTATTACGTCTGAATAATAGCCTCAATGAAATTTTAAAGAAAAAAATATTTTAAAACAAAAATAGCTACTGTAATTGACAAATTTCTAAATGAAACATATCCATGGTAATATAAGGATTAGACATTACTAATATAAATTTTTTTTAAAAAAGTCATATTTATGAGTGGGAAACAAATTGTCAAATAGAAACATCATGGAAACATCGATAGATAATATAGATAGTAAATATCTATAATATTATATCTTTTCCATACTTTAATTTCACATGCTATATTTCTCACATGCTATCATTTTATGAGTGTGATGTACGAAATAGCTTATAGACAACAAGTGTATAGTTACAAATTTTTTTTAAAGAATTATTTTTGCCATTTTTGTATCCATTTTGATAGGACAGTATATCTAGTACAAGAATAGTTACTCAGTCTTAATGATTTCCTTTATGTAACAAACATTTAGGTTTGATATAATTTATAAATGATAGTCAAGATGTAGTTGTTGGTTCTTTTGTCTTGTTTAGGCCAATTACGTTTCCGTCTTGTCACAGAGTAAAAAGTCACTATTTTACACACACACACACACACACACACATACATATATATATATATATATGTGATTTCATTACAGTAAAGAATGGAACTGTATACTACATGAAATTCAATCATCTTCCTGTGTCAAGTGACCTGACGCCGGCGTCAAAGTCTTTGTACCCTGACCTTGCATCCTTTAACCAGAGGCAAGAGTGTGCGAGGCTCCGGATAATGAAGGATGGGGAAAGGTCTGAGCACACTAACAATCCTTCAGTCTCATCCTTTGTTCCCAAATCTACACACACCATGCTATTTCTGCCCAGGAATTACAGGAAAAGCATTACAGGGAACTAAAAAAAAGGGCCAAAAATGCGCACGACATAGGGTGAGAGAGAGAGGTGTACTCCATATGACCACTTTAATGCACTAAGATGTTGTTGAGCAGGAATATTATTGATGTTTCTGTGGCAACACGGGCTGAAGCTGAGGATTATACTGCCAACACTCTTGAGAGAGAAAGAGAGGAAAAACAAGAGGATGAGTGAAAATGAAACAACTAAAAGGGCACTGAGGGTGAGGGGGAGGATGGAGGGAACACGAGAGAGGGGAAGAGGGGTACGACAACAAGAAACGGAGAGAGTGTCCCCTCAGCGGGGAGATGACATGTGTGTGTACTGCTTTTAAATCTTCCTAAAAATCCCAGGCCACCTTTCTCTCTCTAATTCTCCTGCTCTTTGCCACTATCAATCAAATTTGCCAGCAAAATGATCATCTGTTCAGGATTACCTTGGCTCAAGCCATCTCTCGAATTACAATAACACTACTTTTATTCATCTATCCTGAGGGTCATCCCTTAAAACCTGTGTGTGAGAGTTTGTTAATATACACTGCTGGTGTCCAATTGCATTTGCATAATTGTATGGTATTATTGTGCATGTATCCAATCCAAGAAAAAACATATAAAGATGTAGATGTGTCTATATATATGCATAATGCGATTATCTTCTAAATGTGATGAAAAAATGCCAATATCATTTCCAAAATCCATTTTCAGAATGGTCAGATAATGGTATTGTAAATATCCATCCCTCTTTATGTAGGATTTGCAAAAAGCTTTTGTTTTGCCAGACGCTTTTGAAGCTCTACGTGAGCATCATTTTTTATTTATTTGTTTTTTTGGTTCCCCTCATTTGGTCATTGTAGAAAAACATGGGGGAAAAAAACATAACTCATTTGTTTGATAAATGACATTGGCATTTCAATTATAAAACCTAATTACACACTCGCTAAAGATTGTTAAAAAACTCCCTCCCGCCCTGTAAACACCTGCTTCTCACATTACCTAAATTTAATCTCCTCGCTAAAATTGTCCCCACACTTTAACTTCCAAATAAATTTGCTATTACAAAACATACTAATATGCAGGAGCAGACATCAATAAGACAGAAAAGCTCTGGGTAGTTTTTGCTAAATAAATAGCACCATTCATTATCCAGATTAATACTTACGCCGACTAGCTTCCAATTAAAATAATTTACTCACATTGCCGATGAAATTTACAAGGGGAGGAAAAACAACACCGCAGCAGGAGGTTTACGTTTGTGTGTGTGTGTGTGTGTGGGAGAATGAGAAAGAGGCTACAGGGTTTGTTCCTAAATGGAGTCTTAAAGGTTGTCATGAGTCAAAGTGCTCTATTTAAGGCTGTATGGCCATATACACACACACACATATAAACACAACTGCACGCGCACACACACACACACGCATAACATAATCCAACCCAACAAGTGTGTGGAAAACGAGCTGATGATTGTAATGTTAACAGGCCCAATGCGTATCATTCGGTCGAGTGGGGAAAGGACTAATGTAATCCATTCTCTTCAATCGCTCCATTCCTTCCTGTCTTCCCCTCCATTTGGTATCAAAAATATCAACATGCTTCACTTCAAAAATCAAACAAACCTCAGTCTGGCTACGTGCTGCAAAAAAGTCAATTTTAGGGTTGGCTAAATAATTAGGCAACTGTAAAATAAAGCACGATTAAGCAGGTTCTTTAGGAAAAAAAAAAAAAAAAAAGATTCATTCGTATTCATATTAAAAAAAAAAACACCATCCCTCTGAATCCATGAAATGTGCTCATCCTGGTCTGAGAGTTTTTATTAACTATCTTGACCTAAAGCCTACCAGACGATAACGTTAGGCCACAGGAAAACCTTTGAGAAAGAAAACTGAAAGAAGAAAAAAGCTACACGCTTCTTCTCAGGCTGGGATATTTTGGGGTCCATTTTCTTAGTTTCCATTTCATTAAAATGTTGCAGCTGCTACCACCTACAGGTCACAGGAGGTACAGCAAGACAGAAACTTTTATATCCTAAATGTTGTGATCTTGAAGGGTTTTTCACCCCCCAAATTTAATAAATAAAGTTTCTTTCAACTTGGGACACTATGTAGGACACTTAAATTATATTTAAAAAGTAAAAAATAAACAATACAGGACATTACATGGACAAAGATTAGGCAACACTTATTTTAAGACATTTTAGGGTATGAAAATAATAAATGTATGGGTCATAAACTTTTAACCTTCATAATTTATTTCATTATTTCTGCCCTTGTCCATAGGCTATCAATTTTCAGTTTAAAATATGAAAATCTATAATAAAAAAAAATAATAATAAAATAAAAAAAGTAATCTAAACAAAGAGTCAAATAATCATAAAATTTGCCATTTGTATACAAATTCTGTTCTGTCTAAACAATGACAATTTTCTCCTTATATATAAACATACACTTTTTTGTTTACTATTATTATTTAGTATACTTGGTTACCATATAGAGAATGTTTTGGATCAAATATCATAAAATGTAGATGAAAAACAATCTTAAATTTCACTTATTTTCAATTACTAATATTTACCTAGTTATTTATCAATAGACATATTTTATTTCAAATAAATCAATCAATCAATCAATCAATCAATCAATCAATCAATCTAAATAATTGCACATCTAAAACACAAAAAAGTATGAAATTAGCTATATCAATTTGTTTTTTATCATGTTTAAAAAGTAATTTACATCACATAATACTATTAAAAACAACATGACAAATACATCTTAAAAAATTACTCAAAAACTGATGTTTCAGAGAGAAAAAAAACATTACTGAAATGTACAGGTGTCCAAAGTTAAAGAAAAATCTGCATACAGGGTTATTACACAGTACTAAGAGAATGAGGGGTTACAGAAGCCTTGAGGTGAATTATGTGAAACAAGTGATTCTCAGACTCTGTTACGGTTGTGTCGGAGCGGATGGGGAACAGGCTGTTTGTGCAAACTCATTCCTCACACAGGAAACCCACCTCAGAGTCACAACATCAAAAATCCTGTCAGACTTCAAAATAAACGGCAAAACAAAGAGTCGGATTGCGTGACTGTAAAAAAAAAAAACTGTCTCACAATAACCTCATCTTCTAAACAAGGCTTTGTCATTTTCACAAATGTTTCATGAAAACCAAAATCCATCCGCTTTGTCCCACAACTTCAGGAGATAAATTTAAACTTGTTCCCAAGTTCAATATCTTGTTGTGTCTTGGATGTCAAGGATGCTCGGTATACATAGCCAACTTGTATATATTATCAAATTAGTTGGTTGAAGTCTGTGTGGACGTTTATACAACGTCACAATCATCTATATAGACCTAAAGTGCTCAGATACTCAGCTGAACGTCTCTTATATAGATATTTAGAAGTGTATGCATGTGTATTAAGTACTTTTTATTGCTTTGCATTGTGTAAACATCTGCAGAAGCATTCAGGCACTCACACACAAAATTATCTGTTGGTTGATTGATTTGTTTGTGTACTAGACTGAATGAGCTCTCAGTACGGAGGCCTGAAGAGGACAATCAGCAAGCTTGCTGTATGTGGAGTGCTTTTGAAGGGCAGTAATATTCACCATCAAACAGCTGTAGAAAAGTCTGTTTGTGGGTTTTATGCATTATTGAACTCACTACGGAAATAAATAAAAGCAGGAGTAAGATAATACCTATGACATTTTGTCATGGTGAAATGTATACCAGGTTACAGAGTAAACCACAATTGACTTGTGCTCACTGTTGGTAGCTGGTGATCTATGGAAAAAAGCAGCTGGTGGATTGGAAACAGGCATGTTTTTGTTGTTTTGTTTTGTTTTTTTTAATGATAAAATGTAGAAGAGACAGGAAATAATTGGGTTGCAGGATGGACTCAAACCAATATGAGCACCAATGTGTCAAGATCTTGCAAAAATTACACAGTGCAACTGCTTATACATTTCCAAAAGGCTCTAAATGACTGATCCGAGTGGCAAGCACACATACAAAATTGCAATAGTGGGTTCAGAGTGGTTAATAAAACATTGCTCGGTCAAAAGACCTGGGGATTTACACCGCCCACCATCACATATCACAAGTTAGAAGTGAATGAGAGCAAAACAGGTGGACCTACAATAACTTGGGCCAGAATCTCCTCCGTTCACCAAAAACTGTGACAGATCCCCATCAGCTCCAATCCAAATTACAGCGTGTTACTTGCAAATCTCATTAATATGTAAATGTATTAAAATGGTGGAAAAAGGCTTAGTGAGATCTTTTATAAGTATCTATGATGAGTGATGATGACCATACAGAATGATAAGAGTGCTCCAGAAAATGGTATTCCATATCACCAAACTAAAATAAGTTAAACCAAACTAAACTAAAATAAGCTAAAATAAACCAAACTTAACTAAACTAAACCAAATTAAACTAAAACAAAAATGAAAATAATTAATGCTTCTTGAGCAGCAAATCAGCATATTAGGATGATTTCTGAAGGATCATGTGGCACTGAAGGCTGGAGTAAAGATGCTGAAAATTCAGCTTTGCCATCACAGGAATAAATTACATTTTAAAATATACTGAAATAGAAAACATTTATTTTAAATTGTAATAATATAGCCAATATTCTTATTTTAGTATATTTTTGTTCAATTATACACAGCCTTGGTAAGACACTTTCATATAAGTAGTATACATTTAGACTTAAACACATACAGTATATAACTTGATAAATGTTCTACACATATTTCTGTGAAAAGGAAAAGAACAAACCAAACGGTTTTGAAGGCTCACATCCCGAGGTCATTGCCAGAAAGTGCAGTAAAGGAATAAAATGCTACCCGAAATACGAAATAGAGTGAAAAGGATGAGAGGGAGAAGAGGTAGAGTGGTGGGGGTCACTAGATTGTAAGTAGATGGAGGCTGAGAGTGGAGCGGGAACACTAGAGTGCCATTACAACTCCAGCAGCAATGATGACCTCGGAGAGAACAACCGGAGTATCTGTATTGACCAGCAGCTATATGTTTCACCCATCTAAACACTCTCCAGCAAAAACGTCTGCTTGTATGATTAAGATTAGATCAGATCTCACTGTACTCTCAGTCCGTTTAGTGTGAGATGAAAGGTGTGAAGAAAGACAAAGCCAGGTTAGATGCACGAATTCTTCAGGTTAAATATCAATTTCATATACAAATCACTTGAGCGCTAAATGTGGCAATCAATTATTAATTCTTGTTTTACAATATAATATATATAAATAAATCAATTCAATGCATTTAATATAATATATTAAATATATAAATATTTTATTATTTATTAACATATATAATCATCTTGATGTGGTCAATGTGGATTTTGCTTAGCATGAGTTACAATGACTTAAAATGAAGTCCCGATGCCCCTTTTGTGTTTAATTATAATGGTTAGTGTGTGAGACATCATAATTGACAAACCGTCTCAGTAGACGTGCAAAGTTGAGGGAATGATTGGCCATATGTGCATCCGATCAATATCTGTGAGTATCTGTAATGCACTTGTCACTGAGACAGACCCCAAGCCAAATTAATAGAGTGCACGCTTGTCTTTGATGAGTGTGTACTACAACAAAGGTGATGCGCTCGGAGCGAACGATCGTGAGCTCGGGTCGCTCTTTTAATGTGCAGCGGCATGTATATATCTGTAAGAGAAGAGTGAGGTGTAAATGCATCATGTGCACACTTGTGTTTGTGTGTTTCTCTCTAATGGTCCTCGGGGGCAGGGAGCTCCTCCATCAGCAGGGCATTAGCGCTCCGTTGCCCCGCCTGGGTATCGATGGGTTGCTGTGGTGATGCCACCCCCTAAGGGCCGCCACGCCCTCTGGACCGTCTGGCTGAGTGACCTCTGACCCCGGGGCTGTTTGGCAGGGCTGCGTTGACTGCGACACAGTACTGGCCATTGATCTTCCACTGACACCAGGACAGCACTTAACACTCCGACTGTGGGAGTAATGGAGCCTGCCCGCTGTTATTACTGACCCTGTGTGTGTGTGTGTGAGATAGAGGCCAGTACTGTGCATCACTCAACCTCTCACTGTCCTTTTCTCTCGCTGTCCATCTCTATCAATATAAAAGGGAAAGTTCCCACGAAAATGAAAATTCTGTCATCATTTACTCACTCTCAAGTAGTTCCAAACCTGTATTAATTTCTTTGTTCTGCCGAACACAAAGGAAGATATTTTGAAGAAAGTTTGTAACCAGGCTGTTTTGGGGCACCATCGACTTCCATAGTAAGAAAAAAAAAAAAATACTATGGAAGTCAATGGTGCCCCAGAACTGCTCTGTTTCCCACATTCTTCAGAATATCTTCCTTTGTGTTCAGCAGAACAAAGACACTCATACAGGTTTGGAACTACTTGAGGGTGAGTAAATGATGACAGAATTTTCATTTTTGGGGGAACTATCCCTTTAATAATGAACTTCTGTATATCCAGACAAGAAGCAGCGTGTCTACTCAAGAGATTAATCTTTCCTCCCATCCAGCCCTCCTGCACCTTCACCCTTTTCTTCTACCGGTCTGATTCCTGGAGCCCAACTAGAAGGTGTCACTTTAAAAAAGCACAAGGGTATTACCATGGCTTTGGTAAACTTTTTGTGAAAAGTCACATTTAACCCCAAAATTAAATGAAATTAATCTTTTATTTGAATTATTTTGATGAAAGAAAATGGAACCTGATTTTAGAAATTTTGCATTGCAGTTTTTTATTTTGCACAAAAAAAGTAATTCTCCCTACCTTAATGCAAAAAAAGAAAAAATTTCCTGATTAAAATATTATTTTCATTATACATAATTATTCATTATGTAGTATTTGATGAACAGCCTTATATACATTGTTTGTTTGTTTTTTGCTTATTTTTTTTGCTTAAATACATTATTAAATTAACAGTATTAAATTGACAATTAATATACAGAAAATAACCACTGAAAATAGCACCAATTACAAAAAAAAAAAAAAAGTAAAATGTCCAGATACATTATGGTAATGCTTAATTATTACAAAAATGTCACAATGCAAATGTTTTTTTTTTTTTTGTGTGTGAAATATGACATGACCATATTTTCATGGAATTAACTTACTTCTTTATGTATGTTTATTAAGAAAAATTAGTACTGGTTATAAATAAATGCATAAATGACTAATTTTTTTTCTTTCTGTTTTTTTTTTTCTTTCATGGCATACTTTTCACGCTCACGTTACCATATAAATTATTGATTTTTGACATTTTTGGCATCTTCTTTGACATACTTTGGAGTACCACATGAATATCATAAGCATGCATAAATTAATATGAAAGTCATTCATTCAGTGCCATAATATACATGAAAATCCCATGATACTGCCATCAGATACCATAAGTGTACCATAATTTCCATTCATAATACTTTTTGCGAGAGTTTTAGACCATGACTGACACAAAGACGATCAACAATAGACAGCAGAAAAGAATGTGTCTTATATCAAGCCAACAATGGCAGAGGAGAGAACAATACAACTGTCCTTCCGTTCCACACCCTCTCAGTTTCTCTCTCATGGCCACAAGCTTGTGTCTGATCGCTTCATATCTGCAGCCCATCTCTTCATTATTTACAGTAATAGCCTGTCAAAGCCATGCATTCAGTCTCTCCAAATAACGCGTACCCACATTTGGGCAATGTGCATGGTGCATGCATTGGCCAGTTAGAGTTCTCTCCCGGTGGCAGCCCGGGGCTAGCTGCTAAATGGAATGCTTCACCTCAATTGAATGGGAATCATTTCTCCTTTATTTCTCCATGTGCGTGACCTTGTCTTTCTTCCCCTGGGTGAGGTGAAGGACGCAGGGGGCTCGCCGCTGGCTGGTGGGGGCTTAGTAGAGGCTGGAGAGGGACATTAGAGAAGCGGTCTTTACCAGACGCGGGCCCGGAGCCCAGGTCACGGCAGGGGAAAGAGGCTCTTGAGTGATCTGATTGCCTGGTGCAGGATGCAGCGGTCCTTAGAAAGGTTGCTAATAGCATAGCCCCCTTTTAGTGAGCAGGACAATACTGGCTAATTCAATCTGATGCAGAGCTCTTGTATACACACAAGAGTACACACAAATGTAGACCGGCGTTTAACTGAAGAGAAAAAGCGGCCGAAACATGCGTGCGCTTACGCCGACGCACACACATACGCGCGCATTCCTGCCGAGTTCAGCCGTATTCGTTCCCTACGAATATCTGCTCGCATAGCTACGTACACTGTGGACTGGAAAAGCCGATGGCACTTATTTTGAATTGATTGCTAAAACGCTGGGTTTTGTGGCACAGGAGAGAATGGACTTAAATGATTCGCATTGATTAGTGATGCCCCACTTTGGAGCACGCTATGGGTTTCAGCTCACACTCGCAGCGAGGGCAACGGCACATCATCAACGCGCACAAGCGTTAAAATGAGAGTGAGCGAGTTCAGATAGACTGAATTACCTCTTCACGCAATGTAATGTGACACTCCTCAATTAATATCTTCAGCACGAGAGGAATTAAGCGTCAATTTAGCGTGTTACCCGCTGCAATTTCAGCAAAGCAGCAACTCTTTCGTTTGACTGGAAAATACAACCTTGCAAAGTTTTCTTATAAACCAGATGTTTTTAGACCTTTTAAAAATGAAACGAACAACAGGGGAATGTTTGTCCGATCAGATAAGGCCAAACAAACCATTTTGCAAAGTATGAGAGTGCCCCCAACTGGACGCTCATCAGACAATTAAAACAGCTAAAACAATTTGAGCGCAGCCCGCCGTATAACCACCACGAGAGGTTTAAAAACGTCCGATCTCAAAAAACACCTAAATAAACATGCCTTCTCTCCACAAGTATCCCTGTGAAGAGTTTCGGCAATGTGTTTTTCTCACTGTGTCAAAACACAGAGGTCATATGAGAGGCATTCACTGCCATTTCAGAGGCCCCAGGTAAGAGAGATGCAATTAGGACGCTAGCACGATCAATTAACCAGCTCTCCAAATCTACAGTAATTAGCTTCTCCATTGTGGAACAGTTGTAAAAAGCCACTTGGCAAAGCAGCGAAAAAGCATCGACTGGATTGTTTGGAGGGAATGTGGGTGTGTGTGCTTGCATGAGTATCATTGTGTGCATCTTTGTGCGCCACAAACTGTTATACAGAGTGTGATGTGATTGTGTGCTGGAGAAAGGGTGGGTGTTGGCAGGCTCTTTAACTGGTGTACTTACAAAACAATAGTGCGTCTCTCAAACGCTGGTCAGATATGTGAAGATCACGCACGGTTTCTACCGAAACGTACAGTTGTGTTACATTTGAAAGGCTCTTTTTTTTTGGAGACGGGCTTTACAGGCACGTATCGAAAAAGCTCAGTGGGAGGCTTGGCATCATCTGGCCACTGGACCAGCACTACATCAATCCCCCATAATCCTTTTGGGCCGGATGGGCTGGGAGAGGTGGGTGAAAGAAGCAGCAACGTCACCCCCGCCACACTCCCCTAATTCTGTGTTCTGATTGGTCGGCCCACCCTCAATGCGTTTTGTGAAGCATGAACCCCTGGGCTGGGACTAATAAATGACTTCTCCTTTCTGCAGAAGATTACGTCCCCTCATGGCTCCGCCAAGACAATGAGACAGGAACCAACCTGCTGGAACAGAGGTGGGCCGCATTGAGCTTGGTGAGAAGGTAGAAACGAGGTGCAGTGGCTGAACCAGTATCCATTCACTAGATTAATTCACAACTAGGCCAGCAAGTTTAGTCATCATCATGATGTTCCAAACTTGTATGACTTTTGTCTTCTGCCGAACACTAAGACGATATTTTGAAGAATGTTTTTCTCCATACAATGAAAGTCAATGGAGTCAAAATCTGGATGGACAAAACTGGGGTCCAACATTGGCTGGGCAAAAAATACTAAGGTGTAAAATATCAAAATATCATAAATACTACCTAGAGTGTTTAGAAAAAAAAAAAAAGATAAGAGTGTACAAAAAGCAAAAGTGTGGGGCCTCTGTCCTGTCCTGAAAAGCTAGTGATGTGAAGCGGCTTGCAGTACATATGAAAAAGTACAGACAATAGGCAAGCCAAGCAATCAGCCCACTTCTACACAACTCCTCTGCGGCGCGACCCAAAAGCAGGGGGTGTGGGCTTCTTAATCTTGCTTCTCTTGCCAGCGCAGGGATCTGGAGGTGTCATATTCCTCCAAAACATTCCTGCTCCTTTCGCTCCAAATGGCCGACGTTTTGTCGCCAGTGCAGGGCCCCTGTAATGAACCTGGGGGGGATCTTCAGAACTCAATGACTGGACGTAATTACTTCTCTCCTTTTCTTCGCTTCTTTTCTCCGCACTGGCTCTCCCTCCGAGCCGTACTGGCCCCCAGCTTTCGGGCTGGCTGGTCAAATACAAAAGGCAGGCTGCACCGAGTCCAGCTGGGGAGGGCTGGAAAGGGGGAGTGTTTCAGGATCCAGAAGCCCCCGATCAGCTGTCATTGAGACACCGAGCGACTCAGCAATCTTCACCAATGCCTGTGACCTTACTGAATTGACCTTGACAACCATCAAACAAAGTTGTTTTATTTGACAGATAACGTATGCAATCTAAGCTGTCAAGGTAAAACTTACCTTGAATTACGTTTTAGTACAAATTTATGTATATATATATATATATATATATATATATATATATAATATATATATAATGGTGTGTGTGTGTGTGTGTGTGTGTGTGTGTGTGTGTGTGTGTGTTCATGCTCATTTCTCCAATTTTTACATTTAGATTACTTTTGCAATCATCTAAAATGCACTTAAAGTTAAAAACTTAAATAATTTAATTTAATTTAATATTACTGTCATGGTCTCAAAATGAATATCAACTTCATATACTGTAAAATATATTGTTGGGATGCCTACATTCACTTGCAAAATTTAAAATGATTGATTTTAGTTTTCAGTGTCTTCTTTTTTTTTTTAGACATTTGTGACCCTGGACCACAAAACCAGTCTTAAGTGTCAATTTTTCAAAATTGAGATTTATACATCATCTGAAAGCTGAATAAATAAGCTTTGCATTGATGTATGGTTTGTTAGGATCGGACAATATTTGGCTGAGATACAACTATTTGAAAATAAGGGTGCAAAAAAAATAATCAAAATATTGAGAAAATCGCCTTCAAAGTTGTCCAAATGTAGCTCTTAGCAATGCATATTACTAATCAAAAATGAAGTTGAGATATATTTACGGTAAGAAATTTACTAAATATCTTCATGGAACATTGAAGAACACTTAATATCCTAATGATTTTTGGCATAAAAGAAAAATCTATAATTTTGACCCATACAATGTATTTTTGGCTAGTGCTACAAATGTACCCCAGCGACTTAAGACTAGTTTTGTGGTCCAGGGTCACATATAGTACAGAATTTGATGGGTTATTGGCCATAAAATTAAAATACTTATCGACTAACTGAAACTCATATTGACCAGAATTAGTGCATAAAAGGAGATAAAATGGTAATATATTATAATATTAATTAATTCAAAATAAATGTGTAAACCCCTGTTATTCAGCTTATAATTAAATAAGAAACAAATACATGTGTTATTATCAATTTTCCATCATACAAGAATAAAGGATATAAGTTTTAAACTAAAAATAAATATTAACATAAATTAACATTTCTAAAAACATAAAAGCCTATTCAAAAAACACACATTAGGCATGTTAGTCCTGCTAATTAGCTGACATACATGTAAACTAACAGACAGCACTTATACAAATAAGTGTGTGAGAGTTATTACATTGAGTGCTTTGCAGACAAACATACATTCAGACAACACACACACGCACACACACGCAAACACGTCCCTCCCGGGAGTCATTTTTGGAGTGCTGCCCAAGCTCCGAGTAAGAGGTGGCTATTCACATGCCTTGTTCTCCACCAAGACGCTAATCAGATAAATGATCTATTTGTTTTAAAACATCATCAAGTACATTAGGGCTGCTGGAGACCTGGCATGGTTGCTAGGCAAACCGGGGGGCGGGGGGCTCAAAAGGGTGAATACGAACATTGAGGGGGGTCCACAAACGCACCAACGTGATGACAGAAAAGTGCACTCTGATAGACACAGAGAAATGAGAGACAAATTAACTACATTACATTAATCACTTACAAGTCCAATGGGAGTACAGAAACACACAGACACACTCAAAGAGAAACAGAGGCCTATGGGTAATCTGTTGTTCTCTGTACAAAAAATAAATTGCTTAAAAGTACCACGGTGCAAATATGGTTCTTTGGACATGCATCACAGTACAACCATAGTTTTTGCACATGAACCATGGAAGTACCATGGTATTCTTCGAAGTAGCTTGGAGTATCATGTAAATGTCATCTGATAAAAGTGGGTGGTGATGTCACTAAATGGAGAGCTCACTAAATGAGCTCATGAATATTAATTAGCCCATTCTGATTTGGCAAGAAGATTTTAATACATTACTTTTTTTCTTAATCAATAATAAATCCAGATTTTGTGCCCGTGTTAAAAAATTATGAAAACAAAATATATATCAAGTGAAAACAAAAACATCAACTAGCTTATTTAACATCAAGATACTAGTGGCATAAGTCTAAGTTTCCTTGCTGAAACTTATATTTATATTATTACTTATATTTTGAATATGCAAAATATACGTTAGACTCTTCCTGGCAACACGTTGCATTTGGAAGGTTTTAGTGTGTTAGGACAAAATTGTGCAAACTCCATAAAAAAATTCAATCAAGTCTTTACCTCATCAAAGTTTAGCATTACTTTTGAGGCTAGTTAGTTCACAGGCAAGCAAACAGTCAAAAATGTGATGCATGAGGGGCAAAAAGTGCATAAAACTTGAAAAATGATGGAGGACAGGTCTAATAATCAAGTCTGGAGTGTGAATTTCTAGGTTGTTATTACTTTCTTCATTCACCCCCTCTCCCTTCTAATTCCAGACTTGAAGGGACCTTTGCATCAAAAGAAAAAGTGTTACCTGGCTGCTGAGGTATGTTGGTAATTACTGTGGCATTACACCCCGCACAATATCCCTGCAAAGGCTAGAATTGTAATTTCTTTCCTTCAAGGTTCCCTTTATCACATCTCTTAGCTCTGAAACAGCTCGCCCCACTGCTGACCCTGTAGCCATGATTAAGAACATTTGCTTTTATACTCATGCTTATATAGAAGAGCAAATCCTTTTATAATGCCATCTTGCACATAGCCAGAAAAAGAACATTGTGTTTTATAATAATGCTTCACATAATGACTTTAATCTGGGTCAGTCATTTATCATTCAGCACAGAGTCCCGGTCAGTTCTGGGTCACTCAAATGCAGACAATATTTCCTGTAGGTGGCTTTATCATGAAAGCAGTTCTTGGCCTTTTCACCAATGGCACTGATTGAAGACACTTTCACTGTCTATGATGAGCTTTGGGAACTCTTACACGGAGCTCTTACACAGTGTTCAGAGCTAACTTTGTATAAATTGAGAAAATATCAAAATATCAAATTTTAGTGTCACATAACACATAAAACTTTTTTCCTAAAGATGTAATATTTTAATCCAAATTATGAGAATAAAAAATATATGGTATGAGATTAAAGTCATAATACTATGAAAATAAAGTCATGTAGAAATTGACAAAGTGGATATTTATTAGGGGTGTAACGAACGAATACAGTATTTTTAAAATTGTTTTTTTTTTTTTTTTTTTAAAGGAAATTCAAATAATAAATGCCGTTTAGACAGTCTTTGATGTGGCAGCACAGATCGCCAGTGTTGGGCTAGTTACTCAAAGAATGTAATATATATTACTCATTACTAGTTACTCCTTTCAAAAGTAATATTGGTACTTTACTTATTACTTTCTGGCAACAGTAATTAGTTACACTACTAGTTACATTACTTTTTCTTCACGCCCCACAGAAGTTGTAACTGTGTATCTTCCAGATAAAATTCTTCTAGAATGTTACTAACAACTTATTTCTGCCTCATCATTTGACCAAAATCCACATTGGATCGCAGTCAGAAGTTATTACAAACACTCAATAGTGACTGATAGTGGCATTCAAGTAGAAGTGTTGTACTAATCTCATTAATTATCATGTGTAGCTTGAAGTAATTTTTCGGTTACCCATATGCGATTAAATTTCGATATGTATTTTATCAAATCACATGAGTTTGTAAGAAATGGTTTAATTTTGCAAAAATATTTTTAATTATATTAATATAATGTACCACAAGGTGATCAGAGGGATGTAATGCCAGAGTAAAGTAAAGCCACAACTTACACAACAGATCTTTTTTTCCTGACAAAATCAATATAATGCAATATTTCTATCTGCTGAATGTAAATATTATTACTGAAATCTTATTAGTAATTCGTTACACTACTAGTTACTGCAAAAAGTAATATTATTACAGTAACTAAATTACTAGTAACTAGTTACTGCCCAACACTGCAGATCGCTGAATCAACGCCTTGGAGAGCCGCTTCTGGGACGGTTCAGAAACGTGCCGGTATAAACCCAACATAAGCATTGACTCGAGCAGCCACGATCAGCTCCGGTTCCCGTGTCTGAACCGCGACGCACAGCAGACGTGTGCAGAGCGGAGCACGAGTGAACGCGATCATTCTTTCCTCTGTACTACTACTAGTTTTAACGCGAATAAACATCTCATGCCTCATGTAATTGATCAATCAGTGTTTCAACCGTGGAAAGACATAAAAAAAAAAGCGTGGAAATAAAATGTCACATAGCATTTCATTTACCTCAGCAAGTCATCAGTGTCCACAGCTCGTTAGTTCACTAGAGAAATGAAGAGAGAAGCATTTCGCCAAATATTACACCGTATACTCATTATAATTTAATAAACCTGTTAGTCTTCTGTTATGAAACATGCTATGACAAATAGCCTAAAAACTTTATTATTTATAAGTTAATTTAAAAACTGCATTATGTGCAATTTACATGTTTGCATACATTTTTTTTAAAGCCGAGTGTTGATCATCTATTTAAAAATAAACAGAAATTAAATTTAAGTTTGAGTTAAGTTTTTAAGATTTTTATCACTAAGAAAATCTAAACTATAACTGAATGTATTTAAAGAAAGAGCAACTTGTTCAGTAAACCACTGTTTATTTTTTTTTTAAAAGTTTGGTTTCCCCCTCTGCTGTACCAAAATCATACGGAACCGTGACGTTAAAACCAAGGTACGTAGCCTACCAAATCGTCATATTTGTGTACCGTTACACCCCTAATATTAAATTAGACTGATTTCAATTGCTCACGTTGCTTATAACAACGAGACAGTTCCTAATAAAGTTTTTAGCCAATTGGCGAGAAAATGTTTTATTTATTCACAAAAGACAATTCTGACTGGCATTTGGTGTTTGGTAAGTGTTAATTTTGGACTCTGCCTGCACAAGTTCAACAGGCCGTTCTGCAGTAATGAGGGCTTGAGTCTGGTCAGCGAGCCGTCCTGTAAACAGTCTGAGAGCAGCGTTAATTAACTCTCACCAACACAGGAGAGCAGAATAAGGCAGAGATGGAGAGCCAGACCTCTGACCTCTTCAGGTCTAACCAGGCCTCATTGGACAGCCTCAATCTGAGCAATTAGTACACCGGGTGCCCCAATCTACATAATTGCCCAAGCAGGGGGTAGAACAGACGGGCATGTGAGTGGAGACCATTGGACACACACAAACAAACACATGATTCAAATAAAAAGACACACACACACACACTAATAACACTTAATAAGCTATGAAAAAGTCACCATCACACATGGATTTGCGATAAATGCATGGATTCTGAAGAAACCCTGCTGAGACGGAGCGCTGCCTGTTAAGCCTGAATGTCATGATTTCAGTGGGGATCAGTTCCTCCACCTCATCATGTGACCCCTCTGAAGAATGTTTTAAGTCAGGACGCAGGATAAAGACCCTGATTAGACTGGCTAAGAGTATCCAACCAACACCCAATGAGGCTTGTCTTTTGTGGTAGTATTTTGTGAAAAATGAGCGTTAACTAGTTGACCTCACTAATCATCCAGTCGGTTGTTTGATGCTTAGTCAACCATTGCAATCCAACCTTGAAAATGAGTTGGAGTTAAACGCCAAAGGTTTGGCTGGATAATAAAGACCGCTGTCACATATTTGCCAATTGATTTCTTTTTCCAGTAAATGTATCACATTTGCAGCTCAAGTAACAGTTCATTTTGTTTTTTGTTGTTACATTCACAAATCAGCACCAAAATACCAGTAATCGTTAAAGAAGAACCATTTGATCTGTCCAATTTGACAACATTTTTTCACTTCTTTGCAAACTGCAAAGCCGAAGCAATAATCAATGACGCCAAGCCATCTATAACATTTTCATAAGAAAACAATTAAAAAGCACCAGAGTTTACTGTAAACTCTGTGGAGAAATCACAAACTTAATGACTGTTCCAAAGCAGATTTCTTACATGCTTATACTGGTAATCTCACGCTTTGTTCACACATGATCTCTAAATGGCAACTTACAAGTAATTTTCTGGAAAAGACCGTTTGTGTGAAAGCACCTATTGTCTCGTTAGCACCTGCTGGTAGATGATGAAACTACATCATCTGGCTGCAAAGAGCTCCTTGAAAATAAGTATCACTATTCCAGACTATGTATACTACAACTACATTTTCTCTACAGTTTTTAACCAACTCTGACCCAAGCACATGACAGTGGAAGAGCTGATGTTTGAATCCAAACCAGTGGTCAACAAGCCTCTCTAAAGCTCTTCACGTCCACCCAGCATGTTCAGATAAGACCTTTTGTGTCCCTCTTGATCCCTGCTGGAAACAACAGCACTTAAACCCACAGCACCGTCAACCCTTCCAACCCTGACAAGTTGGATCACCGTAATCCATACATTTGGATAGCTAATCCACATTCAGTGCCTCAGAGGACATAGAGACCTTTCGGCTTGTCAAATCCTCAGACGAGGATTTTAAACTGGGTATGCGGGGTGGGTAATACATGGGGCACCCCCGTTTGTAGACAATGAGCTTGCCCAGCTGAGCTGACAAGATGTTTGGGCTTACCAATGCGTAAGATCAATTAAGAGTGGTTGAGAGGAAGGTCTGAAAAGAGAAGCGATGACCCTGCCGTAGAAGAGAGCCATGCTGCCCCTTTTCACTAATCCAGTAAAAGAGCCAAATATTTCAAGACATATCAGTCCACAAGCCACTGGAAACCAGGACGGGACCAGTCTCTTTCCTTTACTAAAACAGATCAATTGCATAAAAGTTTCTGAGCCACTGGTTTATCTACCTAAAACTCCTTTTGTGCTCAACAGAACAATGAAAGTCATACAGGTTTCGAACAACATGTGAATAAATTATAACAGAATTGACATTTTTGGAGGAACTATCCCTTCAATACTGCACTTTAACGGCAAAACACAGTAGGCCTAATTATACTTACTAAACTTAAGGAAAATGGCTTCAATTTTTGTTTTGATTTCAAGTACAATCTGAGCATAGTTGAGCCAAACCAGTCTGTCACAGTATATATCATGGCCTTAGAGAATGGATTTTCATCATAATTCAGTTTGGTCAAAATAGTAGTTACTGTGTTTTGTCTTTGCAAAATGTATCATTTGCTGCACAATATCCTGCTGTACAGGACCAACAGACATCTAAAGCTGTGTATACTGTATAAAGCATGGGGTCTGTAAAAGTTTGTTTTGTTTAAATGTTTACCAAGGATGCATTTATTTAATCAAAAGTACAATAAAAATTCTATTTTGAAAAATCATTCAAATGTTTTCTAATTTAATAAATCGCAAAAAGTAATTTACTTCTGTGATGATAAAGCTACATTTTTAGTAACCACTACTAAAAAGACAGTCTTCAGTGTCACATGATCCTTCAGAAATCATTCTAAATATGCTGCTTATGCTTTGGTACTCAATGTTTCTTAATATTTTTGTGGAATTTGTGATACATTTTATTAGAAAGTTCAAAAGAACAGCATTTGTAACATCAGAAATGCCTTTCACCATCCTTGCTGAATAAAAGTATTAAAAAGAAAAGCATTTTTTTTAATAAAACAAACATCTTACTGACCCCAAACTTTTGAACAATAGTGTATATCATGAAAGTGTGCATTTAAGTGTGTATTTAATATACAGAGATGGCATAAATATATTTACAGTACACAGGAATTACTATTCACAGGAAACAATAAATCAGTTCATTGTATCTGCTACCTGTTGATTCTGCAACTTTGTTATGATTTTGGCCAACTTAAATACTTGCTTCAAATTTCCCTGAAAAGTGCATTGTGTATTTAATTGTTCAGAAGTCAGTGTGTTGTATTGCTATACAGTGCATGTTATGACTGTCCAAACCTGTGCTGGGAAAGAAAACGTACTTTAATACCCCTGGCACAGACAGCAGGAGCCAATAAGTTGCTTATAATTAGGTGCTTCTAAGGCTCAAGTGTGCCTGCCTCTGGTGCATAATGGAGCTGCAGCTTGATCTGACCCCCTGCTGCCTGCCATAGTATATGCTCTGTTTAAGATTACAGTCAAATATTGTTCATTCATAATCATAAAGTAGGCAGACTGCATTAAAAGAGCACAGTTACCTCCATGTGATCAGTTTCAGAGGGGAAAAAACCTGTTGCACGAACATACACAGAAGGGATACTCACAGACATTTCCCGTGTTGTCAAAGCTGCTGAGCACTTCATCCACTCTAATGGGACCAAGATTGTCTCTGGAATGCATTAATAAAATTGATATAGTTATAAATATGATGAGATAATGACTAAACGTTAGTGTTAGCTAAATGATATTTGATTAAATTAATGTGTTTAATTATACTGACATAAGCAAAAGACTTAAATAAGAAGTTAAACCAAAAAAAAATAATAATAATTCTGACATAGTTTATTCACCCATTCTGCAATAAATAAAAATATGTATTCACAGAATGTCAAAGCTGCTCTTTTTTTCCATTCCATACTGAAAGGGAAGGATGACAATGGCTGTGATTATTTTCAGATAAATATTTCTGTGAAATATTTTCAGAGCATGATTTTCTGTGGTGCTTTTTATTATTATTCATATTTTTTGGAGTTTGACAAGTCTTGGTCCCCATCCATTTTCATTTAATGGAAAAAAAGCAGTGACACACATACTTCAAAACTTTACCTTTTGTGTTTGACAGGGTTCGGAACAACATGAGGGTATACGTAAAACATACCGAATTTACCTTTGTGAGAATTATGCCTTAAAAGTGTAAGTTCTTAAGAATCCTGAAGCTAAATTGCTTCATCTGCTCTAGTTAATTGAACACTTTCTCCAGCATACCTGAGTAAGGCACTGTACTGAGGAAAGATTGCACTTCTGTACTCCACCCAATGTCCTTCCGATGGCTCATCCGTCTCTGTGGGAGTGACCCTGCTCCTGGAGAACAGGTTAAAGGAGGAGAATCTTCGCACTGACACCTGCTGAACATCTGCACTGTCGAGCTGCTTCCGTTTCAGAACCTGCATTGTGAGAGATGCATAAGATTCGACTATTAAGACACGTCCATATATGTCTAGCGTGGAAAACACATTATGTAACGCATTACATTTACGCTTATTTAACCAAACACATGCAATCAGCTGCATGTTGAAGGAGATTCACTAAACGCCCCTCACCTGTCGCAGAAGAGCCCAGCGTGCACGGGCCACATCGGTTCCACAGTGAGAGTCGTGATTTTGGTGATTGTTCGCGTGCATTTCTGTCGCAGCTAACGGGGGATCTTTAAATTTATTCATGACAGAGCAACCTGCTCGATTTGATCCTGTTTCATGCAGAAAATAACTTCTCACAATATAACTACAACGACAACGGAACGCAGAGTCTGGGCGAAGGCTTATTTGGCATTTGTTTTCTGAATGTGGTTAAAGTCGCTGGTAGAATTTACTACCGTTTTTACCAATTCGCCGGTATGCGCTGGTCTCTGTTGCTTGGTAATAAAATCCCATGCTACTTCCGTACACCACCTCCCCTTGATGCAGGGCGAAAGGAAATCCAATTCACTACCAGAGTAATCGAACAGCCGGCTCTATCGGCTGTCATCTATGATTATTGATTCGATTACTCTTGTCTGGACTAGATGTCATATTTTAGCGCCGTTAGTGATGGGGAGTCCGACTCATTTCAGCGAGTCACTTCTTTTGAACAGTTCGTTTCAAATAGTCGATTCAAAAAGCTTTTTCGTGGCGTATTAGTTTTGGAAAGTAGCGCATATTTTGTTGTAGCGGTGTTTATTTTAATTTCATGTGTTCCAGCTGAGTTTGTTGCAGCCATTCAGCTCATAAAAATAGCAATTAAGAACCTAAATATTAATTGCATTCGCATTAAACAATACAAAATTGACTTTTATCAGCTAATTCGGTTTGCTAATCTATTATTTGTACAAAAGAGTCGTTTTTCGGTTCAAGTCAGTTGTTTATTCTAGAACTGTTTGGACCGACTCAGTCTGATTGCTAAATGAATCCTTCAGACAGGTTTTGTGAACCGATTCAACCGGTTCTTTTAAAAGATTCGAGTCAAACGGACATCGCTAGTGTAAATGTCAGTGCACCACTGCTCTACACGTTGCAGCACATCATGAGCAGAAAGTTAGGGAAGTTTAAGTATTTTGAATGTGATACTTGCCCAGAATCATAATGCACTGTATATTTTGACATTTAAGGTAGCAGTAATACGTCGCTAATTCATAATCAGGCTCTAATTAGACAGTGACATCCTGCTGCATTAAATGAATCTGATCACCTCCTCATGTCTGCTGCTTCTGCGATCAGTTTCACGCAATATCCATCGGAGGAATATACACCCACTTATCTCGCGTCTTTACACTGAGGTAGGATCGACTTCATACTCATTATAAACTCTATAATGTTCCGTGTATTATAAATAAACTGCAATGAAAGATACGTTAGTTACAAGTGCAAATACAGACATGGAAAAGACAAAACCAGCAGCAGACACTAAACCTGAATGCAAATTGGAAATAGATCATTTCTGCATCATTATACAGTGTCAGATGACGATACAGATGTTAAAGCATGTATTGGAAGATTTAAAAAAAAAAAAAAAAACATATCGTAAATCAATATCAAGAAATGAACCTGTTAACTGTCACTGGCCCACTTGCCATTACATGTTTTAAACAGTAATATCTTAGTCTGAACCTAAAGCAGTTTTCATATTTGTTGACTGATTTCTGAAATATTTTACAGAGCAACTGTAATTTATTAGTTTGTAAGAAGAGTACTCCTCAGAGTCAGAGAGCGAGTTCTGACCTTTACTTTGAAATAGTGATACATATATAAAATCTTGAAAAATCTGTAAAAAAAAATCTCCATTCATGTTCATGTCAAGTGTTCAAAAGATAACACTCGTTCTATTTTTGTGAAAAAAGGTCTAAAAGTGTTTCGAATATAAAGAAAAAACAATAGGTTCTCAATTTGTGATGCAGCGTGAACTATAGCGTACATCCAGGGTTCTTGTCATATGTCGTTTGTGTGTTTTTTAGAGGTTAAATTGAAAGCAAATACTGCCATACTACCCTTAATACGTCAACATCATAAACCGAGAAAAGTATGGAAAAGCATGTTTCAGATCACTCAAACCATATATGGAAATGGAGGCGCCCTTATATGGTTAATAAAGGGGTTTTATGGTCATCTAGTGGAAAAGCTTGGTACTACGGCCAAATTAAATTTCACTGAAAGCTCATTTTTTGAGATACCAACCTCAAATTTGGAACACAAATTTTCAGATTTTTGATTTTCTAGCAGTTTTAGAGTGAAACATGTTTTGTAAAATATATATTTTATGTAAAATATAAATATTTACATTTTTACATTTTATATTTTCATAAACTTAAACTTCCATAACGTTTTTGTAATATCATTTTTAGAACTTTTCACCTCTACAATAATCTGCCAAGTGTCTTCTTTAAAAAGAGACCAACCTTAAGTCTCTGCTCCAAAACATTCAAAATTTATAATAATTTAAGTTGGAAATGTCATTTTAAGGCCTACACTCAAAAAGTGGAACCGACAGTTAACAGGTTAAAGTTAGAAATGCATATATGAAATATGTATATGACTCTATAAAAGGGATTTAATTACATATATGTAATTAGTACTCTATATATATATATATATATATATATATATAAGTACTAATTACATATATACACACTAGTCAACATTTGAAGTGGATCAAAACCTTTTCATCAAAGTTGCCCTAAAACGTAAAACCAAAATGTGTTCTTTTCTTAGGACAACTTTGATTAACTTTTTGATCCACTTCAAATGTTGACTATATATATATATATATATATATATATATATATATATATATATATATATATATATATATATATGGAACTTTGATGAAACTCCGTGCTTTAGGGATCCTCTCAGACTACAGCAGAGCTGTCTAAAGCCCAACTACAGAAACTAAGAGATCAAGAGCAGCGTTTCAAAAGAAGATTGCATTCGGTTCATAGGAAGTTTGCAGATGTACCAGAAAATTCTGAGGTAAGCAACTGTATTGGTGCAAAATGTGTGTAATTCATAATTGATAGAAATTATAAATCAGTCTTCATTCCCTCAACATATTTTCAAGTTCCAGGGACAGCATCATGTATACTTTGAAGATGGCAAAGGGATTTACAGATCGACCTTGGGACACGGTAACAGATATTAAAAAGAAACCATTTCAGTAAACACATTTTATTTAGTCACAACTAGAAACAAAGCAATGTTTGCATGCAGATGAACAGGAGATGTTGGAGGTGTTCAATGCAGATTGGGGAGGAGGTGGATATGGAACCATCCAGAGGGTCAGACTCTCTCCCTCAGAGACCATGCTGGCCGTCACTGTAAAGAAAGACCACCATGAGGAGACCAGATGCGTGTTGGTTCATTTAGGTGGTCTCATCCTTCATCAAAAGGCCCTGTTAGTTTTAGACAATGTGCTCAGCTTTGGTAAGATCTACTATAATTAAAACTTTCTTGACAAAGAAACATTCTTTTCCTTCTCAAATGTCTTCTCTCTGTGCAGAATGGGCCACAGATGACGTCTTCTTCTACAGCACACAGGAGACTCTTCGGTGCCTATGTGTTTTCCGTATTCATCTCAGTGATTCTGGTGTCCAAAATACCCTTGTTTATGAAGAAAAGGATCCAGAGTAAGTGTCTAATTGTTGGTGAAGAGTGCTTTTGGCCAGCATTGATGTGTTCTGCCCGTTCCTCAGGTTCTTTGTGGAGGTCAGTTGTTCCAGAGACCATAGGCTGGTGACCATTAACTGCAGCAGTAAGATCAGCTCTGAGGTGTGGTTTGTTGACAGCAAGACTCCGCTCTCATTCCCCACCCTCATCCAGTCCCGTCAGCCTGGACTGCTTTACCACGTGGAGCACTCGGACAACTGCCTGTTCATCCTGGCTAACACTGGAGCAAACCAGGAGTATCAGGTAAGAGCATCAGTATCAGACTTGAGCAGTATTGTTCAGAACTAAATTATAACCGTGTTTATGCATGTCATTTTTTTCTTTCTCTAATCTCCAGCTGCTAAGGGCACCTTTAGACTCTCCATCCATGCCACTCTGGGTGCCATTGTTGAGTGCTGTTCCAGGAACAGTCATTAAAGATATGGAGCTGCTTCAGGATCACTGTGTGTTTACAGTGAAAGATTCACAGTGTCGACTTCAGATCCAGACTCTTTCCACACAAGAGCCTTATCAGTTAAACACTCACAAGGTGTGAACAAGAATCACAAATTCACATACACCACAGCCTAGAGTGTGTGTTTATAATGATGCTGAGTTAAAGAGACATGTTTTATTTTAGATTTTAGGTGTGTTTTACTGGATATATGACTTTTTATTTTATACATTTGTTCTTATGGCAATGTTGTATATAAACACTACCATTCAAAATTTTGGGGTATTAAATTGATTGAAAGTGAATGTAAAGACAGTAATGTTACAAAAGATTTCTGTTTTAAATAAATACAGTTCTTTTGATTGTTCTATTTATCAAAGTATTTGGAAAAATATTAAGCAGCACAACTGTTTTCAACATAGATAATGATAAGAAATGTTTCTTAAGCACCGAATCAGTACATCTGAATGATTTCTGAAAGATCATATGACATTGAAGACTGGATGCTTAATAAAGCTGAAAACTGAGCTTTGCCATTAGTGAGGATTACATTTTATAATATATGAAAATAGGCAACTTATTTTACTTTGTAATATATTTCACAATATTATTTTTTAAATGCAGCCTTGGTGAGCACAAGTTTAAATGTTGCTTATATTAATTTCTCACAATGAAAGTGCCATGAAGTATCAGCCTTAAACTTGTATGTCCAATCTCTCTGATGCATTTAAAGGACCTTGGGCTGTCTCAGACTCTATTAACCTGTGGTCTATGACCATGGTCCAAAGATGGGATCCAAAATAACAGTTTCAGCAATGTTTCTGTTTTGTTCTTAGCTTCCTCACTGGGCCTGTGATTTATCACCGCAGCGTGTTGGAACTGTGGACAGAGGGTCATTTGGTTTCCTGCTGTCCTCCCCAGTGCACCCACCTGTACACTACCTCTATTCCTCCAGAGAACAAAAGCTCTCCGTAACAGAGGACAACACCAAGTACATGTCCCTCACTGAGTTTAACACAACACGCCTGCAGGCAGCCAGTCAGGTATGAGCCATTTATATGTGAGAAGTCTTAAAGTACACTGGTACAAAAAGCAGACCGTGTGCTTTTAAAAAGCCATAATATCCCAATGTCTGTATGTTTAGGATGGTACAATAGTGCCTTTGACTCTCCTCCACATGCCAGCATTATCTGAGCTGCATAAGTCTCCACTGCTCCTGCATGTATATGGAGCTTATGGTGTTGATCTCAATATGGCCTTCAGTCCTGAGAAGAGACTGCTGCTGGAGGACGGCTGGGCTCTGGCCTACTGCCACGTCAGGTACTGAACTACAACTCTAATCATGTTTTTTCATAGGTACATTACCGTTCAAAAAGTTGGGGTCAGTAAGACTTGTTTTAATATTTGAAATGAATCTCTTATGCTCACCAAGACTGCATTTATTTGATCAAAAATACAGTAAAAACTCAAATATTATGAAACATTATTACAATTTAGAAGAACTGCTGTCTATTTTAATATAATTTAAAATGTAATTGTGTTATGTGATTGCAAAGCTGAATTTCCAGCATCATTACTTCAGTCTTCAGTGTGACATGATCCTTCAGAAATCATTGTAATATGCTAATTTGGTGCTCATTTCTTCGTCTTCTTCTTCTTCTTATTATTATTATTATTAATATGCTGCTTAATATTTTTGTGGAAGCGTGATGCAGGATTATTTGATGAATAGAAAGTTCAAAAGAAAAGCATTTATTTGAAATAGATTTTTTGTAACATTATAGATGCCTTTTCTGTTACTTTTGACCAATCTAATGCATCTTTGCTGAATAAATGTATTAATGTATTTTTTTTTTTTTTTTTTTTTAATCTTACTGACCCAAAATTGTGAACAGTAGTGAATGCTGAAATACTGCATGTGTATTAGTGAATAGTGAATGAGTATTAATACCAAAATAAGCCATTTGAAATGCATTTTTATTGTGTGTTTGTGTTGTTTGTGACGGGGCAGGGGTGGTGGTGAGCGTGGTCTAGCGTGGCATCGAGCGGGTTCTGTGCTACAGAAGTGGAGGGGAGTGGAAGATCTTGCAGCTTGCATTCAGACTCTTCATCACTTGGGAGTGTCTCACCCTGCTCTTACCGGCCTCACTGCACGCAGTGCTGGAGCTGTCCTAGCGGGGGCGCTGTGCAACCATAACCCACAGCTTCTTAGAGCTGTAATTCTACAGGTGGATCATTAGTACATCGAGTACACATTCCCTGAGCCTTATTGGCATAGTTATATGAAGTTGTAATTATCTGCAGGCACCTTTTCTGGATGTTCTTGGCACAATGCAAGACCCTTCCCTGCCGCTTACTGTAGAGGAGAGAGGGGAGTGGGGAGACCCCCGTATAAGAGAACACAGGGACAACATTGCCTCTTACTGTCCCTGTCACAACATTATACCTCAGGTAAATCATTCAGATGTCACTTCCACTACAGTTCAAAAGTTTGGGCTTAGTATGAATTTTTTTTTTCAAAGCCATTAAAAAAGCTTACCTACCCAAACTTTAGATTAGTAGTATGCAGTGTGTGTTTCATCATTCAGGAGTCAATTAATAACTGTTTCTTCTTTTTTTATAGCTTTACCCATCCATGCTGATCACTGCGTACTCAGAGGACCGTAGAGTTCCTTTATCTGGGGTCATGAAGTATGTGGAAAGACTAAAGAAGGCCATCCAAATGTATACCACTCGGGTCGGTGTTAACGGTGAGTGTATATATGCTCTAGTCGGCCTTTTTAAACATCTTTGCACTTCTCATATTCTCCTAGCACATAAAACAAAGCCATTTTAGCGCACGGGTAAGAGGTGTTATGGGGCACAAAGTAGACCATTACAAATCACAGCCTTGAGTGGTGCGGTGCATCATTACAGCGATATGATAAAAGCCAATAATGTTCAATAAGTAAATGTGTTTGTAACCCTGGACCACAAAACCAGTCATAAGTAGCACAAGTATATTTGCAGCAATAGCTAACAATACATTGTATGGGTCAAAATTGTCGATTTTTCTTTTATGCCAAAAATCATAAATAAGATAATTTTCCATGAAGATAGTTTGTAAATTTCCTACCGTAAATATATCAAAACTTACTTTTTGATTAGTAATATGCATTGCTAAGAACTTTATTTGGACGACTTTAAAGGTGATTTTCTCAATATTTAGATTTTTTTGCACCCTCAGATTCCAGATTTTCAAATATTGTCCTATTTTAACAAACCGTACATCAATGGGAAGCTTATTTATTCAGCTTTCAGCTGTATAAATCTCAATTTCAAAATTAGAAATAAGAAATTGATCCTTATGACTGGTTTTGTGGTCCAGGGTCAACCACAATATCTATAGACAGATATTAAGTGATATTAATTTAACATTGGTGTATTTGGTCATGTATCTATAATCTCGTTAGCCCATAAAGTGAATGATATTAAAAACTACTTCTAAACCAAGTGAAGTATAATGGAAATGAACTTGGAGGTCACTGGCTGTAATCCCAGCTCTCAAATAAACCCCTGGGTTTAAGAGAAGCACTTACACTCTCTCCTCAGGAGAGAAAAGCACTGATCTGGAAACAGGTGATGTGGAGCGATTCCTCTCCATATCAACCTGAGGTCACCTTGTGCGCGAGCTGCTCCGTGAGAGACGCTGTCAGCACATCTTAGTCCGGACCCCCTCTGTCAGACCTCTCCATTTGTGTGCCATTAATTATCTTTATTATACACACACACACACCTTCGCTAACACCCCACACACATACACAAAGCAAAAAAACAAAGTTCCTCTAATCTCTCCCATTCCTCTCTGGGAGATAAAACGCCGATCACACATGCTGCCAGCTCAGACGATTAACATGTTTATGAGATAGTCTATCAGGCAAGGAGATAAGGAACAATACACTGGGCTGTGCCAAGGTCAGGAGAAGGCTTGTGAAACATGCGGCCCAGAGAAGGAGCGGGATGGAGAGAGACACCGGCGGCCGCACTGCAGATAAGAGGCAGATGACAGAGTTTTAAGGATTAGGCATATGATTTTTACACTCAGCTTCACTTCAGAGAGATCCCATCACAGTGGGGAAATAAGGCAGCCAGGCAAAGGAGTGGGCCAAGTCCACCTACATGGCAGCCTCTCATCATCCACTCTGTTTCAAGAGCGTTGACTTTAAAGTGCTGGATGTGATGCCCAGGTGTTGTGATGGAGAGCCAGTGTGCCCGGATTACGCTTTGGATATTGTCAGTCTAGTCTTACATATTCAGTGCCTTTGGCCTCATGACAAACATGAACTAGTGTACTTCAATTTCTTTATTCATCTACCATATTTATGGTTCCCCAAGAGACATTTTTGGCTTCTTACATTTTTTTTAAAGGTGCTTTAGTAACTTTTTCCTTATTAAAAACGCCAGTATTGTTATTGTTAACTTAAACTATTACAAATAATTTTTGTTAACTGAAATAAAATATTAAATATTAGATAAAACATGTAAACGAAAATTTGTAATGTTGTCTGGGGAACTAACTGAAATTAGTACTGAATTACCAAATTTGAAATAAAAGTAAACTGAAGGTAAATGGAAACAAGTAAAAAATGAAAATCACGATCACATAAAATTACTTAAACTAAACTAAATAAAATTAAAGCTAAAAAGCTAATTTAAAATAATAAATGCTATAATAGTAGCATTTAATAGTTTTACAGGAAAATTAATAATTAAAAAAAAATTTTAAATCACACACTCCAGTCATATAAAATTCCTTAATCCAGACATAGTAAACAATAATAATTACATGTACAACACTGTTATGGATAGTTCACCTAGAAATTACATTTCTTTCATCATTTACTCACCCTCATTTCGTTCTAAAAAAGAAGATATTTTGAAGAATGTTCGTAAACATTACTCCCATAGTATTTTTTCCTCGTACTATAGAAGTCATTGGCTACTCGCAACTGTTTTGTTACCAGTATTCTCCAAAATATCTCCTTTTGTGTTCAGCAATAGGAAAATTCGCTCTCTGAATACATATTGTGGTTGATTGCATTTCTACCAAGGCATCGGTAACTGATGTAATTTTATGTTCAGTTTAAAAATACATGTTCACCTGTGCCTCTATAAATGACATGTTCAACCAGCAGCACGTGTCCCAGCTGTCATCCTGGACCTGCAGCCAGGAGGGGATCACTTTGGCCCTGAGGATTTTCATCTGTCCTTAAATGAGGTACAGTACATAAACACTCTATTATATTCATACTGCACCATATCAGACTGAATTGTTAAATTACCTGCTGCCTGTGTGAACACACTCAAACATAATACTTTAGCATGCTGGCTATTACAAAGCTTTGGATTAATCATTAAGGTTGTTATTATATAAACTTTATGATCATGTAAAAGTGCATTTTAGCATTATAGAGATCCTTTTTTTCCTGTAACAGTCTCTTTATCTCACAGTTTAGTGTCACACAGTAACTTATACTGCACTGTTGTTAGTGAGACTTATGTTTACAGCTTTGTGTCATGGGTGATTTTTTTATTTTTTTTTCTCTCTCACACAGAGTGCCCAACAGTTAGCCTTTCTTTACACAGAACTTGGACTAGACCACCCAAAAACTCGACGGAGACGAAAAGAACAGTCAAATAATCTGACTGGCAAGTCTCATAAACCATGAAATTAAATTGTATGTGTGGATGTGTGAGTGAAAAACAACCAGACAAAGTTTTTCAGATTTTTCTTAATAAACCAAACGTTTATTTTGTTACATAGATGCTAGTTATTTCTTTTTGAATAAAAGTTTGTCTGGCAAAAAACATTTTGCATTGCCAGGCAACTTAAACACAAACGATACACATTATCACAATAATATGGAGTGAGATTTCAAAGTGGGCGGGACTAGCCAGTATGACACCACCGAAATAAAACAAGGAATAGATAGCCTTTATCGTTTGTCACTGTGTCGCTCAAGACACGTCTTCTAGAAAGCATCTTCAACACTTGTACAGAATATCTAGTTCAGGCAAGTAGCAGGCTTTCTCAGAAACATAGCACTCAGGTGCATGGTTGGGGTGAAAGCGCTGATTGGTGGAATATTCCAGGAGCAGTCCTTGCCCTCGAGATGTTGGAATTCTGGATTTAGAGAAAGTCTTTTGACTTATTGGCACCGTACTTAAATGCACAGTTAGAGTATCTGGCAACTCACTAACTGAAGACAAGTCTGTTGTAGTATCCTTGCCGAAGTTTAGAACCACTAGGAAGGCTTTGTTGAGCCCATCCAGCTCACGCAAATAAGCAAATATGTTGACATCGCTCCAGACGAAGCAGAACCAGCCTCGGGACAGGGCCAACTCAGCCACTCGGAGCAAACTCAGAGCACGATACTGTGAAATGGTGGAGTGTGTATCAGCCTGCTGAAGCTGGAGAGAACAATATGAGCTGGATTAGAGGTTTCCCTGCTTTAACGCACGCTTTCTCGTCAGCAGTCTGAATCAACGTACCTCCACATTGACAGTGCTGTAGTCTGGAGCGATGTCTAGCCATGTGCCATTTTCACTGTCACTAAAACCAGCATTGAGCTTATCGTCCCACTGCATTGGTGTTCGCTGCGGGTCCCGACTTTTGCTCTAGATTTTAAAATAAAACATATTTTACTTTAAAAAAATAATGCATTAAGTTGATCAAAACTGACAAAATATCAAAACTGATTAAATCTGTTTACAATGTTACAAAAGACTTCTATTTTAAATAAATGCTTTTATTGTGAACTTTCTATTCATCAATAAATCCTGAAAAATGAAAAAACAAAAACTTGTTTTTAACATTGATAACTTATTTTCAAATTTAAATCATTTAAATTCAGCTTTGCCATGACAACAACAAATTACATTTTCAAAAATAAAAATAATATTGTTTAATTGTAATAATATTTCACAATGTAAACGATCACCATGGCTACATTTATTTGTTCAAATCATTTTATTTATCAAATAAATATAGCCTTGGTGATCATAAGTAAGAATGTGACAATGTTTACATGGACCAAACATATAAGTAAAAAACATAGGCTAAGTAAAGGTGATGACAATATTGTCAACATTTAAAAATCTTACCAACCAAAGTTTTATTATTAAATATTATTAGTGCTTTCAAACAATTAATTCCATTACAAAATAAAAGTTTTTGTTTACATGTGTATATTTATACAAGCACATGCATGTATATATTTAAGAAAAATGTGTTATGTTTATGTTCAATATATTTATATATAATAAGAATATAAATGTAAATATTTTCAAAATATTTACTGTATGTGTGTGTATTTATATATACACACATTAAATATACACAGTACACTTACATATATTATGTAAACAAAAACTTCTATTTTGGATGCGATTAATTGTTTAACTAAACATTATATAATATGTTTACAGTATATTTATTTTATATATTAAACATAGTATAACTGTATAAAAGTGCTACATTTTAATGTGTTAAATGTAACTATCACTTAAAAAAAAGTCCTTTTCACTTACTGGATCATGCAGTCCAGAAGGATCCTGAATTACAGATACATTTACGTTCACCATGCCAATCTCTTCTCCATAGTATGTTGTGGGAGTTCCAGGCAGTGTTAACAACAGCATGTTTATAGCACGTGTATATTCCGTACCAGCACTTGAGCCTATACGTGGCTTGTCATGGTTTCCCACCTATAGACGTACACAAACATATTTTGTGCATGTGACAAACTCAACGAACTGTATGCAATTTTTTACATTTTAAAATCAGTTTGACCATCCAAAAGGCACACAAACTTTTATTTTTCCATTTAGCAATGCTAGTGTTTCAGCATTAAATATTTGAAGTGATCTGATTCTTAATGAACAGACAGATATCTGGTCACTCACCACCCAGTTTGGCCATTTTCCCTTTGGCATGTTTGACATCCATAAATTAACCAAGCGTTTGGCTTGATTTCCTGACACATCATCAGGAAGGTACAGGAGATAGAAGTTAAAGGGGAAGTCGCTTTCAGTGACATAGCTCGTGCCATAGTACCTCATGGTTTTATCTATTTCTTCATAATCATAACACTCCATCACCATGAACCTGATTGGTAAGAAAAAAAAAAAAGTTATTTACAAGAGAGAAACAAAACGTATATTGAGGAAGAAGAGGAAGAAGTGAGGATACCTGTAGCGGCCGGGCTCTCTGCTGTAGGCGTCCAGCTCTATCCTCCAGTTTGTCAGGATCTCATGTAAGCCCGGTTGTGTGTAGGTGTAGTCATGGTACAGCTCAAACTCTGTGTCCACAGTCGACTGAAGGACACAAAAGAGGAAATAAAGAGAAGAATACTGCTGTTAGTCACACTGCACGTCCAAATGTGTTGCGCTAATGCGAGCAACAAGTTTTTAAGATTATTACTAAACATGGTTCAATGAATGAAATTAGTACTTTTTAGCAAGGACACATTAAATTGACCAGTGTCTGTAAAGCATTTATGATGTTAAAACATTTATTTTGAATAAGTGCTGTTATTTTGAACAAAGTATTACAGTTTCCACAAAAATATTAAGCAGCACAACTGTTTTCAACATTGATAAGAGTTTCTTGAGCAGTAAATCCGCATATTATAATGATTTCTGAAGGATTGTGTGACACTGAAGACTGTAGTAATGAATGTTTAAAGTTCAGCTTTGCCATCACAGGAATAAATTACATTTCACAATATAATAAATTAGAAAACAGTTATTTAAAATTGTAATGTAATTTCACAATATTGCTTTTTTACTTCATTTTTGATTAAATAAATGCAGAGAGACTTCAACGCTAGTGTATTTTAACCCATTCCTCAGCAAACAAGAAAAATTGTGTTATGTACTTACAATAGAAGTCAATGGGGTAAGGAAAGGCATTGTACATTTAGAAAATAAATTAATAAAATCTTTGTCTGTGCTGAATTTAAAAAAAAAGGAAAAGTAATAAAGGAAAAATTCAAACAGGTATTATGCTGGTAAAGCATTACCAGACTTCTATCTACCTAGTCTAGCAGTCATTCCACTAAAGAAAGAATTAAAGGACCACTAAAAGGACAAGTTATACTAAAGCAACACATTTCTGCTTTTAAGCCTGAAATGTCTTGCCCCATAGACTTCCATTGTAAGTACATTAAACGCAATTTTTGTGTGTTCTCACAAACCGAGGGATGAATGAAAATGATTTCCTGTGGTAATCAACATGTCACAGATGATCAATTTTAACTTGTTCTGAAGCCGGAACAATCCTCCAAGTTAATTCTAACAAGTCCATGAGGACCAGAAAGACAAATCACTCAAGAAGAGGGCCAGGACCATTGAGTCATTCAGCGGCCTTCCCTAGACCTTCAATGGCTTTGAAATCGTCTGGAATTAGGATAATGGGAATGACTTGCTAATAAATCCAGAGAAGTATGCACTAGTAATCCTTAAATGACATTGTGAGAACAAAGAACAGTAATATGACTCCTCCTGAATGAATTCGAAGAACATTTTTGACTCTAGCAGATGAAGTGCTTCAATAAATAAGTGTATAAACTGAATGTGTGCCTTTTCATATGATTATACAGAATAGGTCATAGTTGGGCTTACTGGATCTTGGTCAGGGTCGACCTGGGGTTCATTTCTCAAATGTGTGGCCTCAAGCATGTGTTTCACAGCGTCCATGCGGAACCCATCCACCCCCTTCTTCAGCCAGAAATGGATTATGTCCTATTAGACAGATGTGGAACAAAGATCAAAGAGGGTCCAGGTTTGTAGTGAAACATGATATGGTACGGTGGATCTGCATAAAGAGCCTTTTTGTTAAAGAGCTTGAAGGCTAACTAATATTCCTCCTCCACATTATTGAAAAATGTGAGGTCATGACGTAATGCTGAACACAATTCACTTTTTCTATAATTTATACATGCTATTTTATTCATCCTGTGTAAATGAAATACAAAACAGTCTGTTTATTTCTGTAAACGCATAACTTAGTAGTTTCAAAGAGGTTACTCTATTACCAGTGGCAGAATAAGACACTTTAACCAGCCAAGAAACTCTGTTCATAGCTCTTTGTAGCGTTTAAATAGGTGGTAGCTGCAAGCTTAGGTGGTCTAAAGCCCCCTTACATAAAGAACTTATTCAGACAAAGTCACCCATTTTCTTAATACTCTCTCGTTCTCACATTCCCAAAGCAACATTCAAACATTCATTATATATCCACCCAAAATCTTAACTATATACTTTACCATAGCTATTTATTTCTTCATTTTTATTCCCAGTCATGAAAAAGCTGGAAATACAAGGGAATTTTAAATTGTGATTTCCAGGCCTGCAAAAGTCACGCAAATTAACAAAATCCTAAAAAGTCATGGGAAATGTTTTTGTAATTACGCTCGAGCTCAAACATTTAATCTAATCAAGCGAACTTGTACTGCTTGTTCTCATCGTACCCGGTGTAAATGTCTGCATAATGTTCACAATCAAGCCGTTGTCTGCAAGCTTACCGTCATCTCCTCTATGACTCGAGGGTTACGGTAGTTCAGGTCAGGCTGTTCCTTGAGGAACTGATGGAAATAGCACTGTTGTCGCACCTCATCATACTCCCAGGTGGAATTCCCAAAGACACTCACCTGACAAATCAAACAATGTGATACTATAGTCAACCACTGGAGTTAATAACGAGTTTCATTTAATCTCGATAGTAACAAATAAATAAATAATGTGTTGTATAACAGTATGGAATGGAATATAACAGAAGATCCAAACACAGCAGCTGTCACTATTCACTGATTTGGACAATCATACCCAATTGTTTGGAGGTTTGTCTCGTGTGCAGTTAACCCAGATGTAGTAGTCTTTATAGGGCTCTGTACCATTACGACTAAGTTGGAACCAGATGTGTTTGTCACTGGTGTGGTTCGGGATGTAGTCCATGATCAGCTTTAGACCTGGGCCAAAAAATGATGCTGTTATCAAACATAGCATTTTATAGTGATATGACAATGTAATAATAGTGTTATAACACTAAGTTTAATAAAACTGTTAATTATTACCCATCACGTTACTCGTGAAGCTCATAATATGCTAAGATTCAAACTACAGTCATAAACATGGCAAAAATGATCACAGTACAGGTTTGTCAATGTGTTACATGCTGCTGGTTGGTGACAATGTTGAGTGAAATATTTCTTATATAGCATGTCCACCTTTGTCATGCATGCTTGCCAGGAGGTCGTCAAAGTCTTCCATGGTTCCAAAGATGGGATCGATCTGCCTGAAGTCCTCCACATCGTATCCAAAGTCTCTCATAGGAGACTTGTAGAAAGGGCTGATCCAGACTGCTTTGATGTTCAGGTACTCGAAATGACTCAGTTTCTCCTCGATTCCTGAAGCAAAAACCATGAATTATAAAACTGTTATGTTATCTATAAAGTTTGCACCTTTGATCTGTGTACGACATTCAGCAATACAATTAATTTATCTTGATCAAACTAACCTTTATAATGATTTCAATCTTTTAATAGCTAAATGTGAACATCTGGAGGGTCTATAAAGTTATTGTACATCTTCTTGTAGAACATAAGCTGGTGTTTTGTCTTATCCACAATGTTTGCTTTGTGTGGACATGTTTCAAAGTAAAATACTAATCATACTGTAATGTACAGCTGTAAAAACAGTTTTATGTACTTTATGGCATGTGTAGATGCAATTTTGCCCATTACGTAAGAGCAATTAAACAACCTCCTCCTCTTGCTTGAAACAGAATATGCTGCAATACAGAACCATTATGATGGAAAAACATGGCTTTTGTGTGTCTGTCCAAGCCATCAATACACTCACTTCTCAAATAACGCTACAGCTGGAGGGAACTCTCAGCTACTGAAAAGAGAATTGTTTTTCAAGGCAGCTTGATACACTACTACTAACTTTTCCCTGTCCTTTTTGTTTTGTTTTCTGTTTTAGGCCAATTTTCTTACATAATGTCTCTGAATTATTTAAAAGTTCCCAGATTGTTGAAAAATGAGCACATTATGCACACTAGGATGTGTGTGGGTACATTAGGAGTTCTCAAAATGACAAAAAAACACATGATCCAAACCAGACAGAGGTTCACATATCTCATAATTATATTACATAAGTTTTACAGAAAAATTTACTTTAATAATTACATAATTTTTATGTAAACATGGACAAAATAATGGCTATTCCCAAATATATGTTGTATTTTGAGATATGCATCAAGGAAAGGATATTGAATTAATTGAAATTAATATACACATATATATATATATTAAAACGTGCTTAAAATGCATATATATTATGCATTATATATGTATATATATATATATATATATATATATATATACATATATATATATATATGTATAGTATATATGTATGTATAGTATATATATATGTATATATATATATGTATATATATATATATATATATAAATGCATTATTAATATTAACTACTTTTTTTAAATGCATTAAAAATTGTATATAGTCATGGCCAAAAATATCGGCACCCTTGGTAAATATGATCAAAGGCGGCTGTGAAAATGAATCTGCATTGTCCTTTTGATCTTTTATTTAGAAAATTCACAAAAACAATCACCCTGGAGTGCTCAAAATTGTGAATATGAATGGGAATATACTTCAGAGATATTTTACTCATAAGAATTTCTAGGGGTGCCAATAATTGTGTCCAACTTGTGTTTGAGAAAAACATTTATTTGATAATGATATTTACCCCATTTTAAATTCTTATTATCAATGAAAGGTTAGATTTTTGAGAATTTTTTAAATAAAAGATCAAAAGGATTAACAATGCAGATTCATTTTCACAGCCTTCTCTGATCATACAGGTGCATCTCAATAAATTAGAATGTCGTGGAAAAGTTCATTTATTTCAGTAATTCAACTAAAATTGTGAAGCTTGTGTATTAAATAAATTCAATGCACACAGACTCATTTAACAAAAACCCACCAATTCTCAACAATCTCAACAAATTAGAATACTTCATAAGACCAATAAAAAAAACATTTTTAGTGAATTGTTGGCCTTCTGGAAAGTATGTTCCTTTGCTGTACATGTACTCAATACTTGGTAGGAGCTCCTTTTGCTTTAATTACTGCCTCAATTCGGCGTGGCATGGAGGTGATCAGTTTGTGGCACTGTTGAGGTGGTATGGAAGCCCAGGTTTCTTTGACAGTGGCCTTCAGCTCATCTGCATTTTTTGGTCTCGTTTCTCATTTTCCTCTTGACAAGAGGAGGTCTGGTGAGTTTGCTGGCCAGTCATGCACATCGTTTAACCAACTTTTGCTGCTTTTGGCAGTGTGGGCAGGTGCCAAATCCTGCTGGAAAATGAAATCAGCATCTTTAAAAAGCTGGTCAGCAGAAGGAAGCATGAAGTGCTCCAAAATTTCTTGGTAAACGGGTGCAGTGACTTTGGTTTTCAAAAAATACAATGGACCAACACCAGCAGATGACATCGCACCCCAAATCATCACAGACTGTGGAAACGTAACACTGGACTTCAAGCAACTTGGGCTATGAGCTTCTCCACCCTTCCTCCAGACTGGACCTTGGTTTCCAAATGAAATACAAAACTTGCTCTCATCTGAAGAGAGGACTTTGGACCACTGGGCAACAGTCCAGTTCTTCTTCTCCTTAGCCCAGGTAAGACACCTCTGATGTTGTCTGTGGTTCAGGAGTGGCTTAACAAGAGGAATACGACAACTGTAGCCAAATTCCTTGACACGTCTGTGTGTGGTGGCTCTTGATGCCTTGACCCCAGCCTCAGTCCATTCCTTGTGAAGTTCACCCAAATTCTTGAATCGATTTTGCTTGACAATCCTCATAAGGCTGCACTTCTCTCAGTTGGTTGTGCATCTTTTTCTTCCACACTTTCTGTTAACATGCTTGGATACAGCACTCTGTGAACTGCCAGCTTCTTTGGCAATGAATGTTTGTAGCTTACCCTCCTTGTGAAGGGTGTCAATGATTGTCTTCTGGACAACTGTTAGATCAGCAGTCTTCCCCATGATTGTGTAGCCTAGTGAACCAAACTGAGAGACCATTTTGAAGGCTCAGGAAACCTTTGCAGGTGTTTTGAGTTGATTAGCTGATTGGCATGTCACCATATTCTAATTTGTTGAGATAGTGAATTGGTGGGTTTTTGTTAAATGTGAGACAAAATCACCACAATTAAAAGAACCAAAGACTTAAACTACTTCAGTCTGTGTGCACTGAATTTAATACACAAGTTTCACAATTTGAGTTGAATTACTGAAATAAATGAACTTTTCCACAACATTCTAATTTATTGAGATGCACCTGTATTTACCAAGGGTGCCGATATTTTTGGCCATGTCTAATTATGAAACTATTAAAAACTATTACAATTTTTTTTTTGGTAACTGAAATAAAGCTGAAATACAATATTAACATAAGATGAAAATTAGTAATGTTGCCTTGGTAAATAACTGAAAAACGTACTAAATTTACTAAAATAAAATTAGTAAATACATTTTTTTTTAAAATATGATAAAAATTACAAAAGCACAAAATAAAAAAAAAAGCAATTAAATGAAAACTTTAATACCAAAATAACACTGCAATAACTTTTACATTACATTTTTTTTAACCCTATTCACCTGTAGTGTTTTACCTTAAGGATCAAAAATTACCTTTGAGATCTCCAACACCGTCTGCATTTGAATCTTTGAATGATCGTGGATAAACCTGATAGACCGGAGACAGCTGCCACCAGCTCATGCATCGAGGTGACAGCGCCACGATCGTAATGGTCATGGCAATAAGGGCCAGGGTGCATGCGACGATCAGCCAGAAAATAATCTCTCGAGGTATGCGGTAGCATGCTTTGCTGGAGTATAACATCAGGACCTCTTTGGGCATCCCAGCGTACGGCTTGATCTGAGTGTACTCATTCTCCTCCGGCCTGGTGACGGACACGCTGGTGGCCTGCTGCTCTCGAGAGTTTGATGCATCAGATGTATTATCATCATCATCATGCTCACAAAAGGCTGCGTTCTGGATGCCTTCTTGCAGCTCCACCGCGTCGATGTTGGTGATTTTGCTCATCTTTCTTGCTTCATTCGGTCCCAAGGAACAACACTTATGAGAGCCGACACAGCAGGAGTCCTGTTAAATAGAGGCATTCACAAGTCCATAGTGCACAACACTCATTCAGTCTCCATCCCTCTCAACACACAATAAAACCCCTCCCAGAGGAATGTGGCAAAGATTAGCAGGACCAATCACACACTGCCTTGGCTACATATTATTGGAAAGTCAGGTAACTCATCTTGGCATTGGCCATGCGACAAAGTGACAGTTTACAATGTTTTAGCGTTGCTGACGACTGTCTACACAGGATTCTTACACCCCTCTGGATATAACCACAATGTCCTAAACTCTTAATATATAACACTTTAATTAGAAAACTAAAGCCGGGTAGTTAGCCAACTAGCTTTTTCACTTTATGACAAACTGGCTGGCAAACTTTTACCTTACAAACAACATTTTAGTTTCCCAGCTGACAGATTTCCCCTGTAATCAGATCTCTACAAAAATTAACAAATTAAGAATCCTGTCCAAATTGTAATGCAACTAGTGTAAACTGCAACTTGAGCATTTAATTTAATTGATGTTTATGCATAAAGAAAACGCCTGATCACATTAAATATTTTCAAAATATATTTGAACTAATAACCATCACCAAAAATATAGATTTTTTTGTTTGTTGTTGTGCCTAATATGCATTGTTTTTGGGCAACGTCAAATACAACACAAAATATTGCAAAATATTGTAATAATCAGTAGTTATCATTAAAACTAAAAATGTTACTTTTAAAAATAGTTTTTAGTGATTGAAATTAAATTGGTTGAAATAAATATAAATATTCTATGAAAAAATAGCAATGATTCCTGCAAATACTTAAATAAAAAACAATAAAAGCTCTAAAACAAATTTACTAAAATACTACACCTTAAGTCAAAATGAAAACTGAAATATAAAAATTGAAAAAAAATTGAAAAAAATCAAAATATGAATAAATACTATAATCATAATAAATAATACCAAAATAACACTGGTAAAAATGAGAAAAACAAATAACTAACATTTTCACATCATGACAAAATCTAATTCTCATAAAAAAAAAATACTAATCACTGGTGCAATACCATTGCAAAAGGTAGTAATAAGTACACTTTGAGGTACTTTATACAGTAAGGAAAATAAGTATTTGAACACCCTGCTATTTTGCAAGTTCTCTCACTTAGAAATCATGGAGGGGTCTGAAATTGTCATCGTAGGTGCATGTCCACTGTGAGAGACATAATCTAAAAAAAAAAATCCAGAAATCACAAAGTATGATTTTTTAACTATTTATTTGTATGATACAGCTGCAAATAAGTATTTGAACACCTGAGAAAATCAATGTTAATATTTGGTACAGTAGCCTTTGTTTGCAATTACAGAGGTCAAACGTTTCCTGTAGTTTTTCACCAGGTTTGCACACACTGCAGGAGGGATTTTGGCCCACTCCTCCACACAGATCTTCTCTAGATCAGTCAGGTTTCTGGCCTGTCGCTGAGAAACACGGAGTTTGAGCTCCCTCAAAGATTCTCTATTGGGTTTAGGTCTGGAGACTGGCTAGGCCACGCCAGAACCTTGATATGCTTCTTACAGAGCCACTCCTTGGTTATCCTGGCTGTGTGCTTGGTCATTGTCATGTTGGAAGACCCAGCCTCGACCCATCTTCAATGCTCTAACTGAGGGAAGGAGGTTGTTCCCCAAAATCTTGCAATACATGGCCCCGGTCATCCTCTCCTTAATACAGTGCAGTCGCCTGTCCCATGTGCAGAAAAACACCCCAAAGCATGATGCTACCACCCCATGCTTCACAGTAGGGATGGTGTTCTTGGGATGGTACTCATCATTCTTCTTCCTCCAAACACGTTTAGTGGAATTATGACCAAAAGTTCTATTTTGGTCTCATCTGACCACATGACTTTCTCCCATGACTCCTCTGGATCATCCAAATGGTCATTGGCAAACTTAAGTCGGGCCTGGACATGTGCTGGTTTAAGCAGGGGAACCTTCCGTGCCATGCATGATTTCAAACCACGACGTCTTAGTGTATTACCAACAGTAACCTTGGAAACGGTGGTCCCAGCTCTTTTCAGGTCATTGACCAGCTCCTCCCGTGTAGTTCTGGGCTGATTTCTCACCTTTCTTAGGATCATTGAGACCCCACGAGGTGAGATCTTGCATGGAGCCCCAGTCCGAGGGAGATTGACAGTCATGTTTAGCTTCTTCCATTTTCTAATGATTGCTCCAACAGTGGACCTTTTTTCACCAAGCTGCTTGGCAATTTCCCCGTAGCCCTTTCCAGCCTTGTGGAGGTGTACAATTTTGTCTCTAGTGTCTTTGGACAGCTCTTTGGTCTTGGCCATGTTAGTAGTTGGATTCTTACTGATTGTATGGGGTGGACAGGTGTCTTTATTTAGCTAACGACCTCAAACAGGTGCATCTAATTTAGGATAATAAATGGAGTGGAGGTGGACATTTTAAAGGCAGACTAACAGGTCTTTGAGGGTCAGAATTCTAGCTGATAGACAGGTGTTCAAATACTTATTTGCAGCTGTATCATACAAATAAATAGTTAAAAAATCATACAATTTAGATTATGTCTCTCACAGTGGACATGCACCTACGATGACAATTTCAGACTCCTCCATGATTTCTAAGTGGGAGAACTTGCAAAATAGCAGGGTGTTCAAATACTTATTTTCCGCACTGTATGTGCCATTTAAAATAGGGTACAATAATATTTGTACTTCAGGGTACCAACTCAATGACAGATGTAATCTGAACTCTACAAATTTAACAAAATATTAATCCTGTCAAACTTTTAATGTAACTAGTCAACTGTTAGTATGTAAACTGCAACTTGATTATATAATTTTATGATATTTGAATTTGAATGAACAGCTGGTAATGCAGCTGGTCTTTCTTTTTAAATCCCACAATGCATTCCTTGTTACAGGTACAGAACTTTTTATATCTTTACCATATGTCTGGAACTAAATAAATTACAACTAAAACAAATGAACCAAAACTTGTTCCGCGATATTAAAAAAAAACAAACAAAAAAAACACAGGCTTTCATGATACCCTATATACTGTAGCATAACACTAATTTTTTGCCATACTGCATATTTTTATCCTTGGCCGGAGTTGGCATGGTCACATACCGCCCACAGTCTGCTCACTGACCATTGGATGCATATTGCATTAAAAAACTTGAAAGCACTTTCTCAATCTGATAAGCACTAATCTAACCTAAAACACTTTTTTTAATCACTTGACAACAAAGTCATGTTTATAAGGTATAAGGTTGATACAATTAGTACTTTGATTAAAAAAAAAAAAAAATCACTACATTTGCCAACTTTTGCTGGGGTAGAGAGTAGAGACCTCAAATCTTTGAAATATGCTCAGGTTTGTAGCACTTAGATCAGCACTGTATATACAGCTTTGTTTACTCAGAAATACAGATCACATCATCTATACATATTTTTGTGTGATTTATGGGTAAATTTTCACTGAGAATACCATAATTTGAAATAATTTCAGTCCATTATTGCATTATCATCCCTTAAAATGCATGTAAAAACAAATCAATCTGCATCTGGTTGCTTTACATTCCGGTCAGTCTCTTCCTGTCCAAATGGGCGTCTCTTGGCTAGAACAAGCTATAATGTGCATACAATAAATTAAACTACTGCTTACTCAAAATGGGTTCTCTCTCTGCCATTAGGCTCTTTCCAATGTGATTAAACGAACGGCAAGACAGCTTTTTCCTTTATCTTTATTGTTCTGCTCAATATCAACTTTCAGGTTCTGAGTACTTAAGTCCATGGACTGCTGAAAATATATCTGAGCAAAACCAACATTACACTTGCATGATGAATCAGAAAATAACTTTTGAATTCATCACAAAGCTAGTATTCTCGTGACCAGCTAACCAAAACAAAAACAAAAACACCACTTTACAATATACTCTGAAGGGAAAGAAAAAAAAAAGAAGAAGAAAGGCAGGTTGCTGCAAGTTCACATCTGCATTGTGAAAGTGAGGGCCAATAAGGAGAGAAGACAGAGATATAATACAAAGGGGGAGCTGAGAAAAGCTGCGTGGCTTTGGTGGGTACTTACAATCCCTTTTAGCCAACATCACCCACAGTCCATGGGTGGCTGGGTTACACAAGTACATCAATAATCTCAGTGTCTAAAGTATTCACACAACGTGGCACGCTCATCGGGCGCCACCAACACAACTCTATTGCTTCACACGTTAAGCCACAAAGAACGTCAAACTTGGGAAAAATAAAATATATATATATGTTATATATGTTATATATATATATATATATATATATATATATATATATATATATATATATATATATATATATATATATATATATATATATATATATATATATATATATATATATATGAATTTATATATATTTATCTCTATATATTCTATATTCTCTGAAACAGCAGGATTAAAACGCTTTTGACAACCAATCAAGTGATAACCTGCAAAACGAAGCAGAGTCGAGTCCGAGGTTCTACCTAAAGGTCAGTCAGCGCACATGAGGAGGGAGGGAAGGTGCAAAAAGCAACAAGCTTCAATCCTTTCCACGCAGGTTATGTAGTAATGAAGCAATTCTTTAAAACACGATCCACACGCATACATCAGTCAAATATATCCTCAAATAAACCCAGTGATGATCCATAACCCCATAACAGGGGCTGCAGTGGTCTCACATAACCAAGTTTATCAACTGTATCCTGGGCTCAGGGCATCTGGCGTTAGCAAACCTCTTTTCCGACTTGAAAAGGCACCACAGCACGTACATGGGTCCATTCCACAAAACATCCTCTGTTTCAAAATGAACACCCACAGTCACCACAAAAAAGTGAGAAAAACAGTTTTTTTTATTGTATGATGTGTATTTTGTTATTTTCGTGTTTGTGTTTTTAAAACTGGAACTCCATTCTTTCCCTCATATATTAGAAAAAAAGTGTTTGTAATGCTTTTGGTTGTACTGTGTTTCCATTGTGTTGTGATTCTTGAAAGACTGTCCGTTGAATCTCTTGGTTTCACTGGAACAAAAGAAACATGACTGATGTCTTGTGTGGAAAAGGTGCTCTTTCCTCAGGCGGGATGACTACCACGGGTCCTCAAGGTCAGCACCACTCTGCAGAGAAACACCACACAGAGAAGACCATCAGCTAAATTATTATATACACTACTGGTCAAATGTTTGTGGTTTGATTTTTTTTTTTTCATTAACAATGATGCATTAATTGTTTAAAAGAGAAAGGTAAAACCAATGTTACAAAATATTTCTATCTCAAATGCTGTTTTTTTTAACTTTCTATCCATCAAACAATCATTAAAAATAAAATATACATATAACAATATTATTATTATATGTTATAATATTAAGCAGCACAACTGTTAATAATAATAAATGTTTTTCTTGAGCAGCGACTCAGCATATTAACATGATTTCTAAAGGATCATTGGCTTTACCAATTATTTGGCTTTACCATCAGAGTAATAAATTACATTATAAATACATTAAACTAGAAAACAACTATTTTAAATTGTAATACTTTACAATATTACTATTTTTGTTGTATTTTGGATCAAACAAATGCAGCCTTACTAAACTCATACTTGATGGAAAAAATAAATAAAAAACTTGGACCTACAGTTTAATTATTTAAAATGGGTAAAATCCTTTTTATTAAAATATACACTGTTTCAGCCTGTACAAACAATTATTCAGAAAAGTGTAAGATCTCTCAAATGAGTATGTGAATGTCTATGAAGTCTTAAACTTTTAAACTACTTTAATGAAATAATGTACTTTACACAATCCAATTTTAACAAGTCCCCCCAACCTACTGTATCCAAAATTCTGTAGAGTAGCTACCAGTGACAGTTTGAGAAAAAAAATGTATATAGAACTTAAACAAAAAGAAAGCAAGCATCACAAAAAGCACTTGGACAGTGAGAAAATGTATTACAATTGCCCTTGCCTCCCATACTCCATTACAGCTAACCATTACAGTGATTACTGAACCTTGAAACCAGAATTGTGTCATTCTTGTTTCTCTGTCTAATATTTTATTTTCAGAAGTAAAACTGTGATTTCATCTCTGATTTAATCATTTCTTCACATGAGATCAAAGAATGAACAGGCACAATTCAGAGAAGGAAAGGCAATGGGATAATCATTTTTGATCTGATGTTTTTTCCTATTTTACTATTTCCTGCTCTCACTTCCCAGCAGCCAAAGTTACACATCTGCATCACAGACAAAAAAGATGCATGTGCAAAGAATCAACATGAAAGATTATGGAAAAACTGATCCAAACCCCTGTAAAATGGCTGATTAGAGATTAGTTAGTAATATTTTTTAGGGGTGGCTCAATACCACTTTTTCAGAACCGATCTGATACCAAAAATTCTCAGTATCTGCCAATACCGATATTGATCCGATACCTGGGCAGTTTTTTTTAGTGTTCAGTGTTGAATTGTGTTGACCTGATCATGACTTTGTGTTACACACAATCTACTAAATATAGACAACTTTATTGTAAAGAAAAACAACAAATGATGATTATAATCTAATGACAAAAAATACTATTATAAACTACCTTAGTGGATAATTCAGTAGCAAAAGTTACTCTAGAAAAATCATGAGTGCACAATTATATAAAATCTAAAATTAGTGGGGAAAAAAAACATTTAGTGGGGAACAAATAAAAGTAAGTGTAAGACTAAATCTAAAATGATATACATTGCTCTTTGTATTGTTGTAAAATACATTCATGAAAAACAAGTAATATAATGTGCCTTGCAAAAGTATTCATGCCCCTTCATTTTTTTCATGTTTTATGTTGCTGCCTTGTTAAACTGATTTAAATTACTTTTTTCCCACAACAATCTACACTCCATACACCATATTGACAAAGCAAAAACTGAACTGTCCCAACTTTGTAAATTTATTAAAAATAAAAAACTGAAATAAGTATATTGCAAGTATTCATACCATGCACTAAAAATTTAGTTAAAGCACCTTTACAGCCTCAAGTCTTTTTTGTTTGATGTGACAAGCTTGCACATCAGCATTTGGCAATTATCTGCCATTCTTCACCTCACCTCTCAAGCTCTGTCAGGTTGGATGGGGCAGACACACATTTTCAGGTTTCTCCAGAAATATTTGATTGGGTTCAAGCCTAGGTTGTGGCTGGGCCACTCAAGGACATTCACAGAGTTGTTTATATGCCACTCTTGCTGTGTGCTTGGGGTCATTGTCCTGTTGGAAGGTAAACCTTCTGTCCAGTCTGAGGTTCTGAATGCTCTGGACTGGGTTTTCATTAAGGCTCTCTCAATATTTTGGTGCATTGAGCTTTTCTTCTACTCTGACGAGTCCCTCAGTCCCTGCTGCTGAAAAACAGCCCCACAGCATGAGGCTGCTACCAGCACACTTTACTTTTGGGATGGTACTCTGCAGGTGATGAGCAATGCCTGGTTTCCTTCAAACATGATGCTTGGTATTAAGGTTCATCAGACCAGAGATTTTGTTTCTCACAGTCTGAGGGTTCTTTAGGCACTTTTTTGCAAATTTTCATGTGTCTTCACTGAGGAGAGGATTGAGTTTGGCCACACCACCATAAAGCCCAGATCGGTGAAGTTTTGCAGTGATGTTTGTCCTTCTGTAGGTTTCTCCTATCTCCACATATGATCATGGAGCTCAACTACAGTGACCATCAGGTTCTTGGTCATCACTCTAACCAAAGCCCTTCTCCATCAATTGTTCAGTTTGGCCAGGAGGCCAGCTCTAGGAACAGTCCTGGTTGTTTCAAACTTCTTCCATTAACGGTAACAGAGACTACATGCTTCTGTGACTCTTCAATGAAGCAGAATTTTTTTCTGAACTCTTCCCCAGATGTGTGGCTTGACGCAAACCTGTTTCTGAGCTCTACAGGCAATTTTTTTGACCTTAGGGCTTAGTCTTTGCTCTAATATGCATTTTCAGCTGTTAGATCTTTTATTAAGATGTGTGCCTTTCCAGATCATACCCATTCAATTGAATTTGCCACATGTTAACTTCACTCAAAGTGTAGTAACATCTACAAGTAATATGAATGCTCCTGAGCTAAATTTCAACTGTCCCAGATACGGGTATGAATACTTATGCAATGGAATCATTTACGTTTTTTATTTTTAATAAATTTGCAAAGATGTTAAAAACCTGTTTTTTGCTTTACTATTATGGTGTATGGAGTGTAGATTGATGTTGAAAAAAAGTAATTTAAAGCAGATTAACATAAGGCAGAAACAAAGACGAAGGGGTATGCATACTTTTGCAAGGCACTGTATTTTTATATATAAATATATATACTGAAAAATTAAAAGACATTTCTTTTACATGTATAGCACAGTAATGAGGCAGAAACATATGATAGATAAGACGAACAAGAAAGGCTATTAATAATCTTGTGCAAAAGTATTATGATACGAAAGGCTCCAAATACAGAGCAGCATAAAGCGCTTATGCACATCCCGTGCGCAGAATGATGCGCTTGAAGCAACACGGAGTCACAGCGCGCAGCGCTCCGCAGTCCGCATAGAAAGGTTCAAAGCACAAAGTGAAGAGATAAATGCGTAGTGTATTAAATCTGTGCGATAGTTTATTGAGCCTTTTCTTTTAACAGTTTTAAATTTCAGTTACTGTGCTCATTAAGAACATAGTGCTCTCTAGTCCAGTGTTGTGATCTAACAGACACCAACACGATTTTGAAAATAGCACGAAGATAAAGTACTTTTATGCAAAACCATTTATCTTTATTTACAGATCAAGTATTATATTAGGAAAATGTTAAAATCTTGCAGAGAGTTTCATCGTCTTGACTCGTATCCGAACGCAGCACGCAGTTTGAATGCTGAATGGAGAATGACAGACAGCTGCAGCGGATAGAAGAGTTTACGTGAACTTGACTTAAATATTCATCTGTACCTCACAATGACCTATGTAACGGCTTCAGAACACTTGAAATTTAGTGCACGAAAACTTTATGGTGTTTTATAATGTGTTTGTGGCTTTTGTGAGGCTTAACAATAACACAATAGTATACGCACAATATCGGATTTGGATCGGTCTCTTCTGACCGATACCCAATCCGGCAGAAAATGCCAGTATCGTAGCGAGACCGATACTGAATATCGGATCGGCGCACCCCTAATATTTTTGGTCCCTAATATGATTACTTTTCAAGGACGCATCTAGGTAAGCCATTTCTTGACACAGAACATACACATTCAGGACTTGAATTGAAAGCCAAGTTAAACAAGCCATCTGCATTCATTGACAGGACCACTGTTGCTTTGGTAATGTAAAACACAAATAAAGAAGTGAATTATCTACAGGGCTTGAATATTTAACAGGTATAACATAACTATACTTTGACAGTTTGGTCACACTGCAAACCGCATAAAACAAACATGGACAGCCACAAACCAGCAGTTAAATAAATGGAAAATTCCCTCTACTGCTGATTTCATAAGATCAGTACATATGGGGTAGATTAGGTGAGCTTCTGCCGCTATGTTCAAACAAACTTGAGTCACTCTTTCTGTAGAAAACATTAGTATTAATTAGTAATCAACTTACCAAATAAAACAGCTGGGCTGCATTAATCAAAGGGTGAACACAAATCATTAGTTCTGTTAATATGTAGTATCCTCTTAATGTGCCTCAAATATGTTTATTCTTGATATGAATACCATCCTTGCTTTATACATTTAATCAGGAATATTGTAGTCAATCACAGCAGCTATATAACTGCAAACTGTACATCTGGCTGTGAAAAAACATGTTATGGTACTTTAAAAATGACTACACACTGTCACTGGCTATCACTGAGAAACACAAGGATCTAGTCTACTCCTCACAACAAGCCAACAAAACATCACTCACTGATGAGGCCTAGGGAGGGATGTCAAAAGTACCAAGTTGATACTTGTATGATGTATATGTATATGTATGAAACTAATGATGACCTTTTTTTGTCAATATTGTGGTTTGATTAATTTTACTAACATAATAGCAGTTGCTATTATGTTAGTAAAATTAATCAAACCACAATATTGACAAAAAAAAGGTCATCATTAGTTTCTTTATTAATGTTAACGTAAATAATTACTTGAAAAATCTAGACTGTCTTTGAGTTATACTTGAAGGTGACCATACTATTTAAAAGTTTGGGGTTGGTAAGACTTTGTAATGTCTCATACTCACCAAAGCTGCAATTATTTGATCAAAAATACAGTAAAAACAGCCATAATGTGAAATATTACTACAATTTAATATATTTTAAAATGTGATGTATTGCTGTGATGCAAAGCTGAATTTTCAGCAGTCACTACTACAGTGACATGATCCTTCAGAAATCATTCTAATATGCTGATTTGCTGTTCAAGAATCATTTCTGATTATTATCAATGTTGAAAACAGCTGTGCAGCTTAACATTTTTGTTGAAACTGATATTTTTTCTGGATTCTTAGGAGAACAAAATTCACAAAAACTGCATTTATTTGAAATAGATAACGTTTGTAACATTATAAATGTCTTTAGTGTCACATCAAATTACATAAGTAATACAAAGTATAAAAGCAATGAAAGTATAATTTCTTTAAAACAAATCTTACTGACCCCAAACATTTTAAGGTAGTGCACATTCCATTGTTTCAATTTAATTTGTTAATATATTAAGTTTAAGTATTTTACTTAAAGTTTTGATTTCTTTAGTATTTTACTCAAGTTAGTTTTGCTATGGTATCAAACGTGGTATCAAGAATCCTGAAATCTCTCTGGCATTGGTATCAACTACTGACATTTCGGTATCGTGACAACCTTAATGAGGAAAGTCCAAGAGCTTAGAGAGCACCATCTCTCTCATACACACACACACACACACACACACACACATCAGATATCTCTTGGATGTCCAGTAGGGGAGACGGGAACACTTGGATCAAAACTCCAGCTTTGTCCAACTGGTGTCCAGATCAACACATGAGAATGTGTCACACTAATTAAACATACAAAACTGACACATTCTTCTAAACCTCACACACACAAACAAACGTTTATGTTCATGGGTACAATAACAGGACAGGTAACCATATGCAGGCTTTATAACATGCAAACCCTAGTGCAGTTTTGCAAGATCACACATTGAGTGGTGACATCATCATCATGAGACATGGCTGAAGAGTTCATAATAGCATAAAAAGCTAATGAAATAACATTCTTGTGTGCTCACTAACCAAGTCTGATTGGTCTTGCTTACAGGCTGATAGATCTCAGCTCATCTCCTTGATGGGATGCATTAGGAGTGTTTGTGATGTGGTGATCTCAACCGCTGTGCTTTGGGGCAGAGGATCATTTGAATGAGCTCATTACAGCTGTGATTTGAGCAGGATGTTTTACTCTCAGCAGTAAATAAATGAGCAAAGTAGGCGAGTGGAATAAAGAGAGCAAACACTTGGAGTGAGAAAGTAACACTAAGTGACTCTGGGTTGATGGATGTTAATACCAGGTATAAATGGGTTGAGTGAACGAGGTGCAAAACAAGGCAAGGTCTCATGATGAGATGAGTCCAATAGGTCAAGGGGAAGTTAACATCTCCACATTTTTATGGTAAGACCAGGGACTAAATGTACTGCTGTCATCATACCAGGAGGTTCTAGACCTTTAAAAAGCCAGACTCTATTCATACTCACACCATCCTCTTCTCTTTGGGGGTTCAACCGGTTGTACACTGCTTCAACAACACTGTGCCTGCAGAGAAATACAACAGCCATCATATTAAAAGATAAAGATTTTTTGGGTGAAGTGGTGTAGAGGTTATAAAGCCAAGCTGGATTCTGGGTCAAGAGCACTTGGGACTAAACCTGCAAACTCTGTGTTAGCATTCCAGATTCTTAAATATTAAGCATGTTAAAATGTTTGTGCAGGTGTGAACCTCTGTGTGGTTTGTAACCATGATATTTACTTACTTGCTAGCAAGGCCGCCCCCTGGTGGGAGATTGGGGATGCTTTCTTGGGACAGGCTGCTCATGACATGCGCCAGCTCAGGCACACCTTCTTCCCCTGCTTTCTCAATGAGCTCTGATTAGGAAACAGAAAGGATAAACCACTAGTTAAAGCTAAATACGTGTTTGACTGCTGCATTTAATGGAACACTACAATGTATGCAGAACAACTTTGTGTATATGTGAACTATTGTGTGTGTATGAAGAAATGAGCAATGCATTGCGGGTACTAGTGTAGAGCATTGGTGTTAGCTAGTATTATATTAAAAAAAGAGAAATGGGAGATAAAGACATAAGAAAGAAACAAAAAACAGACACTGAGAGGCAAGAGTGAGACTCTAGAAGGAAAGCCTGTGGCCCAGTTGGGCTGCTCTGGGCCGGTCTGGGCCTGTTGCCAGTTAGATGTTCAGCCAGCACATTCCTCACCAGAGCAGCAGTGCCGACGACTCCCTCAGGCCCTCTCAGCACCCAGCCAAACATTACAACAACGTTAACCCAACCTTTGCCCAAAGCTCAAGGCCAAGAGTTTACATAACCCCCAAAACCAACAACCACTTGCCAGAATACGTCCAATGTACAATACAGTGAGGAAAGGCCAATGGGGGAAAAAGTAAAAAGAAACAGTGTCAGGCTATCAAGAGATATTAAAATAGGAAGAGAGAAAGATTAAAGGGGGTGGAGACAGGATAGCATGTTCCAGACCAGAAGAGAAAAGATGTGAAGGAAGGGGACAGTTCTCTTTAATAAAATGCTTATTTTCTGAAATTGATTCAATAATTCTTTTTAAATTCTTTGTTTTTTAATTTGATTGCACTGTGTTTGTTTTTCCACAAATGCATGCAGCAAATCAAAAGAAAAAGGTCTTTTGTCATTGCTTATATATGAATTGATGATTGCTGCAGGAAAGTGGTGCAGGAAACACTGATATAGGGAATCTTTTTGATAAATTATAAAAATAATATTTTTATTTTTAAGGGTTCAAACTGTGTAGCTGAATGAGTTTAATAGAGTAGAACTAATATCAGTTTGATGATTAAACTGATATTTTATCCAACTGTGATATAGGGTTGTGACTGAGGACATTTTCCCACAGGTTAATTGACGTGTGACAACACCGGTAATACCGGTATAACCATGGGGTGGGGGGGCAGGGTTTGTTCATTTGAGTTTTCCCTCTTTTTATCGCTTTCCTTCGCTTCAATAGTTTGTATACACGCCGTACGCATTTTACGCCGTACACGAATTACCGCCAATTTGGCATCAATTAAAAAATATAACATCATACTCACTTATATATAGGAACTTTTTTTAACGAAACAAATAAAAATACACCATGCTATGCCTAATATAAAATAACAAATAATTTACCCAAAGTTGAAATGGGTATAGGCAAGGCTACGAAACTAAAAATCAGCAAACACTGTGGAACCAAATAAATAAGAAATGAATTAGAAACGCAAAACGAACAAGACAGCTTAACGGCACAGCATGAGCCTTGATGTAAAAAAAATAAATAAGTTACAAAGTTTAAATAAAGTAAAATCAGCAAACACTGTGAAATGAAATGAATGTGAAAAAAAAAAAAAACTTGCAAAATCACCTTAGATAAATGGCAAAAGTCAAGAGGCATTTAAAAATCCAAAATACTGCCAAACAGGCTCTTTTGATCCGACTCTTGCTCCTGATCTGTGATGTGACTGTCATTCGGCACACTGCATTGAGCAGCTGCATTCAGTTTTTAAATTTAGTGTATATTCTCTAACTGAACTAAATTATTTCCTATTACTATAAGAAAATCAAAACTACAGTAGGGGGGCGGTGCCACGGTGGGCAAGTGACGTAACCGGTGTCGCGGTTTAACAACGGTATCATCATCATCATCATCATCAACACCGATTATCAAAGCAAGCCTACTCTGATACTAAATATAAAGATTACACTAATAATGTAAATAGTCTTGTTTTTAATTGGACCACTATTTTCAACATATCAGTGACTGCTTGAATACTTATTAGAATACTGCAAAACAACTATTTAGGGCTGCACAATTAATCGAATGCGATTGTCATGCACATCTTGTCAGTAAAGCCGGTTCTGTGATTAGTAGTAAGTCTCCATCACCTGCTTTCAGATGTAGCAGCATTTACTACACAGAACTGTAGTTCTCTGACAAGCTACACATAAAAAATAAAATAAATCGCAGACGATATAATCGTACAATTATGAAATCGAAGAAATCCTTCGCAATGATGACAGCTGTTTCCGTAGCTTCTCCGCGAATTACGGCTCTGTGTAGTAAATGCTGCTCCATCTGAAATCACGTGAAAATACCACATTTAAAGGTTTACTCCACCCCAAAAAAAAAAAATGTCATTAATCTCTTACCCCCATGTCGTTCCAAACCCGTAAAAGCTTCGTTCGTCTTCGGAACGCAATTTAAGATATTTTGGATGAAAACCGGGAGGCCGGTTGACTGTCCCATTGACTGCCAAGTAAATAACACTGTCAAGGCCCAGAAAAGTATGAAAGGCATCATCAAAATAGTCCATCTGCCATCAGTGGTTCAATCTGAACTTTACGAAGCAAGGAGAATACTTTTTGTACGCAAAGAAAATAAAAATAACGACTTTATTCAACAATTCGTCTCATCTGTGTCGCCGTAGCGCCATTTTGGAGAATATCTGCTGGACGCAAATAGTGTATGCTGTTCTATGTCAGCTGCGTCTTCTGCAGGGCATATTTGGAGTTTCCGCGCGAGAGCGCCCTCTGGCCTTCGGATGGAGATTTACTACTGATCACAGAACCGTGCTTCACTGACAAGATACGCATGGAGAAGAAAAAAAAAGAAAAAAATATATATATATAATAATAAAAATCGCAGCTTCTGCCTAATCGTGATTTCGATTTCATTTTGATTTATCGTGCAGCCCTAACTCTATCGCATGCAAGAATGTAGATATAATTTCATTAGACGAATGAATGCTCCCAAACCTATGGTGGAAAAAAGTAGGCGTCGTGGGCCAACAAACTCTTCTATTTCTCACCTTCCACACGAGACTCGAGGTACTTGTCCAACTCAGCATCTCTCTTTACCGCCTCTTCTGACACCTGGGGTGCATTTGGCAAACAGACTAATACAATACTCATATTATCTCGACTTCCCTGAATGAGAAAAAGAAAGAAGAAAAATGGATATAGTCTCACCTGAGGATAAAAACAATCATGCTATGTAAAAAGCTGTCACAGAAGTTAGAGTAAGGAACTGTACCTTATGTAGACAGGTATTCACAACCTCATTGCACACTCTCTCCAGGTCATCCGTCACCTCCAGCCTCGATCGCACAAAGGCACACAGCTCCTCATTGCTCATCACATCCCAAATACCGTCACACGCCAGCACCACAAATTCATCCTCCGCATCTGACCGAGCAATTTCGAATACTTCAGGCTCCGGTGACACAAGCTGCTCTGTGGGGCCCTTGCCCTCAACACACTTGTAGTCATAGTCACCTAGTGCTCGGGATACAGCCAGCGATCCGTTAACCCTCTGGATCATCACAGAGCCACCTGCATTCTGTATACGCTCCTTCTCTCGTGGGTCGCAGGGCTTATGGTCCAGCGTGGAGAAGCAGACATGAGCATTGCGGCAGAGAAGGGCCCGTGAGTCCCCGCAGTTAATGAAGTACAGATGTTCTGGAGAGAGCAGCACAGCCACCGCGGTGGAGCCACTGCGGTCCATGCCATTTCGCAGGTCTGTGAAGCTGCGCATGTGTTCGTCGATCCTCAGGAAGCCGGCGCGGATACCCCTCTTCACCGCTTCTATGGCTGGTGTCTCAGGTGCTGGAGCTCCAGCCTTCCGCAGTTCATCTGCCGACCCCGCGGCAACGATATGTTCCAACAGGTGTTTGGAGCAGTAGTTTGCAACACGCGAGCCGGCATGCCCGTCGTAGACTGCGAAGAAGGACCAGTCATCCAAGCCATGTGGCAGGCCCAAGGCTGCTGTGTGCGCATCCTCCATCTCCACCCTCCATCCCTGCATGCTGCTGAGGCCAAAGCGCAGGCCATTCCCTTCCCCGTGCGCATTGTATTTCTCTGTTTTGGGCTTATCTAAAAACGCCCCCATGCCTCAGGCCACGTTCTGCAGAGACAGAGAAACAACAAGAAACGTTGAAGAAAAGACATGGAGAGTGGGTTTGTATATGATCGTTGCAGCTTAAATGCATATAAGCTAACATTAAGCATCCTCTCTCACTCGATCAGTGCTGTAAAAGCACACCAAGAGCAGCTTCAGACTTGAGGATTAGAATTAGAGGGGGAAAAGCACATACGGTCCAAAAACGCCGACTGCAGAGTGAACACAAATGTGGAAGGTTTAGTCTTAGTGCTCAATAGACGGATTTCTATTAACAACAAACTTTGAGTGAAATAAACATGTAGAGATTCTTGGCCCTTTAGCCATAGAGTGGGCGTAGCTTCTGAAAATCAACAAACCGCAGCCCAGATAATCCAATTGCCTGCGTAGGGCTGCTTTACTGCTCTAGCAGCATATCCTGCAATGCTATTCAACTGTTAGCCACCTGAAAAATATATATTACACGGCTCTATGAGAACAGTGTAGTGCTGCTACATTGCTGAGGTGAATAAAACTGCTGATGAATCAAATTCTGCAGTCAAATATTTTTGTATATTGATAGTTAAACTGTATATATTTGATCAATTTTATACACTAGGGTAAACTTACCTATTAAGCTCACGTACCCAATTAAGCACACTTCCATTTTTGAGTTCAGATTATAAAAAGAAAAAAATAATAATTTATTATCCTACTTGATGTCTTAACCAATTGATATGTTTGTTACTATATATCTCCTGTAATTTCAAATCAATCAGATCATTGCACACTGAGATATGGGTCTCCAAATGTTTGGCTGCCATTTTGAAAGTTGTCTAAAAACTTTCACCAAAAGAGGAGCCCCTTAAATGTGCGTTTTTTTAGATGTTTAAGCCTTTATTTTGGATAAGTTTCACTACTTATTGTAAAATTAAGAGATTAATGTTCAGACTTTTGCTTATTATAGCCTGGAACTTGGATGTGGGAAATAATTACATTAGATCCAAAAGATAGTTTTAGCAACATAGCGCAGATGCTACAGAACACAGTTAGCTGACTAGCTGTATAAGATTGTGTGCTACACTAACATATTACTTCACAGGCATTACTGGCTTGTACTTTTACATCCATAATATTATAAATTGACTTTATTGCTGTTCTGTGGTTTTACAGTGCTGTAATTTTGAAAGATTTCATTTTTTTTTTTTTTAAGTGAGCTTAAAGGGTACACTACTATGAAAATCACACAGCTTCAGTGTGACATCAGTAAGAAAAAGTATAATTTCATAGATATTGTTAATAATAGTTGTTCATAGTAAAATATGTATGAACTTAATACATGACCTAGACTATTTATTTAGTGCAAAACCTGTAATTTTAATAAATATTACCTGAAATTTATTAAAAATTGTTGCTGCTCCAATTAAGCTCAGTGTGCTCTATTTAAGCTCTTCCACATTGAACGTCTATGTAAATACTTCATAAACAGACTTTAAATATTAACTGATGGTTGTCACTAAGTTAAGTTAATCGATTTTCTATGGATTCCGTCAACTCAAATCTGCAGGCTGGCTCTGATCTCTGGCAACTAGCATCAACTTCCTCGGACTGTAAATCTGTGGAAAATCAGGACAAAAATTGTGTAGTGTAGTCCAGCCATAAGAGACTATAGATAAGTTGACATCCATTTAAATAGAGGTTTCATAATGAGGCTAGTTTCTGTGTTCATCCCCATGAATTAAATGTTTTATTGGTTTGTTTTATTTGATTTTTGAATGTGTTACTTAGCTGAACGTGGACCAGCCTAGATGTTGCAATGTGCTTAAATGACACTTCACTATGAATATATAACTGATCAAATTGAATGCCTTGTTGCTTGATTTTAGTGTTGTTGTTTTTTTTTTGTGATTGACTTTGTACCTTCAAAAATATATATTTTTACAATTATTCTTTAAAAATTTTCCTTAAAATAAACAAGAATTTTTTTATAAAACATGATGTGAGCTTAAATGGGAACAGGGGTGTGCTTAAAGGGTACAAAAATGTACCCATTAAGCACAGCCGGAATTTTTGAATTTGATGTATATCTTAATTGGTTTTGTCATTTAAAATAAAGTTAAATATTTTTGTGTGAGAGATCAATATTTCATTTTAACAACTTTTTGTACTGAAACCAATTTCTTGTGCACTAAATATGTCTCAATGTAGATTTGTTTTGAAGGCGTGTAATAAGGTGGATAACACATCAGAGCTGGGCGATAAAATAATGACAATTTTCGCAATAAATTTCCTTGATAAAACGATAACGAGTTCGATAAACGCTCAATATAAATGTTTACGCACCAAAAGCGGAACGAAACAGCGCTACTCATTTGAACCACACCACACGGACCATTTATCCATGCTGCTCAAAGTTCAAATGGCAGCGCAGCGCGAGCTCAGAAGAGCAGATGTGTTTTACTGGCTGATGAATCTCGGTCATGCAAGCACTAAACAGCGCTGTGAGATCCAGTGTGAAGTGCTTTAATACAGCAAAGAACACAAATCACTCAATGATATAAACTAGTTTAAAGGCAGATAAAACAGCGCTGACAAACAGGAGAAACACTGTGTGCAACGGCACAGTCAGAAGGCTTTTCAATTTCAATTTAGACATGTATTAAATTTATTAAAGGAGTAATAGAATATGATCACAATTTTTTTTTTTGTGATTAAGCTACAGCGTTTCTGCGTTATAATTACCTATATCGACTGCTACGAAAAATTATCATGATCATTTTTTTGGCTATATCGCCCAGCCTTACACACATCTCTCTGCTTCACATCAGTGTCCTGATCACCCAATGAGGGTTTGTTTTGTGATTATGACCGGCTGACTGAACATTATCATACATTTCTAGCTGAGCTGAGAGCACCTGCACTGTATGTGCTGAGAGAAAAAGAATGCTACAATATAACATTGACAAACAGTCAACAACATTCCATTGTGTTGTCCACACTGACAGCACAAAAATGCAAATACAGTACAATATGTCCTTTTTAAGAACAAATCACTCAACCAGTGTGATTTTTAAAATATGAAAATACAGAATACATGACAAAATATGGAATTATAGAACTACATGAAAAGGAATAAAAGAAACTTCAGTGTTGTCGTATTACGTTTTATTTTAAAATAACCAAAAGACCCTTGAACATTTAAATATAATAAAATAAAACACTAAGATTTTGCTTAAACCCTACTTTTTCCTTTAAAACAAACAGTATAAATCAAATCACACACAGGTGAAGCATTTAGGATGCTTCTACTATGTCTCTAGTGCTGTCATTCTTCTGTGATCGCCTTAATCATTCATCACATCAGTAGTGTAAATGCAACTGAAGTGATTGCAGAGATTAAACTTCTCACCCAGCAGGAAGACAGGATTTGTTCTCCTCAGATGAAACTGCCTGTTAAAACTCAAAGTCAAGCTGTGACATGTAGCTGTCTGGACTATTTCTACTTGCCAGATGAATCACACTAGACAGTGGACACACAAATCTAATCATATTTGTTTTTAAATCAAAACATAATTCTGTTTGTCTGTTGCTGAGATGAGGCACTTGGTTACCACGGTGAGAGTAACAGATATATGGAAGCTCCATTCAGAACCTATGCAACCAAAACCACACATGCTAAGAAACGGGTTCATCTCTTCCTCACTAAATCAGACCTCAGGATCTATTTACAGGATAGAGTGAAAGCGACCCTATTTACTCATGCTGCGGGGACCTCAGTATCACAGGTTTAATCCAACAGCACTAGCAGAGTTCTGGAACTCAGAGCTCACAGTCAGCCAACAGTGAAAGGAGGGCAGCCACGCTGCCAGATCAGTCACACGACAGCTCTTTTTGTCCACAGGTTACAGCTTTTATTCACAGCAAACATTACATGAGTACACAAATAAATGTATAACAATTCTAGGTCCATTTGAAATGAGGACAGATAGCTTACTTGCACTGTGAAAATGTGACTACTGTTCCCGAAAAATAAGATGTTCAGGTGCAAACTGATCAAACTAACATGCAAGTATTGTTTTTGCAGTAGAGTAAATAACCTTTATAGTTTAAAACATTAACAACATGCTGTTCTATGAATAATCACTCAGTAATTTCACTGATTTAAGCCTCAGGTGCTTTAACACAATAACAGCTCTTGGTTCAGTTTAAATCATGCATCACAAAGCAAGGGCTTGCAGTTCATTCAGTTCATGGATTTCAATCACTGATTCATAAGACTGAATCAGGTCAGTAATCCCCAAATTGTAAACACACAAGAATAGATGCTGTTGTGCAGTACAGCTCTATATTAAAAATTAAAGCAAAGTTGAAGTTGGGGGCGAGGTTTTGTTTTAAAGATTGAAATGTTAAGGCCAGCTTCAAAGAACTAGCAGCAACGAAAGCCGATGGTGTTGTCACCTCGCGTCGGCAGTGTCGAACCAAAAAGCTGCACGTGAACACACAGGACTACAGCCGACTGCAAACTAAACATGTGCGTTCTGCGCCTGCGTGAGAGAAGTTAGCTGTCTATATCAGCTATCAATAGTAAATATGTGTCACGTAAACAAAACACTGCTTGCTTGCTATTTTGAATATCAGTAACGTTGATAACCATCATAATTTTAAGCGTCTCATGTTATGAAAATATTTGCATATTGGAATGCTTGGGTAAGATCATGTCACATCAAAAAACAGCCTTTTGTCTGTGCTGCCTTCATTTACTTGCCCGTTTTCATCACTTTCGCTTTAATTCTCCGGCACAGACTCGTTCGCTAAACTCAACATCCAATCAGAGTTCTCTCTCTCATCAACGGTCCCGACAGCCCCGAAGCCGATTCTCGTGAGCCCGACAGAGCCCAAGAGTGGAACACCTCAAACAAAAGTAGCCCGACGGACGCTCACCGACTGGGTGTGTGAGGACTCGTCCATTTGCATTCATCCATGGTTGAATATACAGGTGCATCTCAATAAATTAGAATGTTGTGGAAAAGTTCATATATTTCAGTAATTCAACTCAAATTGTGGAACTCGTGTATTAAATAAATTCAGTGTACACAGACTGAAGTAGTTTAAGTCTTTGGTTCTTTTAATTTTGATGATTTTGGCTCACATTTAACAAAAACCCACCAATTCACTATCTCCAAAAATTAGAATACTTCATAAGACCAATAAAAAAAAAAACATTTTTAGTGAATTGTTGGCCTTCTGGAAAGTATGTTAATTTACTGTACATGTACTCAATACTTGGTAGGAGCTCCTTTTGCTTTAATTACTGCCTCAATTCGGCGAGGCATGGAGGTAATCAGTTTGTGGCACTGTTGAGGTGGTATGGAAGCCCAGGTTTCTTTGACAGTGGCCTTCAGCTCATCTGCATTTTTTGGTCTCGTTTCTCATTTTCCTCTTGACAATACTTATGGCGCTTTTCCACTGCATGGTACGGCACGGTACGGTTCAGTACGGCTCACTTTTGGGGGGTTTTCCACTGGGTACAGTACCTGGTACCGGGTACTTTTTTAGTACCACCTCGGCCGAGGTTCCAAGCGAACCGTACCGTTACCAAAACGTGACGTGTGAACTCTGCTGATCACTGATTGGCCGGAGAAAATCGTCACTGCCTGCGTCATTGAACTTGCGGCACTAGACACAACAGACCCGTTAGATTTAAATCAGCAGCCAGCGAAGGATCGAACGCGACTGTTTTGAATGAGTGCACCTTTCTTTTAACAACCAAAAATCGTCTGTTTCGTTGTCAGTCGAGGAAGTACAGACTGTCCTCTCATTGATAGCCGAGGAGCGGATCCAGCGAGAGCGTGATGGAGCGACGCAAAATTAAAAAGTTTTTCAGGAGTCACGGCAGTAGAGGCAGCGCGACTATAACGACACGCAAATAATCCCGCCCACTCTAAAGCGGTACTAAACTGCAGTGGAACGCAAACCGAGCCGAACTGAGCCGTGCCGTGCCGTTCTGAACCGTGCCGAGCCGAGTCGTACCACGCAGTGGAAAAGCGCCAATAGATTCTCTATGGGGTTCAGGTCTGGTAAGTTTGCTGACCAGTCAAGCACACCAACACCATGGTCATTTAACCAACTTTTGGTGCTTTTGGCAGTGTGGGCAGGTGCCAAATCCTGCTGGAAAATGAAATCAGCATCTTTAAAAAGCTGGTCAGCAGAAGGAAGCATGAAGTGCTCCAAAATTTCTTGGTAAACGGGTGCAGTGACTTTGGTTTTCAAAAAACACAATGGACCAACACCAGCAGATGACATTGCACCCCAAATCATCACAGACTGTGGAAACGTAACACTGGACTTCAAGCAACTTGGGCTATGAGCTTCTCCGCCCTTCCTCCAGACTCTAGGACCTTGGTTTCCAAATGAAATACAAAACTTGCTCTCATCTGAAGAGAGGACTTTGGACCACTGGGCAACAGTTCAGTTCTTCTTCTCCTTAGCCCAGGTAAGACACCTCTGATGTTGTCTGTGGTTCAGGAGTGGCTTAACAAGAGGAATACGACAACTGTAGCCAAATTCCTTGACACGTCTGTGTGTGGTGGCTCTTGATGCCTTGACCCCAGCCTCAGTCCATTCCTTGTGAAGCTCACCCAAATTCTTGAATCGATTTTGCTTAATCCTCATAAGGCTGCACTTCTCTCGGTTGGTTGTGCATCTTTTTCTTCCACACTTTTTCCTTCCACCCAACTTTCTGTTAACATGCTTGGATACAGCACTCTGTGAACAGCCAGCTTCTTTGGCAATGAATGTTTGTAGCTTACCCTCCTTGTGAAGGGTGTCAATGATTGTCTTCTGGACAACTGTTAGATCAGCAGTCTTCCCCATGATTGTGTAGCCTAGTGAACCAAACTGAGAGACCATTTTGAAGGCTCAGGAATCCTTTGCAGGTGTTTTGAGTTGATTAGCTGATTGGCATGTCACCATATTCTAATTTGTTGAGAGTGAATTGGTGGGTTTTTTGTTAAATGTGAGACAAAATCATCACAATTAAAAGAACCAAAGACTTAAACTACTTCAGTCTGTGTGCACTGAATTTAATACACGAGTTTCACAATTTGAGTTGAATTACTGAAATAAATGAACTTTTCCACGACATTCTAATTTATTGAGATGCACCTGTACTTTGACCATTGTGGACCAGGAAAATGAAGTATACCTGGGCCTTGACAGACCAAAAACTGAAAAAGTGCAGGTTTACAATAGTAAACTTTTGCATGCTTTCCCTGTTGTACTCGGAGAAAAGCAAATTTAGAAAAATAAAAATTATTCTAAGTTTGTAAGTTTGATCATGTGTCAAATGTTGTTCACTCAATTTTTAAACTACAAATGAGAAAACCAGTGAATTATCAAACAGATTTAATATCAACTACCACAATAAAAAATATGTAGATATCTGTAAAATGAAATCTCCATTTATCAGGAGAATAAAGAGCTCCGCAAGTCCTACAGGTACCAAAGAAGACTCAGGTTAACCAAACACAAAAACACTTCCTTCAAGTCAGGCAATTACTCATGCAAATGAGTTTCCCACAGTACCGGTCAAATTTATTCCTACGGAAACTTTCATACAACTACTGCTGTTGGTGAGTCAAGGAAAATCCATTCAGTGATAGCAAAGTTGGAGAGTGTGTTTGTGTGTACAAAAAACACCCCGATTTCACATTTAAGGTGCTCATGTGCCAATTTGTGATCTCACTGGTCTCAACATTTTGATGACAAATTCTGCTATTCACCTTTATTTCTTAAAGTTGTGAAATTAAACTGTGGATCCAAACAAGAGATTTATTACATGGTCAAGTTGACCTAACAAAATGCAAAAGATGACACATATTTGGGATCCTGGTTTGTACCAGAGACCCCGCTATTGCTCAGCAAGCTGCAATCCAGTCATGTGGCATGCAATGATGTCACAGAACAGCATGTCTGAGCGTCTGAGCTGGCCACACCTCACGCCTACTGCACTATAAATAAACCCAGATAGGATTGCATGCAAACCCCCATCCATTTACCCAGATCCTGAGCCTTCAGCTAAGATTCAAACTCTCAAGTTTTCATCAATGGGAAGCTAGGGCCATGTTCACCATAAGAGCTCACAATTAGGTTATCTGAAGTAAACATGGGTCACTCCATCTCAAAATGAAGGGCAATAGGTTGTTTGCACATGACGTCATTGTTGTGGCGCGAAATGCAGCTGGAGGGCAGGGAGTGATTTCTTCTCCAGAGGAATCAGCAACAAACTCAAGATGCCTGTGTTTAGCGTTGTTTATGGATGCTCAAAATCGGTCAAACCGAGAAAACACAAGGAGCTTTTATCGTGTACGAAAATGTGTTGTTCATAAGGGGGGAAAAAAAGTCAAGAAATTGACTGAAAAACGCAGGAAAAAGTGGCTTGTAAACCTGCGTCTGCGGTCGGCAGGAGCCGATCGGATAATGCTCTTGTGTGCAAATGGTTAATATAAGCTATAATATTAATATATTAAAACAGATATAATTAGATAACCCAGGGCTGCCACCTCAAGTATTCAGCGTGAGACAGTCAGAAATGCCACATGTAGACAAGATGTAAATAATATATTATTTGCAGTTCAGAGAGCTTCTTTGAGAATAACGGAACATTGTGAGATTGCAATAAATTGAAGTGAGTGACAGCTTTTTAGTGATTATATAGAAGCGCTATTAAGTCACTGTCTAGGCTGTAAACAATTCAGAATTTGAATAAGTTTTGCTTTACGTGCTGCTAGGACCAACGTAAACAAACCCTGTATGCAGTCAGGAATGACTGAAAAAGAGAACTGATGAGATAGAGGAAAGTCTGTACTGTACTAGTTTAGGCGCTATAACAAGAAAGAAAGGTATAAACAGAAAATCACAATGTTACATGATCCTTATGTTATAAAGAGGAGCGATTTTTGTACTAAATTGAAATACTTGCATGCTATTGAAGCGGTGGATATAGGCTAAGCAACTTACCCTGACTGCAAACAAGCTATTTTGAAAGTGAATCCCTTATTTATATGAGGGATCTGGGATATGTCAACTCCTGAAGCTTTGCTGCATATAGGTTTTGTGGCTATAGGTCCTGTTAGCAGCACAAAAACAGCTTTTATTTAAATTCTGATTTGATTATAGCCTAGAAAATGAGCAAATAGCACTTCCATGTAATCACTAATGCCGTTTATCGCAATCTCACAGTTCCTTTATAATCAGTGAAGCTCTGTGAACTGCAAATAATATCTTATTTACATCGTGTGGCATTTAGCACTGAGTGAATCTGGACTGGATCATCTTGTATCTATATGTCTTTATTAATATATCATTATATCTTATATTAACCATTTGCACACACACATGCATTATCCGATCGGCTCCTCCCAATCGCAGAGGCAGGTTTACAAGCCACTTTTTCCTATGTTTTTCAGTCAATTTCTTGACCTTTTCCCCCCTTATGAACAAAACATTTTCGTACACGATAAAAGGTCCTTGTGTTTTCTCCATTTGACCAATTTGAGCATTCATAAACAACGCAAAACACAGGCATCTTTAGTTTCTGCTACTGATTCCTATGTAGAAATTTATTTATTTTTAAAATCACTTCCTGCCCTCCAGCTGCATTTTGCGCGTCATCATAATCACGTGTTTGCAAACAACCTATTGAGAAGCCACATTGTCACCCCCATTGAAATAAAACACAACATGAAGTGTTCCACATGCATACTAAATACCTACACTATACATGCACACTATACTTACCCCCCCTAAGAAATTAGGGCTTAGACCTGAATCCTTCCCACTGTTAACTGACCCTAAATGTGGAACCATAAGCAACCCTGATCATTACATTTGAGTTTAAATGATAAGTATAAAAAACAAGAATGGGCAAAATGTTGTCTAAAGATACGTTTTTGTTCCAAGGAGCTACGATTTTCCTGCATTTTTAAACTGCCCTGTATAAGCAAAATTTGTTGCGGGCCATATAACCAAGACAGCAGCTGTGGTTAAACCAAGTAAAATAAATGTATATTTCCTTTTGCAATACCACTTCATAAAGGTAATCACTCACAAAAAAGGAATATGGCCAAGCAACTTCCATTGGACCACTTGGGATGAATTAACCCATATAAAAGTACATTATAACAGTTAAAAGAAGCCCACTTTCTTGAGCACTAAACGATAGTGTTTCATTGGAAACAGCTTCCAGCACCTGTGCCTTGACTCCAGATCAGCCACGCTTTGATCATGCGCTCTGTTTAGCATCACAGTAAATTAAAAAAAGCTCAGATGATAATAACTCATTGCCTATGAATGTGCATGGAACCAGAGGGCACTCTGTGCCAAAGCACTAAAACAAACAAATAAAACCCATCCTGAAGAGACAGGAAGTGGGCTAAACCTTTGAAGAGTGTTTCAATGTTGGGACCCAACAAAAGAAAAACAGCCCGGTCCTCATCGACTCTATTTCAGACCACCTGTGCCCAACAGTGACTTTCATCCACCATCACCCACGTCTCCTCATCACGATGAATCATGATATCTTCATTACAGACAGGAAAAAGCCATTGTGGCCAATGAATTTTAAAAGGTCAGCACTGACCAGGCAGTTCAGGCCAGAGTGCATTTTCATAACAACCACCTCTTATCTGAAGCCTGACAACAGTCTTAGGCTGACTCCAGGAATTCTATTAATATCCAACATTACCAGCTCGGTCCGCTAACATGGTGAGTCAGTTTATGACCAAAAAAACGATCCTTACCTGACCTAACGTTGGCCTGCATTCAAGAGTTACACATCCAGACGACAGGTTGCTCATACAAGATTTCCACATTCCAATGAAGTGAAGAGAGCGTTTCAACACACTCCTGAGATCTATGGCACTGCAATGATGTAACCATTGGACCACTGTCATATGTTCCGTTTCCATGCCTACAGCGCCTGGAGTGGCAGCTAAGAGTGGTTTCTATGGTAACAGAGAGCTTCAACAGGGCACTTCAGTACATCTTTCCTGTGACCAGTCCCTTGGAATTGCAAGTACAGCGAGATACCTGACAAGCAAAACTAACGGTGAATTTCATTCATTGCACTGAAAGGAGAAGCTGACAAAGCAGAGTTTGGAGATGCATGGCTCCACATACACCATGTGCTTCTTGCATGTGAAATTTTAAAGGCCAGTGTATAGTGTAGGCAGTGAGTTGTAAACTGCTGAACTGGTCTTGTGTTGTCTTGTTTATGAAGCCCTAAGGACAAACACACTTATTACATCAATACAAGAGCAGCTGCATCATTACTGTGGATTCACAGCCGAGCAAAAGTGTATTTTGGATGTATTTTAAGACTCTGAGAAGACAAGACGTGCCTCCAAGCAATGACAAAATCTATTACCTAATAACAACAGAGAAGAACAGACCATTTCATGTTCTCCAGGTATTCTTGATTCTGTGGACAGAAGTGAAGTTTGTAATGGTACATGCAGGAATTCTGAGTATCTGCCGATACCGATATCGATCCGATACCTGGGCAGTTTTTTTTTAATCAGTGTTGAATTTCTATACCTCAATGTGTGTTGACCTGATCATTACTTTTTTTTGTGTTACACACAATCTACTAAATATAGACAACTCTATTGTAAAGATAAAAACAACAAATGAATGCATATATAATTATAATCTATGACAAAAATACTATTATAAACTAGGTTAGTGGATAATTCAGTAGCAAACGTTACTCTAGAAAAATCATGAGTGCACAATTTTATAAAATCTAAAATTAGTGGGGGAAAAACATTATTTAGTGGGGAACAAATAAAAGTTAATAAGTGTAGGACTAAATCTAAAATGATAATGTAAAATGATATACATTGCTATTTAAAAATTGTTGTAAAATACATTCATGAAAAACAAGTAATTATATATACTGTAAAATTAAAAGACATTTCTTTTAAATGTATACCACAGTAATGAGGCAGAAACATATGATAGATAAGACTAACAAGAAAGGCTATTAATAATCTTTCATTGTGCAAAAGTATTATGATACAAAAGGCTCCAAATACAGAGCAGCACAAAGCGCTGTGCGATAGTTTATTGAGCCTTTTCTTTTAACTATTTTAAATTTCAGTTATTGTGCTCATTAAGAACATAGTGCTCTCTAGTCCAGTGTTGTGATCTAACAGACACCAACACGATTTTGAAAACTTTATGGTGTTTTATAATGTGTTTGTGGCTTTTGTGGGGCTAACACAATAGTATACGCACAATATCGGATTTGGATTGGTCTCGTCAGCTTCTAGTCGAACACACCTGGTGCTGCAAGCTTACTGATGTTGACGAGATTAACCTCTTAGGTACCGAATGGCAAGACGTTTTTCGACTCAATATCGAGGCAATTCGGTCAGTGCCTAAAAAGTATCGAACTCGATACCCAGCCCTAGTTTACAGACTTATAAATGTGATCCTACACTTAATAGAAGTGTCTTAAGATAAGGAATTAAAATTGATTAAGCAGCTCAATTACCTACTGCCTTTGTTACATCAGATCAGTCTACATTCATTACCCAGGACCCATCTCTCAAGCCTACAGGACTGTAACATTTTCTACTGATTCCTTTTAGTTAAACTTGTAGAGCAGAGGTCAGATCAGCCAGCGTGCATCAGAATCAAAAGGCAAAATGTTAATTAATCAATGTGGTTTTTGGGTACAAGGTCATGTTAGATATGGATCCAAGAAGTGCAACATGACTTTTAAATGTAATCTTACTATCATTAATCAAAGAGTTTGCAAACATCAGCAGGCCTCCTAAAGGTTCAGAGGGATTCAAGATAGTGGGGTTAACAAGCTAACTCAATTTGTTAATCTACTCATGAGATGCATGCAGTACTTGATTAGCTACTGAGCAAAGGCTTTCAAGACAGATAGATCCAGCAAACAATGGTACTCCAATCAATCATCTGATACAAGGTAAACCACAATCAAAGCTTAGCAACATTATATTTGTTGTTCTAATCACCTACAAAAGATGAACTATTAAGTTCTAAGTTTTATGATGAAGTTCTCACATGTCAGTAGAGGTGGGCGATCTTCACATATCACATCTTATTATCTTATAACACCCAATCACGATCTGAAACACAATCTTCTTAAATTTTAGATGCACTATCAAGACTGGAACAAACCTATGGATTTATTGCACAATTTAAATACAGTATTGCATTAAACCAGCGGTGCCCAATCCTATTCCAGGTGATCTACCTTCCTGCAAAGTTCAGCTCCAACCCTGGATCAAACACAATTGAACCAGTTAATTAAGAATTTCAGGAGTGCTTGATAATTACAGACAGGTGTGTTGAATCAGTGCTGAAACTGAACTCCGCAGGTAGGTAGCTCTCCAGGAACAGGACTGCGCACCCCTGCATTAAACAGCCAGAGTCATAATGGTCATTAAAACTGGAGTTAAACTTTAACATGCTGCACAGTCTTCCCTGTATGAATTAAATCTACATTGATTCTTATTAAAGCTGCTAGTTATCTAGATAAGATCAGTGATTTTCTCTTTGTCTCTTTGCTGTTTGACACAACATGGACACAAACAGCAACAGGATATTTTGACAGTTTTGTGTAGGCCTATTTGACCATTTAGGTGTGCACCTGAAACCCCAAGTATACTTTGCTCGTGCGTGTACAGCTTCATCTCAGAGCACACACCAAAAACGCAGTTTAATGCACTTCTAAAACCACTTTTTCAAAATAAAGCACGTCCCGCATAGCCTGCATTTTATACGTTATGTTAAATGATTTGACTGTTTGGACATTACATTTAGGCTTTTAAAAAGGAGCAAAAGTACTTTAAAGGAAAGGAATGGCATGTGGCACACTGGTACTTTTTCTTAATTTTCACAATTTCATAATCACTGGAAGCCAAAATCACTACTGGAATTGAAATTTGAATAATTGCACAGCCCTACTGCTAGCTCATGCAGAATTTTTTTTCAATGCGTCACCATGCATGAAAGACACATGATAGAGACAGAAGGATAGAAAAGACCTAAAATTTCCATGATTTTACAAACAAAATAGATCGTGGACATCTTTAAGGTAGATAATGATGTAAAATCATTGGATCACAAAGCTCTACATGCCAGTGTTTAAGGTGTTTAAGTATGTTGGCCAAATGGTCACAGCTGTGTTCACATACAAGTTTCTGGATTAAATCCCATAACCATAGCATACAACACTGGTCAAAAGACTGCCATAATTAAAGATTGTAATGTAATTTCAGCACCCAATATAAGAAAAAATTGTAAAAAAATTCTAAGCTAGGAAAGGGCACAGGTGAAGCCGTTTGTTTAGCTATGTTTATATGAAGAGATTCCTTTTATCTGCATTATTAATTTATTTGTAGGGTTGGGTACCGAAACCCGGTACCAATATGGCACCAGTACCTATGTAACCGGTATGTACTAGAACCGAATCAGAATGCAGATTCCGGTGCCTCATTTCGGTGCCATGCCTGAATGATCGATTGAAATATTTGTACTTTGTTTCTCCAAAACGAACGTAAGAAGCATCATCACCAGCACCTCATGTGAAAAATTATTTCCCGACTGAGAAAATGCACGTGAACTCAAGTCGTAAAGCTCTAATAATACACATCCAACAAATCTTTATAGTAACGCGAGTGTGCGGTTTTCACATTCCAACTTAAAAGCACAACTCGGGAAATGAGAACATCCGAGGAACGCGTGAATGCAGAAATTACACTTGCTCTGACGGCAGCAGGTAGCCCTCCATTAACTAGCTACGCTAAACATTCTTAAATTAAAATATGCCTAAAGCTAAAATGATCTTGTATTCACATTTTTAAACCTGTTTTCCAACAAAAGAGAACATTATAACCTTTTTAGTCCACAACTCCAGTTAAATCCTTCCTTTTGTGATCTGATGTAGCTTCTTGTCACAGAATGAGGCAGAAAATATGTTCCATAGGCTACTAATACATCGATTGGCAATGGATTATAAATATACTTAATTATTATGAAAATACCAGAGATGGCTTGAATAACACAGACAAACTATACATTGTCGTAGTCGAGTGTTTATTGTATTTGTTTTATCATTCAAAACGTTTATATCTTGTTTACTCAGTTACATCCATATGTCCATATTGGGGATTTCCTGGAGCTTCATGAGTTCTGCTACTTCTGTGACTGGATATGTGGATTTTTTTGTGCGAGGGCGCCCTCTGGCATCCAGTATGAATGAAAAAGACATCGTGTTTAGTGCTAATGGCCAATCCAATTTATTTTTTATTATTTTTAAGTATCGGTTCAGGCACCGGTACAGTTTTAAAAGTATCAATTTGGCACCGGTATCGAAAAAAAAACCAAACGATACCCAACCCTATTTATTTTACTTTAATTTTATTTTATTTTTATTTGACAAAATTTCCCAAAGAAATTTGCAGCATTTTGTCTGAGAAATAACAAAAGGACACCATTTCATTTTTAATTTGTCTTATATCATTTTGTAAAAAAATTTATTAAAACTTGAGAGAAAATCGTATCATGAAACCAGTATTGTGAATCGTATTGCATCGTGACTTGAGAGAATCGTTACATCCCTACCGTTTTTACTGTATTTTTGACCAAATAAATGTAGCCTTGGCAAGTATTTCTTTCTTCCACTTTCAAAAATATAAAAAATTTTTAATGTAGGTAATGTAGTCCACAATGCATCACATTCTGGGGACATGGCTTTAGGGTAGGGGAAATCATATCATATCCATTACAAGAAAAAAAAAAACTGACCAAGGAAAGCCTACCAACGACCAGCAAACTGCTCATAAACCATCCCTATTATCAGTGGCCAAGCACTATAAACTTTCTGGGTTATTTTAGGTCCTCACATCATCTGTGCCCTTGTCAATGTCTGTGTAAGGTGCCATTAGGGAATGAGGCAGGAGAAGACCTTTGCGTGATACATGGGGGCAAGCTGCACAGCCTATAAACTAACGTGAAATACAAAGGCCTACCCTAAAAGCCTTTTTGATGAAACCATCAGTACACAGCAGGCAAAAGTCCAAAATCCCAGTGAAAAACAAACTTTACTGCTTGGGCAAACATGAAAGGAATTTCACTTTGACAAACATGGAGCGGCGCTCATCAGTGGAAGTTTTATTCTACTACAGTTACATGAAAAGACGACTAGCTAGAATCAAAGCAGAAATTGAAAGCCGATTCACTTATATTTTTCACTCAAATGGAAAGAATTAAGTGAGACAAATACAAAATCCTCCCAGAAACGGTGTCTGCATACTCCTATTTTGAGGCGGTGCATTGTTGATGACTGCAGCTCTGGATAGAAGCTTGACAGTATTGCAGTTATTAAGATACTAACCAGGAGTTGTACATATCTTTAACATGCCAGAAACCAAATAAAACACTGGCAATATTTAAATATTAGACTAACTTAATAAATCTAAAGAAGATTATAGCAATCAATACTAATATTACATTATACATGCCTCTACAACAAAGCCCTACTTTTCAGCTAATTCATCTTTATCTCTGAAATTGACCCCCTAGATCAAACTACAATGTTAGATTTTGTTTTCCAGATGCAGCCTGCATAGTGAATGAACTGTGGGGGAAACAATCACATAAAATGAAAAAGACCAGTAACTGAAAAAGTAATTAATACAACCTCAAGCTATTTTTGCTTGACCTATTCAGCTTATCCTATTATTTTATTATATTATTGTCCTACCCTTTTTGCCAATGTATTAGTGTTAGTATAGGCGATATGCTCAATTTTCATAACAGCTTGTGTTAATCGCCGACACACGATAAAAACACTCCCGTTATAATCAGTGAAGCTGTCTAGATTGTATGATGAATAAATCTCTTATACTTACATTGCACATACATCTGAGAGAATTCACGAGTCAGAATTAGTCAGCGTGCGCTGAACAAAACTCCACCGTTTCAGCGATGACTCATCTGAACGCCTCTGATTGGCCTCATTCATAAACTCAACATAATCGTGTGTGATTGGTTATAACACATTAACACTGTAAAAACGCAGAAAAAGAAATATAATGGAACAAATAAGCCCTAATATTAATTAGCCTAGATAGTATTACTAGCTAAATAATAATAGTAATAATACTCGTTTTAAATAACAGTGGTCTTGCTATCGTCAGTGGCATCAGCCACAAGTGATATCTCTGACTATCGTTGATACACGATACTATCGTCTATCGGCACAACCCTACAATGTATACAGTCTTTCTCCCAAACCACCCAAAAAATTTACATCAGCTTTCTTTTTTTTCCCAGTATTTTTCAACTCCAACAGACTCTCATGCAGTGGCCCTCTGATCCTATGACTGACAGATGGTCTTCTAACTTCTAACACTGTCACTGATGTTAATGAATCAATCTCCATGTACAGTAGCTTCTGACTAAATTTCACAAGTTAGCACTTGCTTACTAACAGTCAGACCCAAACAAATCAATCTACTGTATGACTTAAAAGTTAACAATTTAATTTCCTAAAATGTCTCTGATTTTAAATGCATTTCCAAGATCAAATGCAAACACTTTTAAGTGAACTACTATTTACTTGCTCATGCATATGATCAAGTTTTTGGTAAACTGAATTTTATTCTATTTCAGTGATAATGCACCACAAATAGATTTTTTCATAATGTGTTGACTTCGTTGAATAAACATGAGCACTGCACGTTTCAAAATCGAAACCCGCTGCGGGTGTTTTTATTTCACTGTATTTATGAAGGAAACCAACTGTCTTCAGGAAATTTTGGTTGACATTTTCATTTCATCTTGCATGTAATGTCTGATGTCAGAAGACCTCCAAGTGGGAGGGACTTATGCCGCAAGTAGGTTAGGACAGCTCCAAGTGGCAGGGTAGGTTTAGGGTTGGGTTTGGTGTAGGGCATATTAACAAGGCTCAACCCATTTAGAGCTGGCTCCGACCTCCATTTATACCCATCTCGAGCGGAGCTCTGGTTTGTGTACAGCGTTACCGGGGAAACCGCTATCTCCACGCTCTAAAAGCGCCTCCCGCTAGCAGAAAATGAATTTGCATATATGCCGCCACAAATAGAGTCCAAGTCTGTGGGAAACACTGCTCTATATTTGTAAAGTCTAGCAAAATAACCCAGAAAACAAGTTTAAACAATAGTTTGACTGCATTTCTCTTTACATCCAGTCAAGCGGTACAACCCCTAAAGCTAATTTCAGGCAACATGTGTGGTCCACAGTTTTTTTGTTGCTGATTTCAAGGCATGGAGAACTTGAGGAGTAAGCCAATCAGACAACTGCAAAAAATAAACAGATTTTAAACAATGAATTGGGAGCTGGGCAATAAATCGGCGATAATATCACACTCATGATGAGGCCAAAGCTGCGATAAGTCCATGCATATCTTTCAGTGAAGCACGGTTCTGTGATCAGTAGTAAATCTCCATCCAAAGGCCAGAGGGTGCTCTCGCGCAGAAACTCCAAATTCGCCCCGCAGAAGAAACCCTCTGAAATCACAGCAGCTGAATAAACAGAAGATTTAATGGCTTTCATTGATTCAAGGTGACTAATAAACACACGACTACAACAATATATGGTTTATCTGAGTTCTTCTTACTACAACTTTCTTTATAATAAATTAATGCAATGCCTTTATCACCGCTTAGAATACTATGAAAAATCATCTCACAGAAGGATTTATTACAAACTCGACTGACGTTATGAAGTGAATTTGGAGTAAAAACATGTTATCAAACATGGTATTTTCACATGCTTTCAGAAGGAGCAGTATTTACACAGAGCCATAGTTCACTGAGAAGTTACGCAAACAACTTTCATTATCGCAGTGCGATTTCATAATATCGATGTACATTATCGATGATATCGTCTGCGATTTTTTTTGCGTAGCTTGTCAGTGAACTACGGCTCTGTATAGTAAATGCTGCTCCATCTGAAAGCAGGTGATGGAGATTTACTACTGATTACAGAACCAGTTTTACTTTACTAAGATGCACACGACTATCACATGCGATTTATCGTCCAGCCCTAAAATGAATCTCAATATTTTCATGCCTTATAGTCAGAATTAGCAGAGTTGTGCAGTAATATATCTAAAATTTTACGATGATATAAACAATCAAGAAGTTAGAGTGGCGAGTGGTGACATCTTTAACTGGGTACACCATGTAATTTATTAATGGTGCACTGATCCGATATTCAGTATCGGTATCGCTACGATACTGGCATTTTGAATATTTAAGTCAAGTTCACGTGAACTCTTCTCTCCGCTGCGGCTGTCGATCATCCTCCATTCAGCGTTCAATCTATCATATATTTCTGCTTCATTACTGCGCTATACATTTAAAAGAAATGTCTTTTAATTTTACAGTACATGTATGTATGCATGTATGTATGTATATATATATATATATATATATATATATATATATTATATATAAATAACTTGCTTTTCATGAATGTATTTTACAACAATACAAAGAGCAATGTACATCATTTTACATTATCATTTTAGATTTAGTCCTACACTTATTCACTTTTATTTGTTCCCCACTAATGTTTTTCCCCCCCACTAATTTTAGATTTTATAAAATTGTGCACTCATGATTTTTCTAGAGCAACTTTTGCTACCGAATTATCCACTAACCTAATTTGGTATTTGTGTCATAGATTATAATTATACATGCATTCATTTGTTGTTTTTCTTTACAATAAAGCTGTCTATATTTAGTAGATTGTGTGTAACACACACAAAAAATAAAAGTCATGATCAGGTCAACACACATTGAGGTATAAAAATTCAACACTGATTAAATAAAAACTGCCCAGGTATCGGATCTGGATCGGTTCTGAAAAAGTGGTATCGAGCCACCCCTATAATTTATTAGAGACGACAAATAAGAAACACCATGGCAGGTGTTGTTTTAAAAGTAGGGCTGTTGTCAAGAAGGTGGCACATGCTTACACGCACATAAAAGCAAGATTTGTCAAGCATGTGAAAAACAAATGGAACAATAAAAGTCCACAGAAATGTTCACGCTGATTAGTTTGCCCAGGCATATTGGAGCTATGTATAGAACTGTGAGATTTACATTTTGCTGAATATAAACAATCAAACAGTTGAGACTTGCTATATAGAACACATTGCCTTATGTGTGTAAAATGTATTTATTATGTGGGTAAACATAATCCATACATAACAAGTGAAACTTGTCATAACAAGTGAAATCCACTGCTACAAGCACACAGCACAAAACCAGCAGTTGTCTGTTCACTGTGGAAGTCTTATTCATTTCTATAGTAAATTACAACTACCTAATGCTTACAAACCACACAATTTTTTTTACATTTTAAAGTACCTCGATCTCTAATAGCTGTCAGCAGAGAATTCCAGTGTTCTACTGCTTTAACTAAATAGGCTGACCTGGCAAATGTTGTTGATCTATATTTATTATAACAGTCACTTCTAGAAGCCGACTTAGTCATCATAGTAACAGAAGGGTTTACATTTTTTAATTATTTGTGCCATGTAGTTTCCATCAGCTAATTTCCATCACACTAATAACCAACAGGGTCAGAAATAAACCAGGGTTAATAAAAATCCTAACAGGGACAAAAAAGCCATCAAAATCCCAAGCTTCAGCAGCTAATAATAATAATAATGAAACCCTACATGTATTGCATGTAATATCTGATAATACAGTATATCATAAATGTCACACATATTATGGGTGGATGTTCATTCAATTTATAACAACAAAATATTTGACACAAAATGATGTATATGTTTAGAATAAGGCCCTCAAAGTAAAAAATAATTTCTGACACTGATAACCAGCTAACATTGGCTTGTTTTTGCACTGATTGGGATGAATTTATATATAGGCCAGTGTTTACATTTTATACAAATAAAAACAGCCACTCCATAAAAACAATAACAACTACTAAATAATTAAATGCCAGTTCTGGTGTTGTCTTTGGAAAGAGTGTTTACTGCAGGAATTAAAATGAATGGTGTCAAAACCAATTTAGCTACCAACGTAGGCAGCATTTGAAACATTGCAGGCAAATTATAACGTTCAAATTCAACACCTATGATACTGAAAATGCTAAATTAACTGGCAACTCGTTAGGTTTGGAGACACATCCATTAACAGGTCGGTTTCCAAGAGCAGGCAGCAGTACTGGCCCTCAGTACAGCAGTTACAAAACACGTCCAGCCCGGTAGATAACGCTAGCCTGCTAGTTAGTCTGACAAATGTGGTGTAACTTACTTTTATTATGTCCGAATCACCCTTCCAGTAGACGCCACGTTCCAGGCGGCCGTCAAATGTGCCTTTCTGACGAGAACCCACTCGCTAAACATCTAAATATTTGGACCGTTATTGATATCAGCGCGTTTCGACCAGCGCAGCTAAAGGTAAACCCAGCTAGCTGGCTAGCTAATGCGGTTAAATTCACACGGTCAGGTCTGCCCTCAACGGCTCTCGTCTGGAATTACGAGCTGTAACAAACATCTTTGACATGCTGTTTCACTTCGGCTCAACGAAAAAATAAGTGCGACCTGGCTGGTGGTCGTCTGAGTTGAATTTCGAGCCGTGTTAGCGTTTCTAGCTACATGTTAGAGACAGGTGACGTGCCATTGACGGCCGCGCGCTGGGGTTCTGTGTGATGGGAGGGGCCTCGCCTCTATCATTGACATCATTGGCCGAGAACTGCTTGTGCTGAAGAGAGGCTCAGAATAAAACTCATTTATTTTGGGTCATGCATGCTTGCTTGCTTGCTTACTTACTTACTTACTTACGTATGTATGTATGTATGTATGTATGTATGTATGTATGTATGTATTTGTTTGTTTGTTTGATTGTCTGTCTGTCTGTCTGTCTGTCTGGGACTTTTTTTGTTTTGAGACTTTACTTTGAGACTTCATTTAAATATTATTAACCAATATGGATAGATAGATAGATAGATAGATAGATAGATAGATAGATAGATAGATAGATAGATAGATAGATAGATAGACAAACAGACAGACAGACACCCTACCCTTGTGAAAAAGAAATACAATAGCATATTCTTAAAAAGAGTAGAAGAATATTAAGTGTCAACAGATGTGAGTTTTTCAGACAATTGCATGTTATTTCAGTTAAATGAAAATGTAAGCCTATTATAGATTTATATTAAATGCAGTTAGCTAAAGAGTGCTTTATTGCATTTTAAGTAAATATTATTTAAGTGTTGTTTAATTATTTTATTGTCTTTGAAGTATGGTTAAAGTACAGCGAATGTACTGACAAGTATTTATAAACTAAAAACACTTTAATGTAATTTTATTGAAGCTTGTATGAGTTGCAATTTAGTAAAAAGGTTAAAGGTATAATCAAGTATTTTGCATTAGTCAACAGATCAAAATAAGTGTTCTTATTTAAAGCATGTAAAGCATAATATCATAAATGCAATTTAAAATAAAAAAATTAATTTGACATTTGAAAGTGCATTTTTAAAAGTGTACTTAAGTGTTAAAAACATAGTTAGTGTGCAGTCTTTAAGTACACTTAAGTGACCTTTTATCAAGTCAAGTCAAGTCAAGTTTAATTTATTATCCCCGAAGGGCAATTTGTTTCACAGCCAGCAGTAAACCATATACAACAACAAACAAGCACCACGACACACAGACAAAAACAATCACTTCTATTTCACTAAAATTACAATATTTGCACATTCAGATTTTTATGTATTTTTAAGATTTGAAGTGTACAAGTTCACATTTAATACAATTAAGCACACTTCTTCACAAGGGTATGGTGATTGTTTTTGAATCATTGACTTGTAGTCTTTGGAGAAATGTGTTTAAGTGCTATATTCTAAGGGGCATTTATAGACTGATAGTTTTGTCATTAGTTACACTATTCTATAGATGAAAATGTTGTTACTTCATGAATTTTAAAACTCATGTTTACTTATAAACACGTTACCTATAAACTTACTAGCTGCAAAGTTTATATTTTAGATAACTTTTGACCCGTGGATTGCTACATCCTGCAGCTCTCCTCCGGCCCTGGATAATCTTTGCACCTCTTCTGTGAGCTTGTCAATTACCTCACAGGTATCTTCATCAATTATTGATTAGTATTGGTAACAGAATCTGGTTCCCACGGATAATCTTACCCGAAAGATAGCTGGATACCTCTGTGACAACTTTAGAATGGGTTAATCAGCATTTACATGATTCATTTCAGATACATTTAATCAAATACAGGATCACACTAAAATGTTTCTTATTCAGATTTAATAAATAAATAGCCTATAGCTGTAAAAGTGCAGAAAATATAAGCAAATTTCAACTCAAGTTCTTAAAGTTGTTGTAAGGAGAATAGAGATTTCAAGAAGTCTCCTTTGAATTAGACTTAAAGCATTTTGAGCAGACTAAAGCTTGAGACTAATGCAACGGTAGTTGATGCAACATTCCAACTTTCAAGGTTGCTGGAAAATCTAAAATATTGCTCCCTCCTTGCATTTACCCCAGACTTCTGAGGCTGCAGACCACAATGAGGTTTTCTTTTTGTTATTTTTTTATTTTTTATTTTTATTGAGTTTCTTAGCTTTTAAGTTTCTTAACTTCTTAAAAATCACCTTAACAAATTAACCAACCAGGAGATCTGAGATGTCTAGATTATCTTTCTCACTTGGAGGTATTTGTTTATGATTTATGTACAATGTGTTATTAATAGCATTTGTGATGTGCATGAAAATGCTAAAATAATAAAACATACACAGATAGTGGCCTTAAGAGCAAATCTTAAGAAATATCAACAATCAACAAACTTGGTTTAATAAGTTAAAAAAAATAAATAAATAAAAAATTTAAAAAAAGCTTTTTTAACATTAATATTTTGAGAAATCCTGTAAAGATTGTAAAAATGAAGATTCATGAAACACAACGAATTTTTGTTGTGTTCATAAATCGTTCATAAAGCTGTTCTGACGTAAATTTTCGGATTCATGAAAATGTTGGTAGGAAAGAAATCTACACCTGCTCCCTACCAGGTGTAAATGGTGCGTAAAACGTTCTGTGTTCTTTTTGGCAAACTGGTGACACTGAATCTTGATACACTTCCATTTTCCGTTTGCTCTGTTTTTTGTTTGGTTTTTGGTTTTTTATTTTATTTTATTATTTTATTTTATTTTTTTGTAGCTGAGAGTTGATCAACTGTTTAGCTCCGTTTTAGCTTTGGGTAGAACGCAGCACTTGTCATTAGGCTTGTTTGAGATGCGCCTCGCCTGAAATGTAGACGAGAGTAGGCGGTTGCAGTGAGGGGAGGAGTGAAATAAGACGGACAGTTCTGCCCTCTCGAAGTAGAACAGATACCTACGAGATCAAAGGTGGATATCGCGTTATTCTCACTCATATGCTGTGCTGCTGATAAACATGATATAATTTCAGTTCTGTTGCTTTTATATGAATATAAATATGATGAACAAGACACTCAAAGTGCTTGCTATTTAATTCCATACGAAAAAGGCGTATTTATCATCCATTTTTATTTTTATTCAAACATGTATTTTAGATTTTTATAGAAAATATGACAACAATCACACATCTCAGACAGAGATCGCACTGTCATAGTGTTTGGGAATATTCATGCATAATTTAAATACATAATAGCATGAAATCAGATTAAAAAAAGAAAACATTTTAGAAGAGAACGCAGCGTCACGGTTGTCTGAACCAATGAGCATTAAGCTGTGTCATCAGCAAGTTGTTTCCCATCATGCTTTTGATCAGTGCAGTCGGTGGAGAGCAACTGCGTGCGACTGCTCAATCCAACACAGCCGCCTCGCTGTTGCGAGAGTTTTTTGGCACACGTCAACATGACATCAGAGCAAGGCGGAGGTAACTCGGACACTTTTATGTTTATTTCTATTCTGTATACAAGCAAATATCCTGATCCATACTCCATTCCAGTTGGTGGCGGTAATGCACCAATAAGTTAGGTTGCCAACCATCAATAAACACCCCTTTGGTGTTCCGATACGGAACCATTATCATCCTTATCATCCATTAGCACCTCATAGGCTAAGGATATAGCCTCAACCTGCCAATGGGACATGCGTTGCTTTGTGACAGCACGACCCTTATTCTTACTCCCAAAACAGACGAACAGCTGGTCGGACTCATGCCATTGGGCTGTATGATCAACAAAGATCCTCAGCGCCCTCACAGGACAAAGGCTTAGATTTTCTGACCCCACCTCCGTGGGGGAGAAAGCTTCCAAGACCACCTGCTGGAAGCGAAAAGGATTAGAAGCGACTTTAGGAACATAATCAGGCCTTGGTCGCAGCAAAACCTTCACCAATCCTGGTGCGAAGTCCATGCACGAAGATGAGATAGAAAGAGCTTGTAAATCCCCAACTCTCGAGGGAGGATAAAGCTAACAATAGGACTGTCTTTAGAGTCAGGATTTTTTTCAGTCACAGTTTCCAAGGGCTCAAACGGATGTCCTGATAGCCCTTGTATTACAATGGATAGATACCATGATGGAACTCACGCAGGTGAGATCTTCGAGAGATCAGGGGATGACAGCCCACCGAAACACCGTCTATATACGCGTGGTTAGCGGATATGGCTGCCACGTGTACTTTAAGAGTGGCTGGCGTTACTCCCTCTGAAAAACGGCTTTGAAGAAACTCTAGTACTGAAGCGACGGGGCGATAAGCTGGATCCATAACACGACATCTACACCATTTAGTAAACAGTTTCCATTTGAAGGCATATAAACGTCTTGTAGAAACCGCTCTAGAATTAATTATAGTCTCGGTAGCCTCCACCGAAAGACCGGGACATATTAATTCACTCCGCTCAGAGGCCACACCCACAGTTTCCATAAATCTGGCCGTGGGTGCCAGGTCATTCCCCGTGCTTGCAACAGCATGTCCTGAGGGGAACCTCCCACGGAGAGCCCGCTAACAGACTGATCAGTTCCGCAAATCACGGCTGAGTGGGCCACCACGGAGCTACCAGCAGCAGTCGCTCCACTCTGTCCGACCGTATTCTGGATATCACCGCTGGAATTAGCAGAATCGGAGGAAAGGCATACACACTGGTTCTAGGCCATTCGTGGGCTAGAGCGTCCAGTCCCAGGGGCGATGGGAGGAATAGGGAGAACCATAGCGGACAATGCGTAGTCGTACTCGACATGAATAAGTCCACTTCTGCTTCTCCAAACAATCGCCATATGTAGCTCACTGTTTAGGGGTGCAGCCTCCATTCCCCTTCTTCCAGGCCGTTCAGCAGTCTTGAAAAATGTTGGAGAGCTAGAAAGACCGCTAGCAGCTCCAATCTGTTTATGTGCCACCCTCGCTGTGCCTCCGTCCATGTTCCATAGGGCTGGGCGTCCTTGACAAACAGCCCCCCAACCTGTCAATGACGCGTCCGTCGTGACAGTCTCGCGGCGAAAACAGGCCCCCAGTCGAACTCCTTTTTGGAAATATTTGGACGACGTCCAGGTCTTTAACGTCAGAACACACATCCGTGTCACCAAAATCGTTCGATGCGGATGACAACGGGGAGAAATCCTCTGGCTTTTTGTCCACCATTGAAATGGGTGCATGTGAAGTAAGCCTAGACGGATTACAGGGGACGCTGCCGCCATTAAACCCAAAAGTCTGAGGCACAAATTCACTGTCACTGTACGGCCAGCTTTCAAGTGGCGAAGGCATGACGTGAATGACTGAACACGTGGGGGAGACAATTGTGCCCTCATCGCGCGAGAATCCAGATTTATCCCCAAAAAGCTTATCCGTTGGCAAGGGATCAAAACACTCTTTTAGAGATTCGTGCGTAAACCCAGGCTCCTTAGATGATTTAGCACGAGATCTCGGTGAGAGCGTGCTTGAGTCTGTGATTGCGCTAATACCAGCCAATCGTCCAGGTAATTTAGCACACAAATGCCCTGGAGCCGCAACGGGGCCAGAACTGCGTCCATGCATTTCGTGAAGGTTCGTGGAGCCAGGGCTAATCCGAAAGGAAGAAGACGGTATTGATACGCTTTGCCCTCTAAAGTGAATCTGAGGAACTTCCTGTGTCTCTTGATGATCTGGATATAAAAATATGCATCCTTCAGATCGATCGTGACAAACCAGTCGTTTGGTTGAATCAGACAGAATAGATTTTACCGTCAACATCTTGAATTTGCTCGTTCTGAGTGCAAGATTCAAACGGCGTCAATCCAATATTGGTCGTAAGCTGCCATCTTTTTTGGGCACAACCAAATATCGGCTATAAAAACCTGACTCCGTCTGAGAGGGGTGTACTTCTTCTATAGCCCCTTTCCTCAGCAGAGATGACACCTCTTGTCACAGCACTGCGGTTTCTTTTGAACTCACAATCGTGGGAAGAATCCCGCGGAAAGAAGGCGGGCCTTTTCGAAACTGAATGGTGTATCCGTAACAAATTGTGCGTAATACCCATTGCGGAATGTCGGGTAAGCGTTCCCACGCGGCTCGAAAATCCTTTAATGGCCTCAAGACCTCCGTCTGAGGCTGTGATGCCTCCACATGCGTTAGAATTTCCGAGCACGGAAAACTCACGGCGTCCATAAGAACAGGAAGTGCATGTGTCAATGTCGCTGTGTTTCGTTGTATAGGATCCTGAAGCATGTTTACGGCAGGATTCATTCCAACAGGATGCATATCGGGCCTCGCTGCTGGCAACGAAGCGGCAGTTTTGTGGGCCGTCATAAACGGGCCGTCCTAGCCAGACCCTTGGGCCGTACCTCGAACCCTGAAGGCTGAAGCACGCAGATAGTCTGAGGGGGCGCTCGGAGTGGTGGCTCGCTCCAATGCTGATCGAGGCGCGTTCTGCGGCGAGACAGTCAATGTTTGAGCCTGGAGACTGCAGTGAGAGGGTTGGATATGCTTTAGTGATCCAACAGCGCTCTCTAGTGGAGGGCACAGTCCCCGATGAACAGCAGAAGGATCAGGAACTGCTGTTAGGGGCCTGAGGTTTTCGCCGTCGAGCTCAGGTCCAATCTTTTCCGCTGGTGCTGGCGAGCCGGTGGATAAGCCCTAGGACCCCAATCCTCTTACCGTTGGTGGTGTGAGGACGACGAGCGTGAGCGCGCCGGCGGTGGATGACGTCGTTCTATTTCCCTGGGCCTACGCGGAATCAGCTGGCAGAAAGCGGCTGATTGCTGCTTCGCTGCCCTGAATTTTTCCACCACCGTGGTGACTGAATCTCCAAACAGTCCATCCTTGGAGATCGGATGGTGACGCTCAACCATCACCATCCCTGCCATCGAACGGCCGACTGCTCGGGCGGTGTGCTTGGTGGCACGTAGCGCCAAGTCCGTGGCCCGCCACAGTTCCTTCACAGCCTCAAGTGTGATGCCTTCTCCCTCGTCGAGCTCCTTCAATAGCTCGGCCTGGTAGGCCTGAAGCACCGCCATCGAGTGGGGCATGGCCGCCGCCTGACCCGCACCCGAGTAAAATTTTTCGACGAGGCTCGATGTGACTCGACACGGCTTCGACGGGAAGAGGGGGCGAGACTTCCAAGCTGCGGCCGAGTTCGGCGCGAGATGTTAAGCCAAAGTCTCTTCCACCGGCGGCATCGTTGCATAACCACGGCCCGCCATGTCAGTACTGGTGGCGAAATCTGCGGCCGCGGCGTTTGTGATGCGTGCTGAAAACAGCTGCTTCCAGGACCTTGAAACCTCCTGGTGGAGGTCCGGGAAGAGGGGGAGCGGTTTACGGGGCTGAGCAGGTGCACGACTAGTTAGGAAACCATCGTCCAACTTAGATTGGGACTAGGCCTGGGCCGCCTCTCAATCCAGCTCGCTGTAGGACAGGGAGCTGCGTCTCTCCTGTCCGCTAGGAGGGAGATATCCGCATGTGTCGGCCAGTAAATCCTCGGTGGACAAAACGTCGTCGTCATACAGCCCGCAGCCGAAAGAGATTGTACTGTAAGCCTCCGTGGCGGGTCGTAGATCCTCGTCGGTGAAAACAACGGGTTCCACGAAGTTTCTGCCAATCTCTTGCACTCGAGTGGGGGAGAGCAAGTGAAATGGAGAAAACTCCAGCGCAGCACCGTTCTCACGGTCCAGGTCGCACACGTCGCCCCAAGCCATCGCCTCGTGAGGCGCCTCGGCAACCGCAGAAGCAACACAGCGGGGGTTGGACGCGGGGGCGACCTCGGAGAAAACTTCTACCCTCGAGCGCAGAACTTTCATTCAGTCACAGGCTGTCACAGTGGGGACATGTCGATAGGCCGCTAAGCGCCGACTGCGCGTGATGCAGGCCCAGGCACACAAAGTACCTATCATGAGTGTCCCCCGCCGTGATAAACCTGCTACACGGCTCCTTACATCTGCGAAGAGGAGTTAAACACTGCTCGAGAAAGAAAAAATATCGCTGAGAACGCGGGATGCTTTCTAGGGCACAGAAAATTCACTTTTGCTTTCCTGAAAGAAATGAAATCTGAGCGAAATAGCGCACGGCACGCAGGTATTACTATGCTTACGCATGTGTAAGGCGGTGCCAAGCGCTATTTGGCCAATAGGATTGGCGGGATGGTACAGGGCTTCAGACATTTTTTACACCAAAGGGTGTTCCCATACGGTGACGTCACCGCAACATTGAAGTGACCTATGAAAGGGAAACTCGGACACTTTTCTAACCTGCATGCATCTCGCGGTGATCACCGGTGATCGATTCTGTGCAGATTTTGCTCATCTCAAACAAGCCTATTGTCACTCTTTAGTATGGCAAGCCGTCAATCAATGGAGGAGGCGCGGGACAAATACCACACCGACCAATCATCCTACTTGTACAACAACTGAACAACAGTTAATATTACTGGTTACTGCTTTTTTATTTTTCAGTAATATTCTTCAAAATGAGATACTAGTAATACGTTACTACCATGGATATTCTACTTCATAGCAACCAAATTGACAGCTGGAAAAAACTTTTTTTTACTGTCAATGGGAAAAACGCTGTGCCACTAAAGCATTTTCAAGCACCACCAGCTGGCCGTTTTCAGAAGAGCGCCTGTCATTTTTCAGTTGGCTAAAAACACTTTGGTGGACACACGTTATTGAATATCTATTGTTAGCCATATGGCCTATTAGTCTTTTTTGCATTTATGCAATATACTGGAGCCAAACTTGAGAAAGTGAACCAGAATATTCCACTGCGTTCCTGGACACGAAATTTGCGTAGTTGTCATAGGCCGGGATTATGCTAATTGTGAATGAGAGTGAATTCATTATGATTGGAATTCATTAACATAAGCATGTTTTACTGTCAAATCGGACGTTTACGAAGCCTTTGTGAATCCGGAGGAGAGTTTTCGGGAATACCTCATTAGTGCACATACTTATTTCTCTTTGATGACATCATTGATTAGATCATAGCAGACTGATTAGATTATTGGAGAGCCATCTGATGAACTCCTCAGTGATGAGTTTATATGGGAGGATAAAGATAGGCACTGTTGTCAGATGGGTCGACCGTCTAACCCATCAATTTAACTACAGTAAACAGTAGGCCAAGTACCAAACCTGCACCTAGTAAGTGCTGATGAAGCATTACTATGGAGACTGCAGAGTGGTTTTCATCACCATGGAGACTAGGATTGTCTGAACATTACAATCTTGTTATTCAGAAATAGGATAAATGGTAGCTGTAGCCAAGTGGCTATTGAGGAAAACCACCACCACTAAAGTTACTGGTTTAGTCTTTAATTGTGACCAAGTACACCATATATCCAAGTACACCTACAGAATTGCCTTTTAGGGAAAAAAAAAACAAAAAAACTCAGATATATTAACATATGTTTTACTAGTAAGTTACTGTTACTGTAAATTTAGCAAAAGATTACAATTCTTGTATTCCATACAGAGGGGAGGAAAATATTAGGATATTATTGTCACATTTGTTTCATCTTCTAAAGAAACGTTGTGAATTAGCTATTTAAGATTTCTCTGAAAAAAGAAAAAAAAGAAAAACACATTTAAATGTCATGACCTGAAGATCAAGAGGGGTATGGATTGTAGGAAATTATCACGGAGTACCAGTAAAAGGTCAAGAAGCAAAAGCGGCAGGTGACTTGAGCACCTATACAAATTATGTCAGAGGTAAGTGCTCTTTTTGACAATTATTGTATAGAACTTGGATATATGGTAAATACTTAAATGTATGTGCCATTTAACCTCTGACTACAAGCTTAATTATGTTCCACTCAAGACAACACATGACAGAAGTAAGGTTTATAACAAGAGGTAATTGTCCAGCAGGGTGACAAAATACAAATATAAACTATTACTGCAAATATGAAAAAAAAATAAAAACATAGAAAAAAACATAACATTTATTATTTATATTTACAGAATTTTTGATTTTTTGAATTTTCATCGTTGTTGTTTTATATTTCAACAATTTTTAGTTGTGTGGTTGTAATAAACAAATGTTTCATTCAGACGGTTTCTATAATATTGCTTTCTCCAGTGAATAAGTTGTCTTGTCTGAAACAGGAGAGAAATATGCACAGATCAAGCACCATTTACAAGCAAAAACAGTCCAAAACCCTTAAAATAAACATGGTGGATTTAGTGGATTTTGATTTGAGAGAACAACAGGGGTTTGGTTTTTCACTGGAGGAAGTATTATGGATTATACATTATAAACTTGCATTTTGACCACAAGATACAACAAAATTAACAAACACACATATTTTGCCTCACAAGATGTTAATTGATGGACTGGAGTCGTGTGGATTACTTGTGGATTATTGTGATGTTTTTATCAGCTGTTTGGACTCACGGCACCCATTCACTGCAGAGGATCCATTGGTGAGCAAGTGATATAATGCTACATTTCTCCAAATCTGTTCCGATGATACAACAAACATAAAAGTGAGTACAATATTTCAGTAAATAGGACCTAACTGACCACTCAGGTCATTAGGTTCAAGTCAGTTAGAAACAGCAAGGGTTCACTCAAAACAAGGGGAGTCCACTTTTAGCTATTATACCACCCACAGTTGGAACCAGAGATAAGATTGTAGTAGTCGTACTTAAATCCAAACTCAAAACACATCTGTTTAGTTTTTTACTCATTTCCTGAATGAACACTGCGCTACATCTAAACTGATTGCACTGTATTTTACGTGTTATTAACTGTTTTAATTTATTTTAAATGCATTTTTAAATCATTTAAAAATGTTAATTCCTTGCTTTTATTGTTGTGATTTTTATGATTATTTGAGTTACCATTGTAAATGAAATGTGCCATATAAATAAACTTGCATTTCCTTACCTTGAACTATTCTTTTAATGTTGTTAATGAAAGTTATTATGAAATGTAGCATTTTATAATAGGTGATCCTTGGGTTGTGGCTGAGAGTCTGGATAGATGGACTCAGTGCTGGAAAAGATTGGAAATGTCTTAAGTGGTTAAAGATCAATTATATATATAGGCTTTCTGACTGCAGTAAACACAAAACAATGAAGTATGACAAACTGACTGTTTGTCACAAAAAGTGTTTAACACAACCTCTCTTTTTGTTTTGTTTTTTCAAGTCTTGTCATTTGCAACAGGGTCAATTGTACTGTATATGTGTAAAAAAAAATAAAAAAAATAAAAAAAAATAAAAAAATAAAAATGTATTATGAAATAATATTCAGAAATTATACCATCCCTCAGGTCAACACATCCTCCTTGCTTTTTCTGTATCCTGAAGGAATGAGGCCATATCTGCATGGACATCCATTTCTATTACATTTACAGACCACAAAATCAATTAAGGAACATATTTTTCTCTGTGCACCCATATGCAAATGAAAAACATGCCACACTGTCACTCTCTGTAATTCTCTGTAATGCTCTCATTAAACAGCTGCCTCTCAGAGGTTTATTTTTCTCTCACTGTCATTTAGAAATGTTAAGACCATTTTTGATCTGTGGCAAAGGATAAGAGCCAGGTGGACGAGAGATAGTGGGAACCACCCCAGCTGCAGAGAGACTGCTTGCCTGATCAAGACTAACCCACATATGACCCTTCAGTCTCCACATATTACAATGCATGGCTTACAATATAAAGACAAGGACATTTTTATAATCTGTTTCTGTGTAAAATATTAATTATGTTTATTTCATCATTATATTGCTATCAACCTAAATTATAGGAAATCATCTAGTGACATGTCATAGAACTTTAGAAATGTGACTTGTTTAAAAATAAAACAATAATAATAAACTTTGGCATTCCAAGTGAATTTGTTGCACTTTTTGTTCATGTTTTCATACTTTATATTTGAAAGTTACTCATAAACCAACTAGACAAGAAAAAAAAAACACTTGAAAAAGTCTTGTTTCTTCACATGGGCAATTCCTGAATATATAGCCACTTGACAAAACAGTTCACAGTGTCTTACTGAAAGTGGCTAAACAGACTGGCTTATCTTAACCCATTCTCTCCTGCCAAAATGATTTAATGATTGAAGACGCAGACAAGCAGGCATCTTCAGGTGTGTAGTGTTGTATTTATTTCAGATCAGAAGCTTATAGCACCATCTAGTGGTTCTTAGTAATCCAACTCACATGAGACTCCCATACCTGCACTATACTTTGACTCAAATACCATTTTTTTTGTTATGAGAATTATTAGACAACTTAGATAATCCATTTTCTAACTTAACATTAGCCTAACACGAAAAGTAGCTAGTTTAAAAGACATCAAATATGTCTCACATGTCTTAACATCAAATTCCACAGTTCAATTATTATCAATTATTATAACAATGTTTAGTTGATATTTATAAACTGTAATTTGTTAATTAGTTTATTAACAAAAATAAATAAATACATTTTAAAAATCTAATTTATCTGTGCCCTGTAACAATGATTTACCCCATTATAAAAAAGCAACATTCCTTAAAATTGTGACAAGGAACATCATTTTAATTAAAAAGAAACAAAAAACTCTGTTCTATTAAATATATTTAGAGAGAGAGAGTTTATCTGCAAAAACAGATAGTTTATTTCTTATAAATTGCAGTTTGATTGATATTAATTGGAATTCAGGGTAAAGAAAAACATGATTTTCGAACAAAAACATCTATTCATTTGCAAAGAGTTCATATATATATATATATATATATATATATATATATGACATGCTTTTCAAGTTATTGCAAGAATATTTCCTTTCATTTCTATTCTATAAGTTTTCCATTGTATTTGAGTTTCTCAGTCTTCCTTCAAATTTGCATCCACCCTAGCTAAACTCTGACAGCTTTTAATTTAATACATTTTGTCATTTTATTTATTTTATGTTTACTGCTAAATAACACAAATCAAATAATAATGTAATCACAAATCACATAAAAGTAATGAAGAAAATAAAACAATACAACAAGCAAAACACAACAGCTAATTTACAAACCTATTTTGTATCTAAAGTGCCACCTAAATGTTCTTGAGGCATCTTTTTGTGTTTGTATATTTTCTAAGAGAAAGGTTAAACAATGCATTCTTCAGAAATAACATTCCATGTGCGCAGTGAGTTATTTATTTATTTATTTTGTTATCAACTTTTTATTTATTTTCAAACACGACATCATAACATCCATTCAAAACAAACAAAACAAAATGACAGACATATAATCAATACTTTAAAAATCCAGTCAAAAAGGAGAGAGAGGGAAAAAAGAAAAAAAAAGAAAAGAAAAGTCATTCCTTTATATAATTGAGTACGTTAAAGAAATAACCCTGCCGAGCATCAATAGTAGAAGGCTTGGGCCCATTAATTCACGCTGTTGTACATTCACAAGTCACTATTTTCAGGAGGCTATGGATCCAATGTTTTCCCACACATGTGCGATGTAAACCAGTTCTGTATTATTGTCTTCTTCGCAGCAGTAAAACCAGCAAACAACATTCTCTTTTGTATTAAGCTTATACAGAGACCAGAATCATCATTTAGAAGACACAAACTTGGGTTAGCAAAGCAATCAATTTGTAGTAAGGAGGATAAAACCAGGTTTACATGTGTCCACAGATTAATGACGATAGGACATTCCCAACACATATGAAGAAAAGTACCTGATGATGCAGTATTACATATATGCAGTTAAAATTTGGTTGTAGTTTCATTTTGAATCTTTTGTAAGGAGTTATGTATGCTCTATGAATGACTTTGAAGCGAATAAGATGATGAGCCAAGTTTTAAGATGTTAAGCTGAGGTTAGACCACACTCTCTCCCAGTCTCCCAGGTCAGATAATTCCCGATTCCAAATAGATTTAATAGAAAGAGGTTTTGTAATGCAATCAATCATTTTATTATATATTAAGGAAACAGATGGCCGACCAGAAGATGGTGCAATCCAATCCCGCATAGGATGAGAGGAAATGGGAGATGCCCAAGGAACTCCATACACTTTGGGAGCAGAACATAATTGAAGAAAGACAAAATATGCAGATGCTGATAAACAAAATTTAGTTCTTAATGTCTGAAATGAACAGAGGCCCTGGTTATCATATATATCACAGCAAGTGTTTATGCCTGAAGAAGACCAAGAAGGTTGGACAAATGGACGATTTACACATACAAAATTAAAATTATGCCATAAAGGTGTACTGTTACCAAATTTGAAGGGTCCTCCTATCAAGACGTTCAACTGTTTTCCAGATTTTCATAGAATTAGCCACAACCGGACCAAATTTATAATTATCACGTTTTTTCCCTGTGCCAGTAAGTAAAATACCTTGGATTCTGTTTGGTTTAACTTTGTCAGCTTCAATCAATCACTCTCCATGAAACTTTCGATTGAGGATCAACACAATTATAAAGAGCCTTAAGTTAGAACAACCAATAATACAATTCAAAATTTAGTACATTTTGTACAAGTTTGATTCTGGGGCATTTATCATTCCAGATAAATTGAGAAAGTATGTAGTTGATCTCCTTAAAGTAACCTGGAGGGGGAGAAAGTGGTAGCATAGAGAAAAGAAAGTTAAGCCGAGGTAACAAATTCATCTTAACTGGAGATTCTTCCTTGAAGAGACGCAGTGAGTTATTATTGTTCTTGGTTAGCAACAAAAGTTTAGCAGTACAGTATGCACTACAGTGAGCTACGGTATGCTGCTACTTTCAAATCTCCAAATAAAATGTATGTGTGCAACTCCATCAAAGTGACCCCCAGAACAACATCATGAACCTTTCATCCTTGTATCACATTCCTCAGAGTGTTTCTCGGAAGCAGTTCATCCAGAAGAAATCATTTAATGATTGAATGCTGGCTCTTTCAGGAGCATCCACCAGGCTACTTCTGCCTCTGCCTGCCATTTAATGCTCATTGATTTCCACAGGAGAACAAGCCAGATTTGTTTACTGACCAAACACAGTGTGGACTGATTTTATTTTTTTATTATACAGTTTATACTGAATTTTTATTGTCAGAGTAGAGGACATGAACTGCAGTTTGTGTTCAAGAAGATTAGAGCATTCCTAATCCATTATTATAAGATACAAATGAACTGATTTTAATTGTCAATTATTTAGAGCAGAAATAAATGTAAATGTTGATAGTTGATCATAGTTTAGCTTTATTTTGAGGGGGATAAAATCATGCTAATCCCCAGCCTCTTTGCATAGAATAAAATTTGTATAGTAAGCATTTAGCTAATGAGGCAAACTAGGTTAATGAGGCTCTTCTTTAAATTAGTGATGCAAATCGCAGACTGATCTGCAAAATGTGTGCATGAGCCTATATCAGTGTAGCATGGGACATAGTTAAGATGTTCCCTCTTGCATGCGGAACTGTCTCTGATATTTAGCGTCCATTATTGATGATGTCATTTAAATATGTATCAGGACAAAAGAGGTTACCAAGTATCATAAGAAGAGTGTCATTTTATGTTACTATGTTTCATTATGAATTAAAGTAACTAGTTCGGGATAATGAAAATTATATGTAATATTTTCTTTAGAGTGCAATCTAAACTCTAGCATACAGAGGAGTGATGGATGTTTTCCCAGATGAACAAATACATACACACTAGCATTCAAAAGTTTGGAAAATTATTTAGAAAAAATAATACTTTTATGCACCAAGGATGCATTAAACTGATCAAAGGTGACAGTAAAGACACTCATAATGTTACAAAACATTGATAATAATGTTTCTTGAGCAGCAAATCAGTATATTAGAATGATTTCTGAAAGATCACATGACTCTGAAGACTGGAGTAATGATGCTGAAAATTCAGCTTTGCCATCAAAGAAATAAATTTAAATATTAATGTTTTACTGTGCTTTTGGAGTTTTTTTTTTTCTTTTGTAATTTACAGTTTTTTCAACTGCTTACACACATTTTCAAAACTTTGCCTCTTTTTTTTTTTTAAACTTTACACACAAATCCAAGAATTGTACACACAAAATGAAAAATGCCTCACATCTCTTGCAAAATGAAGCACTGCATTCAAAATATCACAAACATATCTCAAAAGCAAACATTTGCAAACACCTTTGCCATAATATTAATTCCCGTTGGATTTTTGTTTGTGTTACATAGAGAATTGTGTGTTGTGTTTTGCAAAAAGTGTTTTATGAAATTGAAAACTGAGTCAAAGGCTGAGAATTAGGGTATGGTTTTGCAGATTTGGAATGTGGTTCTGGTGTTTGAGTGTCAGGTTTCAGAAATTGTGTGACAAGAAAAGATTTTGTGTGTAAGCAGTTGAAAAAAGCTGTAATACCAAGGCCGTAAAACAAAAGTATAGTGTAAAATAAATGTACTGTACATTACTGTAATAAAAATGTAGGACAGATCTCATGCACAACTTTTTTTCTTTCTTTTTTTTTGAAAAGTTGTAGAATCTCTTTACACTTTTTTGTGACTTTTTTTTTTGTTTGTTCTTGATTTTTATTTTTATTTTTTATTATTATTTTTTATTTCCTTAAGCTGTGTCACATTTAAATTAAGGTTGCACATTTTTTTTATAATAACAATAAAAATATATATAACCTTTGCTACATATTCAGTGTTAACTGTGGAAACACATCAGTCTGTGAAAAGGGTCCATGATAGCAGTACCAATGTGTGTGTGTGTGTGTGTGTGTGTGTGTGTGTGTGTGTGTGTGTGTGTGTTTGTGTGTGTGAGCTAGTGAGAGTGTTTGAGTTAGTGTTTGCACGCTGTCTCAGTCTGTGACCATGGATGTGTGATCTAACAGTAGCTGACAGGGAGGTTGGAGGGCACTCTCTAGGGTCCTCGGTCTGGGAGCACTCTAGACTGCATACAGCAGAACTGTTCCCTGTCCCACTGAGCTAACAATTAGCACACACACCATAATGCAGGGCCCAAGTGTTTCATACAACCTACATTTCTCTCTCCATTTATATGTGTATGATGTCTTTGTCTTTGATGGATTTTTTTTGTGTTTAATAGCATTTAGTCATATGTATGGTGTATTTCAAACTGTGCGTCTACCAATGTGTTCGCACACCTAAATGGCTCAACCAGAGGCACACTGGTGAACTGGTGGCTCGATCTGTTAGCCCTTTTACATTTAACATGAGGCCAGTCTGCTTCTTCTTGACTTATTCATCTAGTTAGGAGCTCACTAGCACTAACGTGAGTGGACAGCTATGTGTCTGGTGAAGACCTCTCCATCTCCCCTCAGCCTCGGAGGAATCCACCCCAGAATTCACAGCTTCCAACCCACACACTTCACAACATGATCCGCAAGCCTTTGCAAGTGTAAGTAACTGCCCGTTTAAATAGTATATTACTGCACACATTAAAGCGCAACACTGGATGGTGTCTGTGAAGTTTGAGGGGCAAAAGTAAGGTACGCAGGATGTAGAGTGTGTGTTTTTGAAGCCAAGGTCAAAGGGTGGTTGAGCGAGATCGATGCCATGATTGCTGGTGTGTGAGATGGATATTCACCAGTGACCCTTTGTCCCCAGACGTCTCATGCAAGGAAGTTGTCCATCCCCTGAGACACTCAAACTGTCTGTATTGTGAACATGACATGCTTTACCCAATCTCTCTCTCTCTCTGTGTGTGTGTGTGTGTGTGTGCGCATGTGTACTGGTATATATGGTTTATGAGGGACACAAATGTGTATAATAACATGGGTATTACAACGTAAACATAGTTTATGAGGACACTTCCTGTGTCCCCGTAAAACAAAAGGCTTAAAAAACATACAAAACGGTGTTTTATGAAATTCAAAAATTGCCAGTAGTTTCCTGTAAGGGGTAGGTTTAGGTGTAGGGTTGGTGTAGGGCAATAGCACATAAGGTTTGTATGCTATAAAAACCATTATGCCTATGGAGAGTCCCCGTAAACCACAAATACCAGACTTTGTGCGTGTGTGTGTGTGTGTGTGTGTGTGTGCCTATGTGTTGTTTTAGTCAAAGCAGGTGAAAGGCACTTCAGCAAACTCATTGGGCTTGGCAGCAATTTAGCAAAGCAGAATAAATTTAAAAGTAAGCTGCCTTTTAAACATGCATTCTGAGTGTCATATAATTTCATAACAGTGAAATATAATTTTCATTGTTAAAAATAAAAATTCTTAGATATTCTTAGATAAATTCTTAGATAAAAATTTTAGAATTGTTAGAATTTTCATATATATATATATATATATTATATATACAGCGGGTAAAATAAGTATTGAACACGTCACCATTTTTCCCAGTAAATATATTTCTAAAGGTGCTGTTGACATGGGATTTTCACCAGATGTCTATAACAACCCAAGTAATCCATACATACAAAGAAAACAAAATAAATAAGTTCAGAGTTATGTGTAATAAAATGGAATGACACTGGGAAAATGTATTAAACTACTGAAATTTATTGAATACTTTGTACAAAAGCCGTTGCTCAGGTGTGATTTTGGCCCATTCTTCCACAGTGTCTTCAAATTGTGAAGGTTCCGTGGGCCTCTTCTATGAACTCTCATCTTTAGTTCTTATTTTCTATTGGATTCAAGTCAGGTGATTGGCTGGCCATTCTAGCAGCTTTATTTTCTTTTTCTGAAACCAACTGAGAGTTTCCTTGGCTGTGTTCGGGATCATTGTCTTGCTGAAATGTCCATCCTTGTTTCATCTTCATCATCCTGGTACTGTAGGTGTTGGGACTGAACCAGCTAATATTAATTTCCACTGACTAGGGGCAGGATTGCTTTCTAATTACTGATAGATTTTAGCTGGTGTCTTGGCTTTCCATGCCTTTTTGCACCTGCCTATCTTCATGTTCAATACTTTTTCTTTGTGTCATTCCATTTTATTTACACATAACTTAATTTCTGAACTTATTTGTTTTGATTTTTTTGCATTTATGGATTACCGACATCTGGTGAAAATTTCAAGTCAATAGCACCTTTAGAAATATAATACTGAGAAAAATTACGACGTGTTCAAAACGTATTTTACCCGCTGTATACACACACACACACACTTTATTTAAAGTATATATACAATATAGTTTAAGTTAATTGCAAAATACACACAAAAGTCATACAAATAAAAGTCTAAAAAATAAAGTTTTTTTTTTTTTTTTTTTTACAATAGATTATGGTATGGAGCACCTAAAAGGATGCGGTGCTGGAAGAAAAAAAGAGAGATCGGTGTAACGGAGCCAACGAGACATACGGATCCATGTGCGAGCTTTATTACAAAGGCGTGTTCAGAAAACAAGCAAGGGTCAAACAGTGGCAAACAGGTATATCATAGGCAAGGCAAAGAGTCATCCAAAACGGGCCAGGGTCAGTCGACAGCAAACAATATCCAAAGGGGCGGGGCGGGGCGAGGCAAGGCAGGGAACAGTGGCTCTGTAGAGTAGCTAAAGCTAGGGCAGCGATAAGTGCATACAATACTCGGCAGCAGGGGCGCCGTAAATTAGGACGATTCTAAGGGCCCGACGATGGGGTGGGGCCCCCAAGGGGGAAACGTGATTTCTACCGAGGGAAAGGCTAGAGCCCTGCATTCCCTGGACTTCGATCGGGCCAATTTTCACGTCATAGTTCAGACGCGGGCCGGGCCTCTGGCCTGTTTTAGGCTTCTCCTTATTTTTATATTTTAGACATCCATCAATTAGTAATGAAAAAATTGCCGCGCTGGTGGAAACAACACGAGACCGTGCTGCGACTGTGAAGAGCGGCTCGACGGTGTTTAGAGTCCCGCAGCAGCAGCAGAGAGCGCGCCGTCAGCGCAGATGATGAGTTCTGCTTCAAGTTCAAATACACGCAATACGCTGAAGCTTGCTGCAAAGCCCCAGCAAAAGTAATTACCATGAATGTGTCAGGGGGAAATAGTAAGGAGATATTTGAATTATTTACTAATAAACTAGCGTTTTTTGTGTCAGTGTCGCAAAGATGAAGATGATGACCCTGACTCTACATCTCCTCATTAGACGCGCCTTTAGAGAGAAGTGCATCTTCACGGATTATAATGAAAGAGTTTTTGTTTTCGATTTGATTTATTTCGTTAAGTAGTAATTTAAAGCTTTCTAAAGATATATTTATCATGTCTGTGAGGCATGTATTGACTTTCGGTTCATTTTTGTGAAGCGCTCCTGCTCAAGACTAGACGGCTCATTATTGTTTTCTTTATTTTATCAAATTATTTTATTTATTTTATAAAAAGTTTTTTTTAATATTGTGAGTGCACACAAATAAAAGTAGACCCTTTACAATTCCGAATGATGTATTACTTTTACCTTTATGAGCAAAAATTACGGCGTAAGTTGTTTCCACTGAAAACAATGCAATTGATTGCTGGCGCCTCCACGTCCTGCGCTTTAGCTTCCGCTCTCCGCTCAAACTACTGGATACAGCGCACATTTATCTAGGTTTAATGTTTAAACATTGTTATATGCTTGAACTGTTTTAGTATATCTATAGATTGTATTTTAGGCAAGTCGTGATGATTTGAGAAGGCTAAATTAATCAAACATAAGCTATGATCAGCCTGCCGGTCTGCCGCTTGGTCGTTACTTTAAGAAAAAATAAACTTATTTAACGAACAAAAAAATGCTCCAAACGTTTTTCTAAATGAACTTAATAAAAATACGAAACGAAATTTCGAAAATTTGCCATTACATACAAAACTGAACTATTTTAATAGCTGAAACAGTATAACCCCTGATGTACACTGCACGCGTCCGCGGCGCGTTACGGCTCCGACGCGGCTACCGGAGCTGATCGTGGCCACTCTAGTCAATGCTTGTGTTTACACCAAACACGCCGCGGCACGTTTCAAAAGCGTCCCAGAAGCGGCTCTCCGCGCCGCTTCGCTAAATATAGGCGCCTAGTCTATTTTTGACGCACGCCGTGTCTAAACCGCACAGCAAATGCAAAATAAAAGTAAAAAGAAAATCCTATCAATTTCAAAATAAACACCCTGTGCAGACTCCCGATCGTATTTCACATCACTATATCCTTGCTAGGAGGTCAGAAATGGATGAGTTTCATCCTCGAAGTTGAAAAACACACATTGTTATGACACCAATAATCCTTTTTTACAAGGATAATTCCAAAAAGGACACTGCGTGGAGTTTAATTGCAGGAGCTGTAGTAAACAATTTTTTATTTTTATTTTAATTTTTTTTAGTAAAGAGAATTAAACCAGACAAAACATAAATATTCAACCATCCATGTTAGAACACACACACAAAATCAAGAAAAAAAAAGAAAGTCAGACTGGCAAACACGTGGTCACGCGAACCCTGCCGCTTCGCTTCTGAAATGCTCCTGGTGTGAGTTTGCACCGCGTGGAGGACGGAACAAAACTTTGCCGGAGCTGTAATGCGCCGCAGATGCGTGCAGTGTACATCAGGGGTAACGCGATCGCGATTATAGTTAGTGTAGTGCAAGAGTAACTGTGGTGAGTGAGTGACCTCTGGTGGTGAGTGAATGGAAGTTCACAGACTGGATTCGTGACAATCGGAGAATATTTTGAAATAAAATTATAAAAGTGGCATGTTGTTGTTAGTGTTATTATTTTTAAATTTAATACATTTGTAATTAATGGGGTCATTATTTAATTTCCAACATCTTCACTTTAATTACATCTACAGGTTAATTGAGTAAAATCTTTAAATTTGCATATTGCTATATTGACATATCTTTAATTAAAATATGGGAAAATAATATGTAAATATGTATGAGTCATAGAATGATTTTTTTCTTTATGATGAAACTTTTCCTGGGATTCTGCTTTATTTTTCAATTATTCAACTAAATACATTTTAAATAGCATGAATGACACAGAACATATGAATATTACTAAGAATTATATCAAAAATTATTTACGCATTCTGTAAAGTTTGTGAACGGAGGTTTCTTATAGGCAATTGTAATATTTCACATTTTATAACAACTAAATAAGCAAATGTTTCTATTTATTTTCATAATCATCATCATCCTGCACATGTTATAATATATACATATACATAGTTACACAAGTGTCAGAGATAACAGCTGATTTTTTTTTGGTAGTTTGAGTTTGGATCATGAATGGCTCTCTCAAGAACTAGAGTGTGAAAAGTTCTTTCGGGTGGCCTCAGTCTGTAAAACCTTTTTTCATTTCAACTGGAACCTTGAAGCATGTGCATATGAGTGGAATGAGAGTAAAATCTCTCTTGCTCTTTGACAGAGCAGAAGATGCTCTTTAAAGAGTACTTGTATATTTGGGAACGTGTGACTGAAGGTTTTGCGTTGCTCAAGGGCAGTGAGAAGGTGACACCCAGCATATGATCCTGAAAGCCCGTGACGGCTTCGGCATCACCCCTCCCTCCCCTGACTGACAACCGCCCGTCATAAACCCCTGCCCCACTCCTGCAAGTAGCCAGGGGCTACACAAACAGAGAAATCCCGCAACGGATGGATGGATGAGCGGACGGATGAACTGGAGGCCAGTGCACAGACAGATACAGAGACAGACAGAGCACCAAAGGGCAGGTGGCTTAGCAGACAGCTGTCCACTGTCGTGGCCAAGTCACTCAACTCAGGGGTCAAGAGATCTTTGTGACAAATATAAGAGTACGGATGGAAGGAATGAAAAAGATGAGGGCTGATAAGGTTTGAGACCTCCCTTAGGAGAGGTTGATGGAGTGAGGAAAGGCCATGACAGATGAGCGAGGCAGTTTGGATCAACAAAGCCAGTCCAGGCCCTCAATCTAATGTGATTCTTGCCACGAGAGCGATATGAGGATGTGGAAACGAAGGGCTGAGGGAGAGAGAGGGGACAAGAAATGGGAGAGATGAGAAACTGAAGATGAGTACATGACTTCTGACAGAGAGTCAAGATGCCAAGATGAAAGCATCTGGAGGAACCAACCATGACCTTGTTCACACTGCACACAAATATAATTTGGTTTTCAAATATTTAGGGCTGACTCATTTCGCAAGTGATGAAATCAGATCCTTTTGTTCTGACAGCATAATCAGTATTTTCTGTATATACATTCATAGCTGAAATAATGATTTAAATGTACTGTAAGTGATATCTCTGAATTGGGTTTTCTGAAATATCAAGCCTATCTTTGCGACTGCCTTCTGTAAGGTTATTTGTTTAGCCAATCGGAAAACTTTCTGCTTTCAGTCTGTCAATCATATTGTGAGTTCACAGTAGAGTCTGTGTATGGGAGAGTTGACTAAATTTAAAATGAAAACTGAACATATTTAAATATTAAGAAAATGACTATTATAGTGTCTTGATGATGCTAAAATGTCCATGCAAGGCACATCACATATATTCTATTTTATAAAAATCATTTTGTTTATTCTTATTTTATTTTTGTCTGTTACGTTTTCTGTTATTTAGACAGTGTTTATTTAAATATTTTAGTGTCGAGTGTGATACCCTGTTGGTGTTTTTTCTTTGTTTGCATGACACTGTCCAGTCCACCATCTGTATTGATGAGTATTTTCTATGTTTTATGAACAGATGACTTACAGTGAACTCTGATTCATTTTTACATAGAGAGCATGTTTTGGTAATTTAAGTGGTATATTAAATCACTTAATAAACTTAAAGGGGTCATGAACTGAGAAACCAAAATTCCGATTTCAAAAGATGTCAAAAGATTTTTTGACATATAAGAGGTCATTTTGCTATAAAAACATCCTGTAAGTTTCAGAACCCAAAACTTTCACGTGAGCCTAAAAACAGCTTATATTGAAGCCAGTCTGCCAAAAACGACAGGTTGCCACTCTATGACGTAATAGTGTGGCTAAACACCACCTCCGCAGAAGAAGATCAAAGCCTGCTGCTACAGCACTGCCTGTTTAGCCCCGCCCACCGATTAATGCATGTAGTGTAAATAGCGAGAGAGGTGAAAGCAGGTCTATGCAGAAACAAAATGATAAAGATGGATGAAGACAAGACACTGTGCAGTGCCAAGCTGTGGAAAAACAGTCTTTGCATTACCTTTCTTCTGATCCCAACGTTAGGAAAGAGTGGATGAACTTTATTTTAAATTAAGTTTCAGACCGCATCAGTAAGAACTCAGTCCTTTGTTTACTTCATTTTACCGTAGATTCGTTTAGCATTTTTGACCTAAATCACAGCATGAGCAATCTATGAGAAGCAACTGTTAGCCAATCATAGCAGTGCGCGTTTACTTCCGAGTCTACAATCCACCATGCTTATTCAAACAGAGCGTTCTAATGAAGGACGTAATAAACACGACAGAAAATAGCCTATTACTTCTAAATTATGATGTTTTTTGATGTAAAAATCTTGATAACATTATAAGGGGACCCCAGATAACAGTACAAAATAATAAAAAAAATGTAGTTCATGACCCCATTAATATTTACAGTTATAACTTGTAAATTATACAAACACCAATATGTCATGCTGTACTAAATTAAACATTGTTACCATATTTTTTTACAGTGAATTTCTAGCAATGACAGGTGCTATTATTTTACTTTACAGTTAACATTATATTTATTTATTTTTATAGCATATGCGGTGTAATTATCATTACAAATAATTTTAAATAAAATATATTCTAATTTTTATTTTTAATATTCTTTTTAAAATATGATCAAAAATTTAATCTGAATACTAAAACTGATGAATTTTTTTTAGCTAGATAGGTTTAGCTAGATACCATGGCTCTATTAACCCCTGCTGTATTCTGACATTTCTTCCATCATATCCTTCACTAATATTTCACTTTTGACGGCTTTTAAAAACATAGACTTATATTTTTCATGTTTACTTCTTGTAAATCACAGTTCATGATAGTTGAACTAGTGAAGTACTTTCTTTTAATGCTGCCATCAGCCAAGCAGAATTGTCAGGATATCACTGAAATGAATGGAAAAGGATAGCATTATCCAGGTACTATAGACCTCGTTGGTTCAGAGCACAAAAAACTGAACAGATTTGTGTTGGAAACAAACACACATAACAAAACAAACAAACAGAAAGAATAATTTTTCTGTTTAAAAAAAGGTGGCACATGGACACATTTGAGTCAAACAACACACACAGCCTAATTCTCTGATTTTCCCTCTGACTATCAATCAAAGTTAAAATACATTAAATAATACAAGTAAACAAATAAAAATCACAATAAAAAAAAAAAAAAAAAAAAAATCATGATCCTCTCACAGCCCATGCTGTCAAAAGGCCCGGGGGCTTTTGTTGGTGATGTGCAGGAAGGTAGCAGCATCATGACAGTAATCTCTCTCTCCTCAGGACACACGGACTCTAACTGATAAGTGCTAGGGAGCAGGGGGAACCTATTCCGTTCTGGGTGTCTTCAGCAGAGCGCGAGGCCATCCGGCATCCCCTCAGAGCTCAGCCCCGTAATCTGACACGACATGGCTGACATTACACACTGACGTCAGTGATGGAGAGCCTCTCAAACTAACTGCAAGAGAGGATGAGGAGGAGTGTTTTTGGTGCCCTGGCATCCTGTGATGAATTGTTGTGTTTGGATTATGAAACTGAGATTGGAAAAGTTTCAACAACTTGAGCAGACAGCAGTAAGAAAACATAAAACATAATTGTTATTGCATTAACATTAACTGACAATGAGCAATTATTATTATTACAGTCTTGGGTATGTCAATGATTAAAGGGTTAGTTCACCCAAAAATTAAAATTAGCCTGTGTTTTACTCACCCTAGAGCCATCCTAGGTGTATATGACTTTCTTCTTTCAGACGAATCCAATCGGAGTTATATTAAAAATTGTTCTGGCTCTTCCAAGCATTAATATTGCAGTGGGCGGGTGTTTCTGTTAAATATATGCCTATATTTACTCTATAGGCTGAACTGAAGATGGTGCTATCAGGTGGAAAATAGTAAAAATAAATAAATATATAAATAAATAGTAGTAGTAGTAGTAGTAGTAGTAGTAAACATTTTGAAAACTTGCCAATAGCTGATTGAAAGTCTGATTGAATGCATGATTTAAATATTAAATATTTTAGTGGGTTTAAAAGGGGGCATTTTTGTCCTTAAGGTACTGACTATAACTATTTTTTGTAATGTAGTATAAATTAGATTTATGAAACAAAATGAGGGTGAAATATTAAAATTCCAATAAAGATACACATATCTGACCAAATTTATGTTGGTTGCAATGATCACTGAAAAAACAGAAGTGAAAAAAGACAAAATGTCCCTAAGGACGCAAGGGTTAAGAAACATGAACAGATCCATCTTTCGCTTTTAATAACATATTAGTAAATGTTTAAATACTTATTATTACCAAAGATGCTTTATAGATGCCGAATGTGCACAAAATCAATAATATCCCTTCATCTATTCAATCAGTTTGTGTGTAAATTGTAAATGACCATTCTGTGTAACCTATCTTACGACAGCCGTGGACAACAGATGAGGAAGTGATGGAATTGGAAAGGGCATCATTTTTAATGATTGAAGACAGAAGGCATGTTACTTCAGGCTGTAAAGTAGAGAGGAAAAGGTCAGGTCAGATTGAAGTCTCCACACCTACTCCTGGTCTTGTCATTACTGAGATGGAGGACGGATTTTCTAAACCCCCCTCTAAACACCATGCAAAAAAAAAGAGAGGAAATACAATGAGACATTTCCAAAATGTCATGTGGCTTAAGGCTGCTTGGGTCAAAAGGCAGAAGAGTTGGGCTAAAGCTCTCAGCAACGGGCTTTGACGAGGTGGACAAGGAAAGAAGCAAAGGTGATGAAGACCATGCATCCAAAGGAAGAAGGTCAGCACGTCTGTCTCAGTTTTCAGCACCTGGTGTCTAGTTTTTGGCACCCAATGTCACCGGTGTGTAAGTCTGGTAAAGCCACAGGGCACATGAGTGATTCAGCGCAGATTTGTTCAAAGCACATAAACCCTCAAACAAAACAACAAAAAGCAATTTGTGTTTCTAATTAAACATATCTTGAAATGTATGTCAAATATATGTTAATTAAATTTCTGCAGTTTAAAAAGCCAAAAGTTTTGATAAATCAGAAGCAGATCCAATTTATATAATATAATATAATATAATATAATATAATATAATATAATATAATATAATATAATATAATATAATATAATATAATATAATATAATATAATATAATATAATATAATATAATTTATAATTCATTATAATTGAAGTATGTGTTCTTGGTCAAAACATGGAACCTCATGGGAGCATATATAGCAGCATTTTTTAGCCTTTTAAAAAACATTTTTCTGTAAATATTTTACCAAATCTCAGCACAAAGTAAAAGAGTGAATCAAGTGTTCATACTACATACTGCTCCATTCCATATTATAAAATATTTGCTAAATTATTTGAATTATTCTTATTATTAATTATTCATAATTATTCTGTTTTGTCTGCTTATTATTTTTATTATTTTATTTTATTTCATTTTGAGCTAATTCAAATGAAATTAATTGACAGCAATTAAATTTTTAAAGCAAATCATGTTGATATGCTATATTGTTACTATAAAACTTTTACGACAAACATGTCTTCTAATATTTTAAATTGTTGCATAGGCCTATACCGAGCTGCAGTAGACACATTTGTAAACGACTTTACTTGGACCCATTGTGCCAGCTGTCTCTTTAATACCGCGTGGTTTATATACATGTTGCTGCTGATTGGGCTGACATTTTTGACACACCCACCAAAAAAGAGAAAAGGTGAGTTTGGAGGCGTCAAATCGGACATCTTCTGCTCCCGGTAGTGACGCTTGCACGGTATTTTCATGCTCTTATCACAAGGCTTGACTGCACTTATTTCACTCCTCCCTCACTGCAGCCGCCTACTCTTGTCTACATTTCAGGCGAGGTGCATCTCAAACAAGCCTAATAACACTCATGCTCAGGTGCGTTCGACTTAACGCAGCGCTGCGCAGATCGATCGAATTCTGACTTGAAGCAGTGCATGCCGGTTAGAAATTTTGTCCGACTTGAGAGATGTCGACACCACATGCCTGTCACGTGTGGCATCAAAGTGCCGCGAGAGTGTTTCGAGAGCAGCCGCTGACTCAAAGCTTGTTTGAGATGCGCCTCAATTCGCCTGAAATATAGAGGAGAGTAGGCGGCTGCAGTGAGGGGAGGAGTGAAATAAGTGCAGTCAAGATGGACAGTTCTGACCTCTCGAAGTGGAACAGATACCTACAAGATCAAAGGCAGATATAGTGTTATTCTCACTCATATGCTGTGCTGCTGATAAACATGATATGATTTCAGTGGTGTCGGTGCCGTCTCAAGTCGGACAAGATTTCTAACCGGCATGCACTGCTTCAAGTCAGAATTCGATCGATCTACGCAGCGCTGCGTTAAGTCGAACGCACTTAATCACAAACTCAAACTCTGAGCTGACAGAGAACGTTTATATCGAGCTTTGTGAGCCTGGTGAAATTGATCTAAAGCAGGCTGGTTTTATTGGGTTTTGTTAACTCAAAACTTACTCTGCAATTCTTGAGTTTGTTCTAGTGATGGAAAAATGAAGGCTTCCCCTCAACTGTATTGTAAAAAGGTTCATTAATCGAAACTTTTCAAGACGATGCACACTAACGACATCTTGTGGTCAAAAGGTGGAAATAGCTGCCTTTGCGTCCCACACGACCCAGCTATTTTTGGATTGTTTCAGATAATAAATCAGTTTGTGCTATGAAAATAAAGCAAAGAAAATATTAACTCTATATAAATTAATATTTTACATGTCAGTCCTTGTTTTACACAATATATGAATAAATGAGTCTGTGAATAAATTTGTGGAAAAAATAGGCAAGAATATATTATATGCATATATGATCAAAATAAATGAACATTATCAGAATGGTCAGCTGAAGTGATTGTGAAGCAGGAATTAATACAAAATGAACATGCACAAAACTACATGTGCAAAATAATATTTATTTGTATTGTGACGGATCGGTGGCCCTCCCCCTCATCATCATCACCACCCCGTCCCTTATTCGCCGCCCTTCACCAGGCTCCCGACTGGAGTGGGTGGATGAGAGGAGGGGCGTGGGATCAACGCGGGCTGGCGGCGTGTGATGAGGCACAGCTGGACTGAATGAAGCCTCATCACCGCCGCCGTTAAATGCCCAGCGCGCCTCTCCTCGAGAGACCGGTCTCTTCCCCCGTGCATGCACGCTGGTGTCCTCGTGGGTCCAGGAAGGGTGCGTAGAGGGACGTCGCGCCACCGGAGATGTGAGCTGCAGAACCCGCGGTCCGCAGCCGCACCCGTATTACGGCCGTCGGGCCAGGATGCCGGGCCGTTCAAGTCCCGCCAGAGGCCGAGGAAGAAGAGGAAGAGCCGCCGCTCAGAAGAAGCCGCCGCCCCTCGTAACCGGACCAGAGCGGGAGCGCGTGCGGCCACCGGACTCCGCCCCTTCCCTGGACCCTTCCCCTTCTGAACACTGCCCTCCTTCACGAGCCCCGCAGCACAACGAGGACACCAGATCCCCCCCGTTTTGTTGGACACTTCTTCCCCTGGACACTTTATTTTATCAATTTTGTTTAATAAAAGCCTCTCCGAGGCCTGACGCCACACCCACTGTGTCTGTCGTTGGCTCCTCCCGTCACAGTATATTGATTCATTTTTATCAAAGAAGTGAGTGACACTTCAAACTGCGCAAGTGGTTTGCGTTATTTAAAACAGAATACGAAGCAGTCACGTGGTTGTGTGCGAAAACGAAGCTTTGGACGTCACAGATCACGTGGTTTTGGCAAAATGAATCAAGCTCCGGTACAGTGCTTCACTGTAAGATACTTAGTTTTTTTTGATACAGGCTTCGAAGCCTCGGTGTCGAACGTCACATCACTAGTTTGTTCATCTCGCTTCATGCTACTCTTGGTGAGTAAGACTGGGTATCGTTTAAAAATTCTCGATACCGATACCTTGAGTTCAATACCGGTTCCTGAACTATACTTTTTTTCAATAATTTTATGAAATCAGTTTTAACAAGATTACATTATCTCAAAAAACTTTGGTTTTATTTTTTCAGCTTGTTGACATTTATACAGACTCAAAGCCTCATCTCCTGAGCAAATAGTTTTAATAAAGTTCAAATACACTGTAAAAAGTGATGTTGACTTAACTTAAAAAAAATTGAGGAAACCCGTTGCCTTAAATTTAAGTAAATGACAACTAAAAAAAGTTAACTGAATTGTCAAGTTCACAAAAAAAAAAAAGTTAAGTGAACTTGACAATTCAGTTAACTTATTTTTTTTAATTATCATTTACTTAAATTTAAGGCAACGGGTTTCCTCAACTTTAAGTTAAGTCAACTTATCACTTTTTACAGTGTAGTTTTCAATTTACACATCTGTTAGGCTATATTTTACACTAGTGCATGTTCGTTTTAAAATGCATAGCTCAGACAGAATCATCATTTCTATTCATTTATTCTAGGTTGTTAAAGGCTTCAAGAAATTGAAAATCTTTATCCACTTTCATAAGTGGGTGTTTTATTTTCTTTCACCATATGTTTTATTGTTGTTAAATTCTGTGTTGTAGTGAATTATTTTAATGCATAAAAACAATTTAGTTTATTCTTAAAATAGCCTTATGAAATGTTTTCATTTTCCTCAGAAATTCTGTGTTTTGTATCTGGTTTTCAAATGAAGGCATAAAACATTAATCTTTAAATGATTGAAAATCAAACTTAATTTATTTTGGCAAACAAATGGTGTTTACTATTAAAATTAAAACATGGAAATGTTGTGTGATCGCTACTTAAAAAAAATAAAGTTTTAATAGTAGTCGTAGTAGTACATTCTGCTGAACAATAGTAATATATTTCTGCCGCAGTGACCACCATTTGCCTCACGCAGTGCAACACATCTCCTTCGCATAGAGTTGATCAGGTTGTTGATTGTGGCCTGTGGAATGTTGGTCCACTCTTTAATTGCTGTGCGAAGTTGCTGGATATTGGCAGGAACTGGAACACGCTGTCATATACGCCGATCCAGAGCATCCCAAACATGCTCAATGGGTGACATGTCCGATGAGTATGCTGGCCATGCAAGAACTGGGATGTTTTCAGCTTCCAGGAATTGTGTACAGATCCTTGCAACACGGGGCCGTGCATTATCATGCTACATGAGGTGATGGTCGTGGATGAATGGCACAACAATGGGCCTCAGGATCTTGTCATGGTATCTCTGCGCATTCAAAATGCCATCAATAAAATGCACCTGTGTTTGTTGTCCATAACATATGCCTGCCCATACCATAACCCCACCGCCACCATGGGCCACTCAATCCACAACGTTAACACCACACGACGCCATACACACTGTCTGCCATCTGCTCTGTACAGTGAAAACCAGGATTCATCCGTGAAGAGAACACCTCTCCAAAGTGCCAGACGCCATCGAATGTGAGCATTTGCCCACTCAAGTCGGTTGCGACGACGAACTGCAGTCAGGTCGAGACCCTGATGAGGATGACAAGCATGCGGCTGAGCTTCCCTGAGATGGTTTCTGACAGTTTGTACAGAAATTCTTTGCTTATGCAAACCGATTGTTGCAGCAGCTGTCCGGGTGGCTGGTCTCAGACGATCTTGGAGGTGAAGATGCTGGATGTGGAGGTCCTGGGCTGGTGTGGTTACAAGTGGTCTGTGGTTGTGAGGCCAGTTGGATGTACTGCCAAATTCTCTGAAACACCTTTGGAGACAGCTTATGGTAGAGAAATGAACATTCAATTCATGGGCAACAGCTCTGGTGGACATTCCTGCAGTCAGCATGCCAACTGTATGCTCCCTCAAAACTTGCGACATCTGTGGCATTGTGCTGTGTGATAAAACTGCACATTTTAGAGTGGCCTTTTATTGTGACCAGCCTAAGGCACACCTGTGCAATAATCATGCTGTCTAATCAGCATCTTGATATGCCACACCTGTGATGTGGATGGAGTATCTCGGCAAAGGAGAAGTGCTCACTAACACACATTTAGACAGATTTGTGAACAATATTTGAGACAAATAGACCTTTTGTGTACATAGAAAAAGTCTTAAATCTTTGAGTTCAGCTCATGAAAAATGGGGGCAAAAACAATGTGCGTTTATAATTTTGTTCAGCATATACACAGAGTGTGTGTGTGTGTGTGTGTGTGTGTGTGTATTAGTAAGAAATGTATATGTGTGTACATACGTGTTGTATATATTTGTGTGTGCACATACAGGTGCATCTCAATAAATTAGAATGTTGTGCAAAAGTTCATTTATTTCAATAATTCAACTCAAATTGTGAAACTTGTCTATTAAATAAATTCAATGCACACAGACTGAAGTAGTATTTTGGCTCACATTTAACAAAAACCCACCAATTCACTATCTCAACAAATTAGAATATGGTGACATGCCAATCAGCTAATCAACTCAAAACACCTGCAAAGGTTTCCTGAGCCTTAGAAATGGTCTCTCAGTTTGGTTCACTAGGCTACACAATCATGGGGAAGACTGCTGATCTGACAGTTGTCCAGAAGACAATCATTGACACCCTTCACAAGGAGGGTAAGCCACAAACATTCATTGCCAAAGAAGCTGGCTGTTTACAGAGTGCTGTATCCAAGCATGTTAACAGAAAGTTGAGTCTATCTTAGCTATCGCCAAGAAAACTATCCTCATGAACTGGAAATCAAGAAAATCCATACATATTGCATCCTGGAAAAATCTACTAATTGATTATATCTCAATGGAAAATCTATCATGTTCATCTCATAATAGAGTAGAATTACACCCCTTCTGGTCATCTCTCATTACCCTCCAGCAGTCATAAATTTGTTGACCTTCTTTGACTGAGACCAATCACAACAACACATCTTCACCTACACTACTATTTGAACTTAATTTGAATATTATCCTTTGAGTTTTGGGAAGGGGTGGAGGACAACATCAGTGAGAAAACACTGAGAAAGGGTTTAAGAAAAGGTTAATCTACGTGCATGTATATGATATATTTTTTAATAGGTTTTATATTGTATGTATGTGTGTGTGTATGTATGTATGTATATGTATGTGTATATATATATATGTGTATGTATATATATATATATATATATATAGTGATGGGCAGTAGCGTCGCTACAAGTAGTGACGCTACTAGTTTAACTACATTTCTCAGTAGCGTGGCGGTAGCGTCACTGCTTTCTGAATCAAATAGCTTTTCTGTAGTTAAGCTCTTTTTTTGATCAAGTAGCGCGGTAGAGTCAACAAAAGCTAACGTTACATTTTCCAAAGAAAGCATTCTGAAACTCAAGCTCAAATCAGAAATAAAACAGCTACGGATCACTGATCCTGGATCAGTAAGTGACGCCACAGACACTAAAGCTCGTAACGCCATTGGCTCCTCAAACTGTCAGTCAAACCTCATTATTCCTCCCGCCTCTTTCGTCAATGAAGTGCAGCGCACATCTCAGCTTGTTTGTTTGCAGTCTGAAGGTAAATAATGAACTGTTGATTGAATAAGTACATCGGTTTCTGTACTCAAAAAACAAAGGCTAATGCTTTTTTTGTTTGTTTTTTGTTTTTGAGGAGCGGAGAACAGTTTCTCTAGCATGTGTTGTCAAGTCACAGCCAAATAGCTCGTGCGAAGCGCTTAATCTTTCATAATATGATACTTTGGCCAAATAACAGAAAAAAACTGAACGCCCACATAATGACAGAAAACTGGGGAAAACAGGACACGAGTCAGAAAAAAAAAAAAAAAAACCTTCGCTGGTCCAATGCTTCGTATTTGAACTTGATTTTGGTGAAATGTTTATATTAATATCTAATGACACATGCAACGATGCAAATAAACATAACCTATCTGTAGGCCTAAACATCTGGTAACACTATACAATACGATTTCATTAAAATACATTTGTTACAGTATTTATTAATCTTTGTTAATGTTAGTTAATGAAAATACAGTCGTTCATTGGTAGTTCACAGTGCATTAACAAATGTTAACAAACAACTTTTGATTTTAATAATGCCTTAGTAAATGTTGAAATTAACATTAAGATAAATGCTGCAGAAATATTGTTCATTCTTAGTTCATGTTACACCAGATAACTAATGTTAACTACTGAACCTTATTGTGAAGTGTTACCATTTATATAAATGTATCTGTACACAATAAAGCCACAATATCAACTACCAATAGGAGGTTTCCGGCCGACAGCAAAAATTTATTTTGCCTATGTCACAATTTGAGGTCAATCCGGCCCTGTATTTGATACTGATTATGTTGCCAAATTGGCTGTTGAATAAACAATTAAACTGAACATGCCTGTCTATCTGCTTGACTGACAGTTTTATTGATCACTGAGAGAGCATTGACTTGGTATGATGTTGGTTCAATAGAATTTAAACAATTTTTTTTTAAATAGCTTGGATGTAGTAAACTACTTTTGCCATGTTGCCGTAGCTTAGCTTGCTACATTTCCCAGGGCTGTAGCTTTAGTGTAGTTAAGCTTCATTTAAAGAAGAGTAACTGTTAGCTTAGCTCACTACATTTTTTAAGTAGCTTGCCCAACACTGTATATATATATATATATATATATATATGTATGTGTGTGTGTGTGTGTGTGTGTGTGTGTGTGTGTTTTTTTCTCTTCCCCTCGTTCTCTCTCTTTCTTTCTCCTCTTCTTCTTCATCATCTTTTTAGTTTGGCCTCCGGTCCCCAGTAGGCTGTGACATCCAGGTCTGTATCTGGTGTGGTGGAGGTGTAATACGGGTGGGTGGATTTAATATGGAGTCAATTTAATGCCGCATATATATGCAAAAGAAAATAAAGTTTTGCAAAAGAAAATAAGTTTTGCAAAGAAAAATAAAGAATTGCAAAAGAAAATGAAGTATTGCAAAAAGAAAATAAGTTTTGCAAATAAAAATAAAGAATTGCAAAATAGATAAATAAAACAGAGCAAAAGCAATGATTTTGCAATACATATTTTCCATGGCCATATCTACTAATTTATTTGCAATGCAGCTTTTATTTTGCGTTTCAGTCAAGTTTGAGCTTGCAATACCGTTTTCCCTTTGCGCTTCACATTTCTGCACGTCTCACTTTGTGGCGCTGTTTTGACATGGGGGTGGAGTCAGGGGACGGGGGCGTGTCCAACAGGCCTGGGCATGCCTCCCTGGAAGTGACGTCATCGGCCCGAGACGCAGATCACAGCTGATCCAGGCACCGTCACTGAGCAGAGGCATGCGGGCGGATCGTTTCCTTTTATTCACTAGCTTTAAAACATGCATGCTTTCGTTTTATTAACAAATGTATATGTGTATTAGCAGCGTTTGCTCAAGTTAAAGAAGTTGTTAATATGAACATCTGCTGTTTATTTCTCTCAATGTGTGCACACTTTTATAGCATTAAAATGTGTATTGTTTCATCTGGTTAACTAAATGTGCATTAATAGTGCTTGTTTAAAATCTCTTAACCTGTGCACAGCGCTCTTTGTTTACATTAGTTCAGAGTTACTGCTAGTTTTAATGTAAAATAATGCAATTAACTTCACAAACTATACATCATTAAAAAGGTCTAAGACTCAAGCTTCATATCCATCTCGACTTCGTTTTTCATTTACATAACTCCTGGCATAAATTAAGAAATGACTGGCACTGGAAGTTAAAAAAAAAAAATGAGCTTGAGTCTTTTTGGTTTAAATTTCTCGTGGCCACGAGATATTAATGGGTAAACAAACCAGCGTGACCATAGAAACCTGGGATTATCAGAGATGTATTTATTAATATTTTATTTTTAATTAAGAAATTATTAAAAAAAAATACATTATTAAATTATTATATTAACACCACCACGGGGTGATTTTACCCATGGCTGTTTTTCAAATGGGCTACATAATATATTTTCAATTAAAAATATCCAAGTCTTACAGTCATTGACTTTTACTAAAATTGTGTTATTTACAATCCCCTGTTTATTGTTAAAAAATTGTTTAGATAAAACCAGAACAAAAATGGGGCATTTATACCTATAAGCGCCATCAGGACAAATTTACGCATAATTCCTGTCATCACGTTCAAATGAAGATGTTTTAGATGTTTATTCCTCTACTCATAAATGTTCAAACTTTGGATTAAATATTAATTTGTGTTTGCAATTTTTTATCGTTTATGGTTCGCTACTGTGTTGCATATTTATTCCTGAAAAAAAAAATCTGAATTATGATGTAATGAATAAAACAATTTTTATGATTACCCTAAGTTTATTGGTTTTGTTCTCTTATTCAAATGATAAATTATATAACTAAACAAATTAATTAATTAGGTGAAACTGTGCACTTGAATTTGTCATTGTACATCCTTTGCAATGTGGTGAATTAGTATTGCTTATAATAGTCTATTTAGGGTGTTTTAGTCATTTAAATAACATGGGTTATCTTGAAACATTTTATTAGCTATAATATTACAACACCCAAATATGTAGCCTATTTATTTCCTCGTAATTCTCGTTGTCATTGCAGGCTGGTTTATTCATCATTAAGAAAAGTGATTAGTGTAACCTGCTTAAAAATAGCTGTGAACTTAAAACAACAGGACAAAAACATAGCTGATGACTAAAAATAATAATTTTATGACTCTAGACATTGTGAAGACAGTGGCATAATACAGTGACATACTACGTTATTAGCCATATAAAAACAGTAGTCATGGCATGGGTAAATTTGACCCGCTGGCGCTTTTAGGTATACAGCGACCTCTGGTGGTTGAAGTGTTAACCATAGGCTACGTACTGGACTGTATCACGATGTAGACAACATTCGAATTAAGTTTATTATGAATAAATGTTACATAAAGTATAATAAAATAGGCCGACAAGAAAACATTTTTATCCATCCCACAAGTCTTGTAAGTCCATGTATTTTATTAGTATTGGTAATATTTTTATATTCGTTGTTATGTATTTGATTTATTTTCCCTTCATTTCGATCTCTTAACGTTCAGGGCTGTATAATAATAATAATAATAATAATAATAATAGCCTAATATACACATATATTACATAAAAAGACACGATCAACGGACTGTGGGATGGATAAATATATTTGATCAGTCTCTGATAATCCCAGGTTGCTATGGTCACGCGGGTTTGTTTATGCATGATTAAACTCATGGCCACGACATACAGTATTATCACGTTCCCACGACTTAATATCTCGTGGCCAGGACAAAACTAAACTAAAATGACTTTTTAATCTTTTTTTAAACTTCCAGTGCCAGTCATTTCTTAATTTATGCCAGGAGTTATGTAAATGAAAAACGAAGTCGAGATGGATATGAAGCTTGAGTCTTAGACCTTTTTAATGATGTATAGTTTGTGAAGTTAATTGCATTATTTTACATTAAAACTAGCAGTAACTCTGAACTAATGTAAACAAAGAGCGCTGTGCACAGGTTAAGAGATTTTAAACAAGCACTATTAATGCACATTTAGTTAACCAGATGAAACAATACACATTTTAATGCTATAAAAGTGTGCACACATTGAGAGAAATAAACAGCAGATGTTCATATTAACAACTTCTTTAACTTGAGCAAACGCTGCTAATACACATATACATTTGTTAATAAAACGAAAGCATGCATGTTTTAAAGCTAGCGAATAAAAGGAAACGATCCGCCCGCATGCCTCTGCTCAATGATGGTGCCTGGATCAGCTGTGATCTGCGTCTCGGGCCGATGACGTCACTTCCAGGAGGCATGCCCAGGCCTGTTGGACACGCCCCGTCACCTGACTCCACCCCATGTCAAAACAGCGCCACAAAGTGAGACGTGCAGAAATGTGAAGCACAAAGGGAAAACGGTATCGCAAGCTCAAACTTGACTGAAACGCAAAA